>NW_027098673.1:0-368263 GCF_039881205.1 Euwallacea similis
TAAAAGCATCCCATTTCTCCTTACTCTCCAATAATTCGAGCCCTATCGTTCTCCGGTCCATGGCGAGTCCCTTCGCCCTGGCTTCGGCCCGAGAGCCCTCCCACTCCGGGCACTCCCAGATTGTGTGTTCCGGGGTGTCCACCACATCCCTATCTCCATCCCTGCAGAACCAGCAGCGGTCGCTCGCTTCCACACCAATCCTGCGCAGGTATTTCCCAAACACTCCGTGCCCGGTAAACACCTGCGCCAACATATAGCCACTCTTACTCCATTCCGTCATGCACCACTGCTTTACATTAGGGATGAACACTTTAACCCACCCGTCGTACTTCTCCCACTCCCTCTGCCATTCGTCCATAACCCACTCCTTAATCACCCCCCTGTACTCTTGTCCTTCCTCCCACATTCTACTCCTCTCCAACACTCTAATTCTCACCGGAGGTATCTTGGCCAATGCCAACACCGCTGCGGTCGGTGCCGTTCTGTAGGCACCGGCCACCCGAAGCGCGAGCAAACGATTTGCCCTCTCCAGGATGGCCGCGTACTTTCCGCACGTCAGCTCCGTCTGCCAGACAGGAGCCGCGTACAGCAAGACCGACGATGCTGCCATCACCATCAACCTCCGTCTTTCGTACCCCAAACCACCGGCTCTAGGCAGAATGCCTTCGAGCTTCCCAATTACTCTAGATACCTTTTCGGCGGTCCGACGTGCGTGCTCACCGAAGCGAGCATTTCTGCCGAACCACACTCCCAGGTACTTCACGCATTCCTTCGTCTCGTACGAGACGTCATCTACTCTGAGACTCATGCTTCTTATTTTCCTCCGCCCGGCCAGGAGCACCATCTCCGTCTTGTCCGTCGCCGTACGAAGTCCCATGGCACGGAAAGTTTCAGAGACCAGTTCCATAGCCTCCCTGGTCCTCATCTCTAGGATTTCCCCGTTCCGCGCCTCGACCACCAACGCCAGGTCGTCCGCGTACGCCACCGGAGTGACGCCCTTTGGATAACCCACCGTCAGTATCTCGTCGTAGTACAAGTTCCACAAGACGGGGCCCAGAACAGACCCCTGAGGAACCCCACACGACATCTCCCGGACCTCCCCGTTAGGCAACACTAAAAAGCGCTCTTGCAGGTACGACTGGACCACATCGACCAGGTACCTGCTCACCGGGGACCTCCTCAAAACATCCATGATGAGATCCCACGGAGCCGAATTAAAGGCGTTCTTGACATCGATCGTTACCATAACGCAGAAGCCCGCGTGCGTGTAACTTTTCCTCCTGATACCCTCCACGATCCGCATCACGGCCCGCATGGCGTCCATGGTGCTCCTACCTTTGACGAACCCATACTGTCTCTCACTTATCATATCATACTGCTTTGCCTCTTCCAGCAGTCTGGTCTTGACCACCCTCTCCGCCACCTTCCCAAGTCCGTCGACCAGGCAGATGGGCCGGTACGTGGTCTCCGCCCCGGGGTCCCGCTTTGGCTTCTCCACCAGTACGAGCCGAGTTCTCTTCCAGGCCTTAGGGTATTCGCCCGAGGTTAAGATGCGATTAACGCAACCCACCATACCCTGGGGCGCTGCCCCTAGGTACAGCTTCAAAACCTCGCTCGGTATCCCGTCCAGCCCCGGAGCCTTATGGCTCTTGAGACCCCCGACCGCCTGCAGGATCTCCTCCGTCGTGACCTCCGGGACGTCGTTCGACCCCGTCATCGTCCTCTCCCATCTAACTTGCGGCATCTTCGGGAAGAGCTCGTCCACCTGTCGGATCATTTCTGATTCCGGCAGGGGGCCCGTTCTTAGGCGGCCAAGTTTCCCAGCCACGATCTTGTAGCCGAGACCCCAGACGTCCGTCTCCAGCTCCGCGCACAATTCCTTCCACGCTTTCCTCTTGGAGTCCCTAATGGTCTCCTTGAGTACTCTTCTCGCATCCTTATACGCTCTCTCCGCACTTGTCTCTCTCTCATCACCCTCCATTCTGACCCTTTCTCTCGTCCATCTTCTCCTCGCCTTAACACACTCTCTCCGCCTCTCTCCTATCGTATCGTTCCACCAATACACTGCATGCTTCACTCCCCCCTTACCACTTACCTTTCTCCTAAAGCACTCATCACAGGCGTTGCTGATCTCCCGGACAACCCCTTCAGGATCCTCGGCAACTCCCACTACCGAACTCCCCCCAACGTACTCACGCAACTTTTCCATACCACGCTCGGTCAACAACCATCCACCGCATCGTCCCCCACTACCCCTGTCGCTCTCTTGCTCCACCGACCTGCCACCGCCCATAATTATCCGGTAAGTAACGTACCTGTGACCGCTTCCACTCTCCTTTTCCGTCTCCACCCTCCAGTCAGTCACCAAGTCAACCACTTTCGTTCCTGCCATAGTCACGTCGATCAGTGACCTTCCACGTCTGTTCCCGAAAGTCCACTCGCACCCGTTGTTGATGGGTGCAAGTTCCGTCGCGTCCAAGAACTCCTCCAGGACCCGTCCGTAGGCATTCGTCACCCCAGAGCCGAACCGCCCACTCTTAGCGTTCAGGTCCCCAGCAATGAGAACCCTCCTGCCGTCACGCCCCCTAACGTACCCCTCCATCCGCCCAAGCCAGGCCGTGAATTCGGCCGTGCTCCTGTTCGGCGAGAAATACGCGGAGACGAGAGTGACGCCGTCCAGCTCCGCAGCAACGAACCCCCGGCCCCGGTGAAGGGACCGTACCTCCACGCCAGGCGCGATCCAGAGGAAGGCGCAGTCCCCCCTGTCCCGGACCAAGCCCCCAGTCGCCTTATTCGGCTCTTGGCCGATCACTACATCGATCCCCGATTCCCTGATCACCTGGAGCATGAGATCCGTCGCGAGACGACCTCGGTCCAGGTTGATCTGGAGACACCGAATCTGCCTGCTCGACGCCGCCATGACCCCTAACATTCACTCGTGTACACACACACACACACAACACACCTCTACTCACCGTTCGTGCCCCCACGGGCACCCGTATCCTCTTCCCTCCTCGAGGTCCCCAAGGTCCGCGGGAGGCTCTCGCCACTGCTGTCCCCTCCCTCCTCCATCGGCACCTCCTTCGGCGTGGAAGTTGCATCCGGCTCCGCCCTCCTGTCCTTAGGGGTGGGAGGCTCTTTAAAGGCCGACGCCTTCTCTTCCACTGGAGCCGGTATCACTGCCTCCTTTTTTCTCACCATCTTCTTTCGGGGTCCTGGTGCGGACGCCGTGAGTCCCGCCTCCGGCTCCCCCGGTTTCTCAGGTCTTGCCTTCGTCACCTGAGGTTCCTTCGGCGCAGGCCCCCGGCCCCCACAACCAGGCCCCCCGACGCTGTGTCCCCCAGTGCCGCACAGAGGACAGAACCTCTCCCCCCTACATTCACTCGCCCGATGACCCTCTTTTCCGCACCGTGTGCAGAGCCGGGATCGATCTTCCTCCCTGCAATCCCGCGCCCTGTGGCCCATCCCCCAACATCTGAAGCAGCGGCCGCTGTCCCGTCGTTCCCGCAGTCGGCACCTGGATATGCCTATACGTACCTCAGCGAGGCGCCGCAGCCCCTCCGCAGCCGCCCCTTCCTCCACTCGGAGAGTGGCAGACTGACAGCTTCCGAAGCTGGGCCTGAGCCCCACCAGACGAATCTGATGCCGACCCAGACCCGCCGCGGTCGCCACCGTCCCCACTACCTCCTCCGCCGTAGTGACCCCATCCAGCCCGTGCATGATGAAGGTGACCGGTCTCCCAATCCCCCCCCTCACCCTCTCCGCTCCCAGCTCCTTGGATAGGAGCTCCCTGAGCCTCTCCACCCTCCCTGTACCCCTTGGCATCGCCAGTAAGACCTCCCCTTGCCTCGTCTCCCTAACGGTGTGCACGTCCCCTCCTGCGCCCCCCCGTGCCACCACCTGACGCACCCGCTTGAGCGCGTCCAAGTAGGAGCCCCCCTGCTCCTTGGAGATGAAGATAAGTTCCTCACCCCCCCGCCCCGCGTTATCCCCCTTACCGGGCCCCTTGCCCGGCAAGTAGAACCTCATCCTCACCTGCGTATCGGTCGCTGCCAATTCGCCCAGCTTGCGGACAACCCCAGGGTCGGTTCCTTGGATTAACGGTATCACTACCTTCGTCCTCCCCTCCCCTGACATTGTCCTGACCAAACTCCTCAGAGCGCCAAGTACCCCCTCTAGTTCCGTATTCTCCAGTCGCCTGAAGAACACGTACCGTTCTCTCACCTCAGTCTTTCCCCCCTTACGCATTCGACACGACTGCGTGAGGAAGGGGATCTCACCCTCCTCGGCTTCCTCCAGTTCCCGCAGCTCCGGAAGCTGAGCCATGACCCTCTCCATCAGTGGGCTTGTCTGCGCCCCAGCCAGCACCCCCAAATCCGATCCATAGCCCTCCGCCAGCGGATCCCCATAGGCGACCTCCGTCAGCGAGAACATGCCCGGCTCCCAGCGTTCCCGCACGGCCGCAAGCAGCTCGCCCGAGTCCACCAAGCACCGAACACGCTCCCTCTGCTCGGCCACCGTACGCTCCTCCTCTGTAGCGGTCTGAGTCCCACACGTAGCAGTCTCCACCGCACACCCCCTACGCCTCTCTAGAACCTTGACCCGCTCTCTCAGTTCCTGTCTCTCCCCCACGGCTTCTTCCAGGTCCAGCACGGCCCTCCTGAGCGCCCTCTTCAGATCTGCCACCGAGTCCCGCAGATCTTCCTTCGGCCTGTAACCCGCTCGTAGAACCCTCTCAAGGTCCTCGACCCGTTGACAGGCCTCCTCCATCGCTCCCATGGTGTTAGGAGGAGGGGTTTCTTCCTCCCGACGCTTCCTCTTCTCCTGCACCGCCGGGGTGCATGCGTGGGGGAGTCCATCCATCGATAGGTCCGAGTGAAACTCTTCCCTCTCACATCTGTTTACCGCCTCCTCCGACATTCTTCGCTCCGGCAGTCCCTCGAGCCCTGCAAAAGACCTCCAAACACTTACCTCTCCCATGGTCTCCTCTTCATTCACTTCTCGCTCGTCCTTCTCTATCTCCCTCGCTGCTTTGGGTGGTGTTCGCTGGACCTTTCGGCTTCTCGCGAACACCTCCTCCCCTTCAGATCCTCCCGAATCCTGCCTCTCCCTCAAGCTACCCCTACGGGTCTCGGTGACCGTCGTCAGCTTCTTCTTCTTCTTCCCAGTAGTAGTTACCGGGGTGGCGACCTTGGGGTCCATCGCGCACCCTTCCTTTGAAGGCAGTCGTTGTATTTCGACAGTCAGCGAGGCCTGCTTCGGCACCTCGCCCGCCGTCCCCTGGGGGTCCGAAGTCCCCTGAGGAAGTAACCTTTTTTCCATTTCCTTGCGTTCCATCATATTTCTGAAAAAGTGTGCCCCTCTTAGTCCGCTCCCGGTCCCGGTGTCACCAGTATCCCCAGTGACACCGCGACCCGGAACGTTCAGCCCTCCCACCACGGCAAGGTGGGGACACGTTGGGAGGGAACCTGAACTAACCTGAACTAACCTGAACTAACCTGAACTAACCTGAACTAACCTGAACTAACCTGAACTAACCTGAACTAACCTGAACTAACCTGAACTAACCTGAACTAACCTGAACTAACCTGAACTAACCTGAACTAACCTGAACTAACCTGAACTAACCTGAACTAACCTGAACTAACCTGAACTAACCTGAACTAACCTGAACTAACCTGAACTAACCTGAACTAACCTGAACTAACCTGAACTAACCTGAACTAACCTGAACTAACCTGAACTAACCTGAACTAACCTGAACTAACCTGAACTAACCTGAACTAACCTGAACTAACCTGAACTAACCTGAACTAACCTGAACTAACCTGAACTAACCTGAACTAACCTGAACTAACCTGAACTAACCTGAACTAACCTGAACTAACCTGAACTAACCTGAACTAACCTGAACTAACCTGAACTAACCTGAACTAACCTGAACTAACCTGAACTAACCTGAACTAACCTGAACTAACCTGAACTAACCTGAACTAACCTGAACTAACCTGAACTAACCTGAACTAACCTGAACTAACCTGAACTAACCTGAACTAACCTGAACTAACCTGAACTAACCTGAACTAACCTGAACTAACCTGAACTAACCTGAACTAACCTGAACTAACCTGAACTAACCTGAACTAACCTGAACTAACCTGAACTAACCTGAACTAACCTGAACTAACCTGAACTAACCTGAACTAACCTGAACTAACCTGAACTAACCTGAACTAACCTGAACTAACCTGAACTAACCTGAACTAACCTGAACTAACCTGAACTAACCTTTTTTTTTTTTTTTTTTTTTTTTTTTTATAGAGGTAGGGGAAATGCATTTACGCACTTCCGCCAGGCCGTTGATGTTCTGTTGGTAAATCGACCTGGCTGTGTGGGGCTCCGGTGTACAGCAAAAAATGCCGACTACCCACTAAAACCCCCTTCCTCTCTTCCACCGTATGTTACTCCCCCGGAACCACCTTTCGGTATTACTTCGGGGGAGCGGTGGGAACCGTGGGAACATATTTCCCGGCCGCTATTCGGCCCCTTCCACCTCCCCGCCGACGCGGGGGACCAAGCTTCCATTCCTCCTCCTTTCGTTCTCTTTCACGCCCTTCGCCTTCATGATTCTCTCACACAATCTTTCGAATGAGTCCCATTTAGACTCACTCGCTACTATTTCTCTGCCAATTGCGTTTCGGTCCAGGTTGAGGCCGCCCTCACGGGCCGCAACGCGATCGGCCTCCCACTCAGGACACTCCCACAGCGTATGCGCAGGAGTGTCGCACACACCCTCTGTCTCGTTCCCGCAGAACCAGCAGTGGTCACTACGCTCGACGCCTATGCGCCGCAGATACTTCCCGAACACCCCGTGCCCAGTCAGCACCTGCGACACCGCGTAACCGGGCTTCCCCCATGCGCACTCGGACCACTTCCTGATGCTGGGTACGAAGACCTTCATCCACCCGTCATAAAGCGCCCATTCTTTCTCCCACTCGCTCATAACCCACTCTGCCACATTACTCGCACTTTCACCTTCTGCTTTCATGCACCTTTCTCTTACTCTCAATCTGATCGGCGGGATTTTGGCCAGTGCCATCACCGCCGCGCCCGGTGCCGTCCTGTAAGCACAAGCCACCCTAAGAGCGAGCATGCGGTTTGCCCTCTCCAGGATGCCTTTGTACTTCCGGTAAGCCATCTCCGATTGCCAAATCGGAGCGGCGTAAAGCAGGGCTGACGATGCCGCCATAACCATGACCCTCCGCCTCTCATAACTGAGCCCGTTCACACGGGGGAGGATTCCTTCCAGTTTCTGGACGATCCTCCCCACCTTGTCGACAGTTCGGCGGACGTGCTCCCCGAAACGAGCGTTCCTGCCGAACCACACCCCTAGGTACTTCACGCATTCCGCCGTGTCATACCTCACTTCGTCCACCGTCAGTCCCATACTTATCAGCTTGCGCCGTCCGGCCAAGAGCACCATCTCGGTCTTATCGGTCGCCATGCTAAGGCCCTTCCTACGGAACGTGTCGGCGACCAGTTCCATAGCCCGCCTGACTCTCGCTTCCAGGATTTCCCCGTTCTTTGCCTCCACGACTAACGCCAGGTCGTCCGCGTATGCCACCGGAGTGACACCCTTTGGATACCCCACCGTCAGCATTTCGTCGTAAAACAGGTTCCACAAAACGGGACCCAGAACGGACCCCTGAGGAACCCCACACGACAGCTCGCGAACCTCCCCGTTAGGCAACTCCAGAAATCGGTCCTGCAAGTAAGATTGCACCAAGTCAATCAGGTACCTGCTCACGTGTGACCTCCTCATCACCTCGACGATGAGGTCCCACGGTGCCGTGTTGAACGCGTTCTTAACATCGATTGTTACCATAACGCAGAAGCCCGCGTGCGTGTAACTCTTCCCCCTGATCGTCTCTACTATCCGCATGACCGCCCGCATGGCGTCCATGGTGCTCCTGCCTTTCAGAAACCCAAACTGACGTTCGCAAATCATGCCGCGTGCAGTCGCTTCTTCCAGCAGTCTGGTCTTGATCACCTTTTCAACCACCTTCCCGAGTCCGTCAATAAGACAGATGGGCCGGTAGCTGGGCTCCGCGTCCGGATCTCGCTTCGGTTTCTCCACCAGGACCAGTCGAGCCCTCTTCCAGGCCTTGGGGAACGCGCCCGAGGTCAAGATGCGATTAACGCAGCCGGCCATACCCTGGGGCACTGCCCCAAGATATAGCTTCAAGACCTCGTTCGGTATCCCGTCCAACCCTGGAGCCTTGCGGCTCTTGAGTTCCCCGACCGCCCGGCGGATCTCCTCCGCCGTAACCCGAGGCACGTCCTCGCCTCCAGGTTCCCTTATAGCCCATCTGACTCTTTCCTTCGTCGGGAACAGCTCGTCCACCTTCCGAAGCATTTCTGCTTCTGGGAGGTGGCTTTTCCTGAGGTGTCCAAGTTTCCCGGCCACGATCTTATACCCCAGACCCCAGACATCCGACTCAAGGTCAGCACACAACCTCCTCCACGACTCCCTCTTTGCATTCCTTACGGACACCTTGAGGGCCTTTCTTGCCTCTTTCAGCTCCTCCTCTACCCTTTCCCATTCGCTTGCATCACGCCTAACTCTCTCTCTCGTAACCCGTCTCCGGGCCCTCACACACTCTCTCCTCTTTTCTGCAACCTCTTCATTCCACCAGTACGCAGCCTTTCGCGTCCCACTTCGACCGACATTCTTCTTGCGAAGACATACATCGCAGACGTGACTGATCTCCTTCACTATTCGTTCTGGATCATCAGCCACGTCCGTGCCCCTTCTGTCCGCCACGTACTGCCGCAATTTCTCCAATCCACTAGGATTCACTATCCAACCTTTCTTACTCTCTCCCTGTAAATCGGCTCTTGGTGCCCCTCCTCCTCCTCGTATGGAGAAGGAGACGTACCGGTGCCCACTCCCACTCTCCGTTTCACTTTCCACTCGCCACTCTTCGACCATGCCTGACGCAATCGCACCAGCCATAGTTACGTCAATCAGTGACCTCCCGTTCCGGTTCCCGAAGGTCCACTCCCCTCCATGATTAAGGGGGGAGAACTCACCCGCGTCTAAAAACTCATCCAGTAACAGGCCGTAGGCATTCCGCGCCCGGGAGCCGAAACGCCCACTCTTAGCATTTAGGTCCCCAGCAATGAGAACCCTCCTGCCGTCCAGACCCCGCACGTACCCCTCTAACCTGCTGAGAAAGGCTTCAAATTGTGCCCTCCCCTTGTTCGGCGAGAAGTACGCCGAAACCAGCGTAAGCCATCCCAGCTCCACGGCCACAAATCCCCGCCCCCTATGGATTGACTTCGCCTCCACATGGTTGGCTAGCCATATGAAAGCGTCATCGCACCGATCCCGGATTTCATTTCCCGCCGCTTTGTTCGGTTCTTGTCCCAGTACAACGTCGACGCCTCTCTCTCTGATAACCTGGTGCAGTAGGTCGGTAGCCACCCGTTTCCTGTCCAGGTTAATCTGGAGGCATCTGAGTTCTCTGATGTCCGGAGCCATGACCTCGTTCACAACTCATTCGCAACACACACAAGTCTTTCGTTCATCCAGACACACGCACACACACGCGCACACAACTCACCTGCCTAGTCCTCCGCGTCGCCGCCGTCCGGTCCCGGCTGATCGGCGCACTCTGCCTCTTCCTCGGGCTCCATCCTTTCCTCGGTGGAGGATGGGGAGCGGCAACCACTTTCCGCACTCCGATCCCTCCCCCTCTCAGGAGGAGGGAGGGATCGTGTGTCTTCCCACTCTCTTTCCCTCTCTTCCTCCCCGTCCTTGGGCGGAGAGGAAGATCGGGTCACGCGCGCACCTCTATCCCTTTCTCTTTTCCTCCCTCCTCCCGAGGAGGGAGGGCCAGACGTTGCACCCCTATTGGGCACCTTCTCCCCCGCCCCGCCCTTAGGCGGAGAGGTAGAGCGGTCGCCCTTCCTATTTGTTTTCGCCTGCAAGGGCGCGGACTTGATAGCCCTTTTGGCTCCTCCCCCACAGTTTGGACCACCCGCGCTGTGGCCGTCCGCATCGCAGAGGGGGCAGTACCGGGAGTTCTTACACTCCGCGGCCCTGTGCCCCTCCTTGGCGCATCTGGCGCACAGGCGTGTCCTATCCACGCCCTTGCATGATCCGGCCTTATGGCCCTCGCCCCAACAGCGGTAGCAGCGTCCGGAGTCTCTCAGTTCCCTTAGTCGGCATTTGCTGATGCCAACCCGGACTTCGGTGACTTTCCGGGCCCTGCCCACCGCCTCGTCCCCCCCAATGATTCGAAGGGTGGCGGTTTGGCAGCCTCCGAAGCTTTTGCGCAAGCCGACCAATTTGACTTGGCCCGGCGCAAGCGCGGCCGCGGAAGCTACCGCCCCTACCACCTCCTCTCCGGTCGCAATGGCGTCCAGGTTCGTCACCCGGAAGGTGACGGACCTGGATCCAAGCCCCGTTCTTGTCCGCCCCGCCCCCAATCCCCGGTCGAGGATGGAGCGGATCTCTTCCCCCTCTTTTTCTCCCCCCTTTGGCAGCACCAGGAGGAGCTCGCCGTTGCGGGTCTCCCTAACGCTGCCAATGTCCACTTGCGTCTGGCTCTCCGCCACCAGCGCGCGCACCTTTTTTAGGGTTTCCCCGTAGGTGGCGCCCTTCTCTTTCGAGACAAACACCACCTCTTCATCCCTTCTACCTCCGCCCCGTTGGACGGGCGCAGGAGGGACGGCACCCCCTTCTGTCTTCCCCGTATATACAATTACCGTCAGGCCGTCATCCCGATCCATGGCCGCCATCTCGACCAGACGCCTAAATTCCCAGGGGTTCGCCCCAGGAACCATCGGGATAACGACTCGAGTTCTCCCCTCCCTCTCCATTGTTATGAAAAGCGCCCGGAGTGCTCCGAACACTTCTCTTGGGCCCGTGCTCTTCAATTTCTTGAAGAACACGTGCCTCTCCTTAGTTTCGAGCACCCCCCTCCTGCGCATCGTGCACGATTGGCGCAAGAAGGGAACGCCCTCCCCCCAACCTTCACACTCGGCGTCGTCCAGCTCTCCCAGTTCCGGAAAGAGTTGAAGGACCCTCCCCCTGAGAGGGCTAGACTCCGCCCCCACAATGACACCCAGATCCGCCCCGTACCCGTGTTGTAACGGATCCCCTTGGCGGACCTCGGTGGCAGTATACATCCCCGCGTCCCACTGCTCCTTCAGAGCATCGGACAGCCTGTCGTCTTTGACAAGCTGTCCGATCCTGAGTCTTTGGAGTTCCCCCCTCATCTGCTCCTCCGTCTCGGTCTGGCAACCGACCGAGGCAGTAGAGCAGCCTCTCCCCTCTTTTCCCTCCCCCTGTCCAGTTCGTCCGTCAGTCTTCGTGTCCGTCTCCATTGTCATTTTGTCCACTTGTTCATACCGGTGCTCGTCAAGCCACTGCTTTACGATGTTCCGGTTGAACAAGTCAGTCTGTTTGCGCATCTTCCCCGTGATCTCCTTGATGTCCCGTTGAGTATTGCGCTCAATCTTCCCCTCGAGCTCGGTGACTAGCATCTCAATCTGGCCTATGGCCTCGATGATGGTGAGAATCTCCGAGCTCTCCTTCCTCTTATACGCCCCTCCTCCGGAGAGAGGGGACGTGTCTCCCACCTTTCGTTTCGTCCCAGTCGTCGTCGCGGTCGTCATCGTCACCTCCTCGTCACTTCCTCGCACGCTGAAGTAGCCCATGGAGGGGTCCGAAGGACGCCTCTCCATGAACTGTCTCCGCGTACGGGTTAAGCGTGAGTGCCCCCCCCCAGAATCCGTGGGGGCAGCGCCGGCCACCGGGGCTCTCACCCGGTCGGAGCCAGCGACGGGATTTTTACCCGCCTGGGGTACAATATTACCCTCATCGCTCATCCTCATGGTTTTTTGTGCCTCTCTTTGTTTTACGTCTCCCCGGTCCGCCGCCTCCTCCCGTTCCCGGCAAGAGTCGGCAGCCCGACGGCCGTACTAAGCCCCCCCACCACGACAAGGTGGAGACACCACGGGGGGGCTAACCTGAACTAACCTGAACTAACCTGAACTAACCTGAACTAACCTGAACTAACCTGAACTAACCTGAACTAACCTGAACTAATCCTTTATATGATACCGAAATATGTTGTTAAAAACACTAGAAAACCACTCTGAAATTTACAGAAAACCCGAGAAGTGTCTCTGAAATCAGTAACAAACCCGAGAGAATACTACAAAATATCCTAATCCTTTATATGATACTCTAAAGTTGTATCAAAAACACTAGAAAACTACTCTGAAATTCCTAGAAAACCCGAGAAGTATCTCTGAAAATAGGAACAAACCCGAGAAGTATCTCTGAAACTACTATGAAATTTACTAGAAAACTCGAAAAGTGTCTTAAGTATCCTAACAAACCCGAGAGAAGCATAGAATAGTACAAGAAATATACGAAGAAACAGAAAAGTTGTTTGTACCCGGTTAGTTCAGATCTCCTTTGTCATTTTCAGAAACAAGAAAAGTAGGAAATTATGAAAATATAAGCAAACTCGAGAAAATCTACAAAATCCTAGAAAAGTACAAAGAAACACAAAAGTGTCTAAATCCGAAATAATCTCAATATCCTAACACACCCGAGAGAAGCATAGAATAGTACAAGAAATATACGAAGAAACAGAAAAGTTGTTTGTACCCGGTTAGTTCAGATCTCCTTTGTCATTTTCAGAAACAAGAAAAGTAGGAAATTATGAAAATATAAGCAAACTCGAGAAAATCTACAAAATCCTAGAAAAGTACAAAGAAACACAAAAGTGTCTAAATCCGAAATAATCTCAATATCCTAACACACCCGAGAGAAGCATAGAATAGTACAAGAAATATACGAAGAAACAGAAAAGTTGTTTGTACCCGGTTAGTTCAGATCTCCTTTGTCATTTTCAGAAACAAGAAAAGTAGGAAATTATGAAAATATAAGCAAACTCGAGAAAATCTACAAAATCCTAGAAAAGTACAAAGAAACACAAAAGTGTCTAAATCCGAAATAATCTCAATATCCTAACACACCCGAGAGAAGCATAGAATAGTACAAGAAATATACGAAGAAACAGAAAAGTTGTTTGTACCCGGTTAGTTCAGATCTCCTTTGTCATTTTCAGAAACAAGAAAAGTAGGAAATTATGAAAATATAAGCAAACTCGAGAAAATCTACAAAATCCTAGAAAAGTACAAAGAAACACAAAAGTGTCTAAATCCGAAATAATCTCAATATCCTAACACACCCGAGAGAAGCATAGAATAGTACAAGAAATATACGAAGAAACAGAAAAGTTGTTTACACTCGGTTAGTTCAGATCTCCTTTGTCATTTTCAGAAACAAGAAAAGTAGGAAATTATGAAAATATAAGCAAACTCGAGAAAATCTACAAAATCCTAAAAAAGTACAAAGAAACACAAAAGTGTCTAAATCCGAAATAATCTCTAATGTACCAAGTTTCTAAAATTACCAAGAAACACAGAAAAGAGTCCCTTAGTTCAGATCTCCTTTGTCATTTTTAAGAAACACAAGAAAAGTGAAAAGTGTGTCTTAATATCCTAGCAAACCCGAGAGAAGCATAGAAAAGTACGAAAATATCCTAATCCTTCTAAAATAATTCAAAATGTCAAAATTCTAGAAGAATACGAGAAACGTACAAAAGCATCTAAATTTACGAAGTTTGTACTCGGTTAGTTCGGATCTCCTTTGTCTTATAAGAAATAAGCCCTACGAATCATACGTAAACATCCTAAGCCACTCGAAATTATCTCTCAAAATCAGTCATAGAAGAATATAAGAAACACCGAAAAGTACAAAGTTACTAAAAAAGTATATACTCGGTTAGTTCAGATCTCTCTTGTTCTATAAGAAACACTAAGAAAGAGTGAAAAGTATCTAAATTCACGAAGTTTAGTTCATAGGAAACCGTGAAAATATAAGCAAATCCTACAAAATATCCTAATCCTTTATGAAATACCTAAATATGTTGTGAAAACACTCGAAAAAAAATAAGAAATAGTCTCTCGTAATCTAAGCAAACCCGAGAGACTTACTAGAAAAGGGAAAAAAGTCTCCACGGATCGTAAGAATCTAAGAAACACAGTAAAGTATCTCGATTCGTCAAGAAAGTGTTATAAGAATCCTAGCTAACTTGAGAAATATACTAGAAGACGCATAAAAATATCCTAATTCGTAATAATCCGACACCGAAGTTCTAAGAAACACTAGAAATACCCAAATCCTACTCAAAATATATATAAAATCCGAAAAGTATCATAAGAATCATAGCAAATCCGAGAGACGCCAGAAAAAGTAAAAAAAAAGTCTACGAATCCTAGCTAACACAGGAAAATCTTACGAAGAAAGAAAGAGTGTTTATAATCGGTTAGTTTTGTTCTTTAAGAAAAAATGTCAAAAACAGTCAAGTATCTAATTATCCTAGCAAGTCCTAGAAAAGTACGAGGAAACACAAAAGTATCCTAATCCTTCAAGAAATACTAAATTATGTTGTTAAAAATCACTAGAAAACTCGACAAGTCTCTCAAAATCAGTACAAACCCGAGAGAAGCGAGAAGCATAGAAAAGTACAAGAAATCTACAAAAAATCAAGTGTCTATACTCGGTTAGTTTAGGTCTCCTTTGTTGTCTTAATCCGAAATGATCTCTAAATATCCTAGCTAACGCGAAGTCATATAAAAGCACAAAGAATGTACGAAGTATCCTAAATCCTTTTTCTAGTTTATACTCGGTTAGTTCAGATTTCTCTTTAGTCTTTAAGAAACATAAAAAAAAAAAATCCTATAAGAATACAAGAAACATACAAAAGTGTCTAAATCTACGAAGTTACAGAAAAGTTGTTTTTACTCGATTAGTTCAGATCTCTCTTTAGTCTTTAAGAAAACACAAGAAATGTAAAAGTCTCCACGAATCGTTACAAATCCAAGAAAAGTACAGTTACTCAAAGAAATATCTCAAATTACAAAAAAGTGTTTGTACTCGGTTAGTTCAGATCTCCTTTGTCATATTTAAGAAACGCTAGAAAAGTAGAAAACTACGAATGTATGAGGAAACCCGAAATAATCCTAACAAATCCGAGAAATGTCAAAGTTATAAGAAAAAATGTAAATATCCTAGCTAACGCGAAAAGTCCCAAGTCATAAGAAATCATCTCAAAAGCAGTACATACCCGAGAGAATCCTAATCCTTCTAAAATCATTCAAAATGTAAAAATTCTAGAAGAATACCAGAAACGCACAAAAGCATCTAAATTTACGAAGTTACAGAAAAGTTGTAGTTGTAGTTGTTTGTACTCGGTTAGTTCAGATCTCCTTTGTCATTTTTTAAAAAACACTAGAAAAGTGAAAAGTATCTCAATATCCTAGCAAATCCGATCGAAAGTTCCGTAAAGTACACTAGAAATCCTAGAAAACTACTCTAATTATACGAGGAAACACGAAAAGTATCAAAAGTCGGAAGAAAGTATATTCCAAAATCAGTACAATCCTGACAAGTTACTGGAAAAAGTGAATAAAGTATTCAAGTCACTAAGAAACACAGAAAAAGAGTTCTTTTCTTCGTTATCGGTTAGTGTCGTCCTTTAAGAAAATACGAGAAATGTCGAAAATAATGTGTGATCGTGTAAAATCCACAAGATAATAATAAGTATAAGTTTCTGTAAAATAATAGAAAACACGAAAGTATCTCAAATCACACAAAAGAGTTCTTTCTTTTGTTTATAATCGGTTAGTTTAGGTCTCCTTTGTCATATTTAAGAAACACAAACAATGTCCGAGTATCTAAATATCCTAATCCTGTATAATCCGACTCTGAAGTTATAAGAAACGCTCGAAAGAGTCATAATTTACTAAAATACAAGAAAAGACAAAAAGTATCTAATCCTAGAAATTCCTAAAAGTACGAAGAAAAGCGTCTAAAATTACAAAAGTGCAAGTTTCTGTAAATTCCTAGAAATATAATTAAGTATCCCAATTACTAAAAATCACGAAAATGTACTATTTATCGAAAATTATAAAAATCTCTAAAAAAAACGAAAAGTATCTAAATTTACGAAGATACCGAAAAAAGTCGTTTATACTCGGTTAGTTCAGATTTCCCTTGTTCTATAAAAAGCACAAGAAATCTAGAAATATCTAAGAATCCTAGGAAACACAAGAAATGTGAAAAACTATGCAAATATCCCATAATACAAGAAACTTCACAAAGTGTCTAATTTTAAATAAAGACGAAAAAGTATGTTTTAGTCGGTTAGGTTTGCTAGTCTTATAAATGCACAAAGAATCAAAAATAGTGTTTATCGTCGGTTAGTATAGATCTCGCGTGTTCTATAAGAAATCCAAATATCCTAGCTGACACGTAAAATGCAATAAAAGCACAAAGCATCTAAATTACTAAGAAACCGAGAAATCACATAAAAGTACTAAATCACGAAGAAGCACTGAAAAGTATCTCAATTCATTAAGTACTCTAAGAATTGTAGCAAATCCAAGAAATATCTAATTATCCCATAAAAGTACAAATATACTAAAGTATCTTAATCCTTCTAAAATCCAAAGAAAGTCTTGTCTTGTAAAGTTACTCTAGAAATTCAAAATATTCGAAGAATCACAGCAAATCCATCAAGTCCCATAAGAGCACAAATGTAGTCACTCGAAAAAGTATCCTAAATCACGAAGAAGCACTGAAAATGTCTAAAATCACTCATCACAAGAAATGTCACAGTCCCTAAGAATCTTAATAAATCCGTAAGTTCCTCGAAACACAGAAAAGTATAGAAGTAGTCGGAAGCTGTGAAATCCCCAAGGAATTCAAAAAGTTCTCTCTTTTATTTTAGTTCCGGTTAGTTAGGGTTTCTTTTGTTCTATAAGAAATCACACGAAATGTCGAAAAGTGTCTAATTCTAGAAATCCTTAAAAAATATCAAAATACAAGTTCCTGTAAATTCCTAGAAATATAAGAAAGCGTCTAAATATCCTAGCAAATCCGAAAATCATCTCGATTACTAAGAATCACGAAAATGTACAAATAGTCGAAATGGATCTAAATTTACGAAGAATCGTAGAAATTCTACAAGTACCGTAAAATCCCTAAAAGTCTCAAAAATTACTAAGTTTTTAAAAGTACGAAGAATCATAGGAAATGTCTAAAGTGCTATAAAATTCCTAAATCTATAAGAAGTGTGAAGAATCCTAGAAAAGTGTTGTTTTAGTTAGTTAGTTCGGGTTTCCTTTGTCTCTTCAAAATTACAAAAAGTGGAAATCATAGAATATATCTAAAAAGTACCGTGAAAAGCACAGTTATCCGAAAAGTCGTTTACAATCGGTTAGTACGGATCTCTTTTGTTCTTTAAGAAATCACACGAAAAGTAGAAAAAAGTCCAAAAAGTTCAAGTTCCTATCAAAATCATATAAATTGCAGAAAGTTCAAATCTCTGTAAAATGTCCAAATCATAGTAAATTCCTAAAATCACAGAAAAGTATTCTTTTGTTACAAGTCCGGTTAGTTTCGTTTCTTTTCAAAATACGCAAATAGTGTCTTATCCTAGCTAAATCGACAAAGTGTGAAAAATGTTACAAACTATGAAAAGTACAAGAAATGACAAAGTTACCGTGAATTCCTAAGAAATGTCTAAAAGTGCAGTTCTCTTTAAGAATCCTAGAAAAGTGTTAAAGTTACCAAAATTATGAAGACTCGTCTAAATACTGTAAAATCCCTATACTTCCAAATTTATAAGAAGTGTGAAGAATCCTAGAAAATCATCAAGTTACTCGAAAAGTGTTGTTAGTTATGTTTCCCTTCTTTTCTTTTAAAACTTCCAAATTCGTCTCTTCTCCCTTCTTCTCAAGAATAGTCGATTCCTATGTTCTTATAAAATCACGCGGAAATAAAATAAGCAAATCCTAGCTAACCTGAGAATTCCTTCAAATTGTACAAAAAGTGTGTTCCTGTAAATTCCTAGTCGTACTGTTTCAGTCAGTTAATTCAATTTCCTTTGAGAATCCTAGAAAATCATCAAGTTACGAAGAAATAATCAAATCCTAGCTAACCTGAGAAATTATCCTTTAATCCATCCATCCTTTCAATCGTACAAAAAGTACGTTTCTGTAAATTGTTCACTTCGAGTCAATTTTGTCTTTTCTAAGAAATCATCAATTCCAGAAATCCCTTAAAATTTCAAAGACATAAATTAAATAATCAAATCCTGTACGTATCTGTTAATTCCTAGAAAATATTCAGTTACAAGTTACCATGAAATTCCCAAAAAGTGTTGTGTTAGTCGATTAATCATGTCTCGTTTCACATCAAGTCAAATCATCACGAAGAGATACTGAAAAATAGCAAAGTTACTATAAATCCTAAAATTGCTAGAAATAGTCGAAATTTATCTTCTTTTAAAAGTTTCTTGTTTTAGTCAGTTAATTCAATCTCCTTTGAGAATCATAGAAAAGTCGTGAAAAGTGTCTAAAAGGTAGTTTCCGTAAATTCCTAAGAAGTTTCAAAAAGTGTTGTTTTCCTCAAATATCCTAAAATGCTAGAAATGGTCTAATTTATCTTCTTTTAAAATTTATTGTTTTAGTTCAGTTTTCATTAAATTATGCAAGTTCCTATAATTACTTTGTTTTAATCAGTTGATTCACACTCTTCAAGAATAGCTGTTATCTTCCAAAGTTGTATAATCGGTTAGTTAGGATATATTGTGTTTCTTTTTCAGAATCCTAGAAAATACGAAAAGTATCATGAAGTTCAAGTTCTTATCAATTCCCTCGAAGATTGTTGTTTTAGACGGTTAATTAGGATTTATTTTGTTTCTTATATGAATCCTAGAAAGTATCAAAGAAGTGCAAGTATCCGTATATTCCTTCGAAGTAGTGATTTAATCATTTAGTTCCTATCTCTCCAATAATCCTAGAAGTCACACAAATGCTCAAGTTTCTTGTTAATTCCTAAGAGCACTAAAAGTTACTGTTTTAGATAGTTAGTTCAGATCTCCTTGTTTTCTTTCTATTTCAATAAGTCCGAAATGTCCGATTCAATCATCAATACTAGTACTTATTTCCACCATCTCATATCTTCCAGTGATTTCACACTATCCTATATCAATCTAATCCCTTCATAATATCTTCTGTACGTTTCGATACTTCCCCCCTTTCCATCAAATCCAAAGAAATACACTGATATCCATCCTTCCTTTCAAATCCCATCTCTTCTCCTAAAATCACATCCTTTCTAATCAATACTTCTCTCTAGCTACTTCCAAATAGTTCCATAAATATCCTACAATACTTATAATATCTATATCATCCTTTACTATTCTCACAATCAAATGAAATCCTCTAATATCCATCGTTCCCATAGTTCGTTCATCTTTCCCTATGTTCTCATAAGTTAGTTTAGTTATCCCCATCGCCTAATATCTCTCTCAAATTCAATACTAGTATCTCTATTCTCCTCATTCCCCACGCTGTAATATCTACAGTCTTCTTATAATATAGTCATCAGACCTATAATCCTTCTCGATAATCATCAATATATCCTTCTAATCTAGTAACATACTCTTATCTCTCTCTCATTTACCTAATACTCCACCATCCTCTATAAATCCCACAGTTCTTTTAATAATCCATCCGCTTCTTATCTCCCCTAATGCCTAAATCATCCGTCTCTCAGTAGTTCCCTATCCGTCAGGAATATAATCTCATAATAATATCCCATCAGTGTCCCTTCTAGTAGTTCCTTCTCTACAGTTCTTATAAATTCCTTATCTAGTTCCCTTCTTCCTAAAATATCTTTCATAGCTATCCTCTCAATGCTCAGTAAATCATCTAGTCCCATCTAAATAGTCTTCTCACAAAGTTACTCATAGTAGCTCTCCTTTAAATCCTTCAGAAATAGCTCTCTACTTCTATCAAAGTTCAGTTACTTCCTTCAATCATCTCCTATCCCTACAATAATAGTTCCTTCAGTGTCTCTCTCTCTCTCTCTCACAGCTTCTAATATCTCTTAATCCATCCCTTTCCTAGTTCTCTTCACTCTCTCATCTCCCCAAATATCAGTTCTCCCCTTCTCTCTAATCCCTACAATCCCCCGCTTGCGAGTTCCCTTGGAAATATCTCCGAATCCTTCCCTATATCCTCCTACTACATCCCAGTTCTCTAGTAATATCTATACTTCCTTCCCTAATCCCCCATCAGTACACATCCCTTCTTTCCAATCTCTCCCCTTCACCCTTTCCAGCTCATCTCATCACTTTCCGTTCCTTCTCTTATCCCTATCCTATAGCACTACAATCCCCTTCTCACTAGTCCCCTGTTCGTCTCTTCTCTCATCCCTTCCAATAATATCTACACACTCCTGTCCCTCATCCCTAGTCCCCTCTGCTCACTTCCCAATCCCTTGTTAGCTTACTCCTATCCCGCGTCCTTTTCTCCCCCGTTGGAATACTCTACTCCCCCATCGTTCGTCCCCCATTGTATCAATACTCTCTTCCCACACCAATTATAGCAATACTTCTTTCCCCCAATGTTCGAATACTCTTATCCCTCATCCTTCGTCCCCGATTGTATCAATACTTTCTTCCCTCACTGTAATATCAATACTTCTTTCCCTAATGTTCAAGAATTCCTATCCTTCATCCCTTCCCCGTGAAAGTTCTAATACTCCTTTCCCACATCCCCCTTCTCCAGAGTTCACAAATTCCCATCCTTCATCCCTTTCCCTTCCCAATTCAAATACTCCTTTCCCTCATCCCTATAGTCCCCCTTTCCCCTCTCGCACCTTCTTAGCTCCCTTCCTAGTCCCCCAGTTCTCATCCCATTCCCCCATCCTTTCCTCGTTCCTTTTCCATCCCCTTCATAATCCCACCTTCCTTCCAAAAGCCTTCAATCCCCCTCCCTCTCTCTTATCCTCCCTTTTCCCAAGCTCTTCTTATCCTTCATCCCTTCTAAAATACTCACCTTCTAGCCTTCCTTCCCTTTCCTTCATCCCTCATATAAGCCCCCATTCCCCCTCCTTCTTAAAATCTATATCCTCTCTAGTCCCCCTTTTCTGCTTCAGCATCGTCGTCTTCTTCTTCTCCTATCCTGCCAATCCTCTCTGCTCCTTCATAATACTCACCTTATCTCTCATCCCTTTCTAGTCCCCCCTTTATCCTTCCTCTTAATCTCTTCCATCCCCTTTTAGTACACTCTTATCCTTCATCCTTATTCCGTGTACTCCCATCCCTCATCCCTTTTCTAAAATGTTCCCATACTCCTGCCCCTTATCCCTCTTCTATAATATCCAAATACTCCCATCCCTCATCTCCTTTTTATAATGTTTCCATACTCCTCTCCCTCATCCCTTTTTTTTAATGTTCCCGTACTCCTGTCCCTCATCCTTTTTTTTATAGTATCCAAATACTCCTGTCCCTTATCCCTTATCCCCCTTTATAAGTAAAACCCCCAATTTCCCTCCATAATGTCCCTTAATCCTCCCATCTTCTTCTATTCCCTTTTTTCTAAAATCCGCAGTTCCCCCTCCCAAATCTCATCTTCCCTAAGAATATCCCTTTTTTTTTTAAATACTTTCCAAATCATCTAATCTCTTTCCCCGCAGTATCAGACAGACAAATAAAGTAATACATCATCTCAGCAATAAAGAAATACAAAAATTATCTCAATAGTTCTATCTAAATAATTACAAATTAATACTAACACCCGTGAAAATCTAAAAAATGCAAAATCACACTGGAAATGTCCCCCTAAATCTACTACACACTTTATGTCAAAAAATCTAAATCACTTGTTGGCCCTTTCCCAAAGAATAATCTCCCCTTTACTTCAAAATTCAAAGTTATTCAATTTCCCAATAGACAGTCAAATCAGCATCCTGACCCTCACAATACAATTTAATAATCAATATATACCACCCTTTAATGTGTCACTTTTTTTTAAATATCTAAACTATCCTCTAATTATAAATAAATAAGAGTACATGTCTTTAGAAACACTTTACTCATCTCTCAATATAATGCAGACCATGTATCTCTTCTTCATTCATAGAAACACCAATAATATTCATCAATAAATACTAAATATACTAAATTTACAAACTACAAGCTCTAAATCAGTCATAATACTGCGGGGAATGTTTCCAAAAATATAGACAATACCTATAAAAAGTTACTACATTTCCACAAAATAAGACAAAAATGCATAAACCCAATCCTCTCACGAATCCCAAAAGACCACTTTCCTATTCATCGGGTAACAGGTTTAGAAATAATCTCACACAAAATCCTTCAATTCTGCTTTTATTACTTGCAGTCAGAAGAAACACCCTTCTTTTAGTTCTAAAAGCTTCTTAAAAAATAATAATAATAATAATAATAAAAAATATACAGTTACCAAATATACCACCACTCTAATGTATCACCTCGACAAATACTCTTTCGAGTCATCAAAAGTAATACAAAAAAAGTCACAAATTTAATAAATATAATATCCAGTTAGTAAATTACAAACAAAAATGTTATCAAAAATCAGTTAAATAATACATAAACCATAGAAAATTAATTGTTTCAATTTTAAATTTCATCTTTTATCAAAAATAACACATTTCATAATCATAAAATCGAAAATACACTCATTTCCTAACTAGGAACGAAAAGTTTCATTGCACTTTTACTAAATTCATTAAAAAACTAGTACCCTGCAATGTAGTTTCAAATGCTTTCATTTATTTATCCCTTAACCCCTTTTACAATTCAAAACAATCCACCATTTCTACTTACACGAGCCATGAGCAATGCTAAAGAACCACACAATATCACAAACTGTACTGTACGAGTACCAATTACACATCTACTCGACTCTCAAATTTCTAGGAAAAAGTACAATTCACTTTTCGTTCCTCACAAAATACTCTTCTTCTCAAATCCCTCGACCTATCACTACTTCTTATTTTCATCACTTACCTACCATTGGATCCTTCCATTTCTCCCTTTTCCTTTCTCAGTTGCTCTATGCATTTCATCTGTTTTCTCACAAAATTAATTAAGAAGCTTCAAACCTCCAATGCTTTCTTGAAGACATTGTCCCCTCGACTTATCTCCTGGCACCTATCACCAAATGCAAGTGTTCCGAGTACTTCATCCTTCGGAATCTGAAACAATGACAATTCATTGCACCTAGTTCAATGAGACACCACATAATACACATAATAATCTTCTGAATCCATCATTCCCAACACTCCAAGGTCATAATACCTACTTTCATAGCTCGGAATGTGCAAATTCTCAAACTATGCAAATCTAAAATACAAATAATCCTCAAATACTTTGAAAAGCACCATTACGTGTTCCACAAATACCTTCATCCGCACACCCTGACAAAGTACGATGGGGTTATGTCCGAGGTGATGGAGCCATGGCTCGTATAACCTCAGTTTATCTTCGAGAATGTTATGTGGAATCCTTCGACCAATTCCAATTTACACCAATGGGTTACTTCTTGTCCCCAGTTTTAAAAAATTACTTCCGAGACAATCGACACACATAATCAAAGCCCCAAGGAACGAATTGGAACAGTGTGCAATTATCACCCCACACAAGTTCTCGACAATGTCTTCAAAAGTATCAAAGTTCTGGTAAACTTCAACTTTCACATGAGTGGACCCCGTTTTCCACAATTATTATCAATGTTTTAAACAATTACATTTCTTTTCTTAAAAAATAGCTTAAAAGTTTAATCGAAATCTTCAAACTTAAAAATAGTAATAAATAAATTAATATAACCTCACTCTACTCTGTCATTCCAAATCACATGATCGAATTGCGACTTACTTCTCATCTTCTTTTTCTCTCGTGTAAATTACCTCAGCTGACTGCTAATGCTAACCTAAAATTCGTCAATCGGAACCCGCCAAGAATAAAATACCCGCCATAAATGTACAGTGTTAGGGAAATAACTTTGCTACTTTTCTACTTCCTATACTAATCCTGGTTAGTTCCGATTAGCCGTTCTAATTTTCTAATTCTAAATAATAATTCCTCAATTTACAAACAGTTCTCTTTCCTGTTCAAAAGAACTCTTCGTTCCAAATAATGTTCTCGATCGTCGGTTAAATTTGACAAAGTTATTTCCCTATACCCTGTACAATTAAAATAGAACCTACGTCCTAATAGTCTATTTCACACAAGACTAAAGCACTGTCGGGTTTGTAGGTGTTTGCGTTTACCGATAGGGTTCGGAGTAACGCGGCGTGTTGTGGGTGCTAACGGGGTGATCTATTCTCCCGTTACGAGTCGGACACGCTGAAGGGACCAGTATTCTAACCCGGCAAAGATACTAGTCGTAGATACAAAATACGCGCTGATACAGCTCGACTATCTTTATTTACACAAAACTATTGCTACGTTTATTATCACAGTCTGTATATACTATACTGAGGGTGATAATCGTGGTACGTTACCTCGAGAGAGCTGAGAGTAAGAGTATATGAGATAAGAGGTATAAGAGATCAGAGATATAAGAGATTAGAGATATAAGAGAGATTTTAAGGGTCTGTTTGGGTTTATATAGCTAACCAACCCTTTCGCTATTTCCGTCCCTGCTACTCGTCAACTGTCACTCCTGTGAGTGTCACTTGTCGGTGCAGGTTCTCGGTGTGAACTACTCTCGAGTGTATAATGCACCACAGCACTAATAAAATTCTGAAATAATACAAGTTATATCTCACCCATACAGTATGTAGACTACATTAATAATCTACTACTGCAAAAAAACACAATATAAAATACTAATCAATCACTCATAAAATATAGTACAAACTTGGAAAAGCATACGAGCAAATTCCCTACCTCTCTTTGTTTCAACTTTCCCAGTTCTAATAAATCCTTTAAAACCGTAAAAGTACCTACTAGTAGTGCCAGTTTAATTTTACCCCCATAATTTGCACACGTGGCCCACTTGTGTGCAAATTATGTGGGGCATCCTAAAAAGGCCCCTTCAGCCTACCCTCCTCTGTCTCTCTTATTCTCTATTAATGTTACATTCACAAAAATTATCCTATATACATAATATCTTAATTTAAAAACAATTAAGACCATTCCTTTAAAAATCGTTCAAATTCATCCTATCACTTTGCCCACTATATTCAAACTCTCCTCAAAATAAACCGACCCTGTTATCCACCTTTTTTCTTATCTCTTCTCTTCTCCAATGAATACTGCACCCCCGTGCTCCAATCTCTACTTCTCACTTGACTTGTCCACTGCTGGAAATGCTTTTTTCTTCCAAGTCTTTTTCCAGTTTTCCTCATCTTTCAGAATAAATCTTATCTCCCTTCACCAGTTCCGGCCCTTCCTAAGCCTCTTTCAAATTTTCCCCTTTGCTAAATCTCCCAAGTTCGTCTTCCTTAGTTCCAGTTACATCCTTTCTAAAACCTCACAATTTCGGTGAATAAATTTCGTTCACCATTTTGTCCAAGGATCCCCAAGTATTGCTTAAAAACAGACTTTTTTCCAAATATCCTTCGGGAAAAATTCCTCAAATGGCTTTTCTAGGCCCTAAAGTTCCTCTACAATTTTAAGAAGCTCCTAGCTGACACATATCTAATGACTACATACTAACACTAATAAAATATAATAATGCAACTTCCCTTATTCTATCCCTCCAAACATGTTTCTCACAAGTTACCTAATACCCTTATAAATATCACTAATTTTAATATACATATTACATATTCATTTGTTCCTTCTAAAAGCTCTAATTACTTCGCTCTGAAATACATGTACTTTCTTACTCTTATCCTTGAAATTCACAAGAAATAATCTTTACTTTCTTATTAATTATAAATACTTAAATGACCTACTGGCAAATTCTACTTTTGTAATATACATTCCTTCCTATTTTCTTACATATGCCCAAGTTATCTTTCCATATAATAAATAATGTCCTATTCTTATGTTTAAATCCCTCCTCTTCTTTCGCACCCACCATTTACTTCTAATTTCTATCTTTTCCAATGTCTCTCAAGTTTTGCATTCTATATGCATGTTTCTGTTACATTTTTCCACCTACATCCCCTCCCTCAAAAGAAAAATTGCCTAAAAAGTCCTTTCCTATGTCCCTACCTACTTAAACTTACTATGAATACCCCTAATGTCTTAACCGAATTACTTTACCTAACATATGCATCGACAATTTCAAATACATAATTCCTGTACCTTCACACTATGCTTTCCTATCTTATATAAATATTCAAATCATCTAAAAAATACAATTTACTTTCTATCCTAAATTACTACATCTTTATCCCTAACACTTAAATAATAATCATAATGTAATTCACAATTCCTACAATATCTACTAATTTAAAAATAATATACTTTCCCTATGTTTATAATCTTCAATTTATAATACCCCCTGTTATCTTATCTTTTAAAACAATTATTTCAAATAAGCCAAATAATTCTTATAATGGTGAACATTTCACCATACATTTCCAAATATCAATCAAACACTCTATCTACTGTGCTGTTACAAATTCAAAATAAATTTACTATATACTTTATAATAATACCATCCTCTAATTAAATACTCTACTTTCTCAAATTTCAATTCCACAATAATCCATAAGTTATGGTACAATTTTTCACATATTTCCTTTTAAATTAATCAAATATCCTTCTGATACATCAAAATAACTAGAAACTAGGAAATTCTTAATTAACTTTCAAAATTAAACTCACAAATTACTTATTAACTACAAGCAAATTCCTATTCTTCTTAACACAAAAAAGCAATCTCGTAATAATCCACTTACTTGCAATCCTCCAAATCTCAGTACCTCCTTCCTTGTGAAAAAATACTTTGGCCCTTTTCTTTTTCCCTTTACTGGGCCCCAGTCAGCTTGTTCGATCATTTTCACTTTTGCTGTTCTCGTAATTTCCTACTTCTCTCTTGCCAAAGTTCCATGTATCTATCTAGTGAGCTTCCTCTTTGCTTCCCTTATAAATCTTATTCTTTTTGCTAAGAGGAAATAAATAAACCACTGTCCTTCGATAAAACTACAAAGTACTACCTTGCTATCTTTTTGCCCTTAACTTAAGTTCTTTTGAATCCGACTACTCCAGTGAAAAATCTATCTTTCCTATCCATGAATGTGAGCAATAATCCAACTTTCGATACCAGTTTTTGGTAAAGTTCCTTGTCTATATCTCTGGCCCCTCCGTCGTTGGTGATCAGTCGAGGGAATCCACTATAATCTTAATGGTTCAATCTTTTTATGTCAAATCTGTGGGGCAACCCACCTTCTTTCTTCCTAATTTTTAGGTTAAACGTTCGGTCCTTCCTGCTAGGTTTTCTGTTGAAGAACCTCACTACTAATCTGGTGCTCGTAAACCTAACCTAAAAGGTATTTGCAATGTTACCAATAAACCTTTGTTAAGTTAAGAAGGTTTAGTTTCTTTTATACGCGAAAACAGTGTTTCTGAGACTGCGAACTCAGGGTGGTCCTTCATAATCGATCAATCCAGTCCACGATCTACGCAATTCACGGTTATCGTATCGAAAGGGGTGAATCGACCCAACCACGTACACGCGCCAAATTTGGACCTAACAATGTATTGTAGGAAAAGTTGCTAAAGTCGCTACCAACGCCGGAGTCCAAAGAACTGTTCGTAGACCGGCGTTGGAAGAAAACATATTAGATGTCGTATTTGAAAATCCTTCAACTAGCGTTAGAAAATTAGCAAGCCAATTTGTTACCTCTGAGAAGACGGTATTTAACGTTCTTAAAGAGCAACTGTTGCATTCGTATCATGTTCAAAAAGTTCATGATGATCATGATGATCTTCCACGTCGATTAGAATTCGCAAACTGGATGTTACAACAACACACGAATAACAATAACTTTATCGGAAATATTTTGTTCACTAACGAAGAAGGATTTATCAGAAACGACATAATTAATTCGCACAACTTACACACTTGGTCCGCTGAAAACCCTCATTCCACTGTTATTGGCAAATATCAGCACCAATTCAATTCAATTAATATACTATATATAACATCTTTATTTCATTATGAAATAGGCTATCGACCGTTGTGGTCTTTCTGCCCGTGCAATAGATTAATTTTATAATTAATTGTATTATACAGCTTAATTATACCTATGCTACATGCTTGTCATAATCTGTGTCACCAGGAGTACTCTTAATTTAGCCAGTATCAATATAAGAAAGAGGCAAAAACCCGAAGGAATGAATTCCTTTAATTATTAAGATATTCCAGTAATGTGGATTCTGGAATATCGAAGGGGATATGGGAAGGTATATCGGGATTGTCCATCTGATATTATGAGTGAAAGAGGACTCAGTATAGTCCAGTTGTGTAAATTTATTTTTCCATTTTGTTTGTAGTAGCGTCAGTTTCTCAGTTATTTGTGTCATTTGTATCTTTTCGTACAGGTATTCGTTTGAAGGGTTGTGTAGGGGGTTATGGGGGCTGTTTAATTTTTGTTATTAGTCGAAGTGCAATTTGTTCTGTGGTTTGTATGTGCTTTTTCATCTTGTTAGAAGCACTTACCCTCAAAATATGTCCGTAGTCGAGTAGCGGTCTACAAATGGATTTGTATATTTTGGTTGCTGTTGCAGTACTTATTCCTCTGTCGTTGTACGTAAGTACTCTGAAGTATTTAGTTCTTTTAATAATTTCGGTTCTTATGTTCTGTGCCTGTTTTGTAAATTTCAGTTTCTGGTCTAGAGTTATTCTTAAGTATTTTACGTCTTGTTTTGGTACCGTTGTGTCCGTCCATTAGAATTGTTAAGGAGTTATCTTTAATTCGATGGTGTGGTAGTAATAATTGATTCTTTGTGGCGTTCGGTATTAATCTCCATCTGTAAAACCATTCTATCGTTTAGTCTGTTATTGTTTGAAGTTTGGCTGCGGCTTTTTTATATTTCTATCGTGTACAACGAGTGCCGTGTCGTCCGCATATTGTAGCACATACGCAGTTTTATCGAAGTATTTTTTGTCCCGTCTGTTTTCATTGTATTTGTCATGGCAGTATATGTTGTAAAGGAAAGGTGAAAGTGGTGACCCTTGCGGGAGTCCTTGTTCGGGGGAAAAAGGAAAGGATAGAGTGTTGTCAATTCGTACTTCCAATTGTCTGTTTTCCAGTAGGTTCTTAATTGTGTATAGTAAGTATTTTGGTGTTTTAAGTTGGTGCAGTTTGTATAGGAGTCCTTTGTGCCAGACACTGTCAAATGCTTTGTTTATGTCCATAATCAAACAGGCTGATTTGTTGTTGGAGAGGTGTGTTGTTTGTATATTGTTAATTAGTACAAAGAGTGGGTGTATTGTCGAATGCTTCCGTTTAAAGCCAAATTGATAAGTCGGTATGTGTTGTCCGATCAGTTTTTGAAGTCTGTTCTTCATAATATGTTCGAATACTTTACTCAACACTGGTAGTCATGTAATTGGTCTGTAGTTTTTTGTTCGCGTATTGTCCAATTCGCTTTTTGGAATTGGAATAATAATTCCCCTTTTCCATGTCTCTGGAATTGTGTTTGTCGCAATGCAGTTGTTGAGCAAATCCAGTATGGTTTCGTGGGTCTGTGGAGTCGGGATCTTTAATACTTTAATTTTAATATTGTCTTTGCCTGGTGCTGTATTTTTCATATGTGTAAGTGCTTCGTCATATTCTACATTCGTAATTGGTTGATATGTGCATTTTGCCTCGTCAATGAAGTAACTGTCGTACCAGTCATTTACTCTCATCCAGTTGTGTATATCAAAGTTAGGGTTGTTTGAGGTTGAAAAGGCTTTCTGAAAATGTCTAGCAAATGCGTCGGTTTTATTCTGATCCGTGTGCTGTTCTGTTCCGTTTTCCTCTATTGTACCACTGTTATTAGTTTTTTTGTAATGTGATAGTTTTTTTTTGCCAGTATGTTTTCCCTTTGACCCGTTCAATTTCCTGGCAGGTCTCTAACCATTTCTCCTGTCTAAATTAATATATCAGATATTTAATATTTCGGTTAAGACTGTTGAGTTCCTTTTTTAGTTCATGGTTTTGAGTTGTTGTGTAAAGTCTATATAGTTCTCTTTTGTTTGTTGATCAGTCTTAAGATAAATTTGGGTAGGGAGTGTTGGTAGAAGGAATTTTTTGTCGTGGGGTAAATTTTTCTATTGCTAGTGAGATTTGATTTTGTACATTTCCTATTGAGGTGAGTTCTGTTTGTGATTGTATGTGTTCGTGTACGAGTTTCCGTACTTTATCTGTGTCTGTTTTGTTGAGGTCTAGTTTATGTGCTTTGTTCTTCTGGGGAATTGTTTGAGTCTGCCTAAGCTCGATGTTAAATGTTATTGCTAAGTGATCCGAACCAAGTTCGTTTGTTAATTGTACGTTGTTTATATTATTTGTAAGGTTACTTGTATGAAGAAGTACGTCTGGTGTTAAGTCTGGATTCCTCGGCATAAGGAATGTGGGGGATGTATGTTGTTTTACAAAATCCGAATTTGTTACGAATTTGTTCAAATAAGACGTTTTGTTTTAGTTGAGGTTGAAGTCTCCTATAATTATCGAATATTTGTATAGGCATGTCTTCGTTAGTATATTTTGTTCTATATGAGAGTGGAGGTGTATGTATACTAGAAAAATATGGATGAAGTTATTCAGGTAGGGAACGGTGAAGTGTAGGCAGTCATTCAGGGGATTATTAGGGGCTGGGGGGTTTGCTTTACCCAGTTTTATTTTCGGATGCATCAGGGTCAAGGCACCACCTCTGGCGTTGTTAATGGTATTGCCATGCTTACATATAGTATATTACCAGTCTCTATATGTCGGTGTCAGTCTCAGTTTGGTTTTTGTTTCTACAAACATGCCGCAGTCAGTGTCATTGCGTTCTATATAATTATAAATGAGATGTTTCTTATGGTTTATTCCGTTGATGTTGGCATAGAGTATTTTCAAGTTGAATGTTCTAGATTTGTAATTGTTTGTTTGAGCTGTTCTATAGGTTCAGTTAGGGAATTTGTTTTGGGTGACTGCAAGTCAAACATTAATATATATGTCGGAGATTTATTAGTCCTTAAGTTAGAATTGTACCATTAGAACCGATAATGGATGAGGGGCAGGCTGACAAAGCCATCTTGAAGATAAAGCATTGTCAAACGAGGTCACTACTACCGACATAATTAAGTGCCCACGTATGGGATTTGTCCATGGAAAACAGGGATTAGCAGGTACTCCCCTTGGGTCTTAAGGACCACCCGATCGGGGAAAGTTAAGAAAGGAATCAAGAACAAGTAGTTAAGAGATATAAGGGCGAAAGAGCGGTCGAGTAGTAGTGAATTCGTTCGTTTGCTTTTCTACTTTTGCTTTTTCTATAAAATAATACAACGCTAAATATAGAAAACGTTCCTAATGTTACCCCGACATACACATACATGAGCCAAAGAAAACAACCGAGGAGTCTATTTCGAAATCGTCTATGAATTTTTTATGAAGTTTTTTAAGCAATTCTTCCCTATTTGTATTGGTGGTTTTGTTGATTCGACTTTATTATTTATTTATTATGAAGTCATGAGTTGTTATAGGTGAGTGAATTCGACTTTGTGTCGTCGTTTCTTTTGACATCTCGGCTGTTTTCCTGTTGAGGCACTTAATTTTGACATTTAGAATACCCTCGATTAGAGTCATGGGTCTTTTTGGGCACTTCATGCTCCAAGCTGCATGGTCGTTGGATTTGCAGGTGGCGCATCGGATTGGGAGTGACGATGTACAGGCTGCCGTGATGTGTGATCTCTGACACTTGTTGCATCTCAAGGGCTGTTTGCAGTCCTCAGTCTTATGGCTGAATGTGTTGCATTTGCTACATGGAGCGGGGAGAGGAGCTGGTGGTTTGCTTTCTACAATCCTGAAGATGCGTCCCAGAAATTGTATGGCTCTGTCGTTCATCAATTGTTCGAAGGTTTTAAGATCACCCGTTATCAACCTCATCATTGATGTTGGTGTGCCTCTTTCCCTTGACATGATTCGCTTGCAGAATCTGATCTGTAAGTTACGTTTCTTCAATTGGTTTAGGAACATCTCGTCGGATATGTCGAGGTTTACCCCTGTGGCCACCACTGAGTAAGAGAGTGTGAATTGTCTGTTGGAGTTTTTGTTCCATTGGCGTTGTGATGTGTTGGAAGTTCGATTGATTTTGAATTCCGTTATTTTGTTGTGCTGTTTTAGGACTGTCAATGTTTTTGTTGCTTTTTCTACAGTTTACAGTCTACAGTTTTCTACAGTTTGTCTTTATTAGAAAGCAAGTATCCTTTTTTATAATGATGTCTGTATTGTCTGCGTTTGTTTCCTCCCACTTGAGTGCCAGTTGGATCCTGGTAGTAGTTGGCGGTACATAAACTGTGAAAGAGTGAGTAAAAGTTGGAAACCTTTGCTGTTGTTTCATGCTTGTTGTTGATGTTGTTCTGGAATGTGTTGCTGTGGAAGTGGAAACTTGTGCTGATGCCTCAAATGCTGGCCTTTTGGTCTGTTGTGCGGGGGATGTAGGGTTAGAATTGGTAGGGTGGCATTGGGTTTCCTGCCCCTTTTCCTTGTTCTTGCTTTTTTAAACTCCTCATCCTGTAATCTGTCTGATTCGGACTCCTGGGAGCTCTCAGGGTCCATTATGTGGGTGGGATTGAACTATTCCTGTGTTAGCTCTGCTTGTTGCTTGTTAATTAGGCTGTATAGAGATAGTTTATATTCTTTATCGCGAAACTAATAAAAAATTGTTTTGTACTGATCGCACTAGCACGACTCCGCACGGTATTGGACTCACTTTTCGTCTCTTCAATTAATATTTGGGCAGGAATTTTGGGACAATTTCTAATTGGTCCATTCGTATTGCCAATGTGGTTGGATGAACTACATTATTTGGGTTTCCTTCAAAATTCACTACCCGCTTTATTAGAAGAAGTTCCTCTTGAAACCCGTGGTAATAAGTGGTTCATGCATGATGGTGCTCCTTCACATTTCAGTGTTGAAGTACGAAGATATTTAGATAATGTTTTTGCAAATCGGTGGATAGGTCGTGAAGGTCCTGTTACTTGGCCGCCTCGATCTCCAGATCTAAATCCTTTGGACTTTTACTTGTGGGGACATTTAAAAATTTTAGTATATGCCACTCCAGTAGAGAACAGAGAAGAATTATTAGAAAAAATACGTTTTTATTGTCACCAAATTAGAAATAATGTCCAGGTATAATATTATGGGGAGTGCAACAGTCTTCCACACGTGGAGCTCAAAAATGTGTGAGAGTTAATGGCAGTCATGTTGAATTATTATGAATATTCAAATTTGTTTTCCATTTTTTTATAATTTTGTTTGTAAAATTTGACTGTTGTAAAATATATCCTTTTACAAAATGCTGTCTTTCAGGAAAATAGTTCAGTTTTCGTGCATCAACCAAAAGTACCTTTTTTTTCTTCGATACGCTAGAAATCTAATAAACCACGTTACGGTTAAAAAAACCCAAGGTCTTAAAAGTTTAGGGGTAAAGAAGTTGAGGGTAGCTTCCCTTCTACCCCCCTGAATATGTAGAAAGAAATGTTAGATCCTATCTTATTATCCTTGGTATGATACACATGTGACCCGAAGTTCATTAAATTTCATCAACTGGAAGAAAAGTTATTTAGAAAATACCGTTTTCGCCATAAAATTTTGAAGGGTTGTTTTTCCATAGGGATAAGTTTTTGGAAATAAACTTATAAGCGTAAGTACAATCTTTTCACGAATACTTTTCATGTCCGAGATATTGCCCACATTTTGGAAACACCTTGTATAGTGACAGCAGTTAGTTCAATATGTTGGATTAAAGCTATTTTTGTAGCTTGTGATAAATCTGATTCGAAATTAATTTTTAGAGTAATTCTAGAAATTAGTTCTCTTAGCCTATCTATAAAATCTAAAGGATTCTCATTCCTATTTCTAGTCATGAAAGCTAATTGTTGTGAGAGAACGTTTCTTGAAATTCTATCTCCGAATTTTTGACTTAAAGCGGGTTTAATTAATTCCCAAGTAGTGAAATCAGATTTACATATAAGAAAATTTCCAGCTTCTCTAATAATTTTTGCTTGTATTAAAGCAAAAATGAATTCCTTTAAACACATCAATTCAATTTACATAATACCTATGATAATATATATCAACGGATCAAATAAAATATTCAAGGTGTTCCGGAGTTCCCACAAATGGTCTTAAAGTTAAAGCAATTTCTTTAGTTTGCGGCTATTGTCGCCATATTGTATGTTTGATTACTTTTTTCGTTAAAACATTCATATAATGATAAATTTGATAAGCTATTACTTAAAAAATCTGCAACATTAGACATTAAAAGTGAATAACATCGAGGACAAAATACATATTTCAATATTACAAAAAAATGGGAAAGGAAATATCACTTACTGAATTTCCTCCAAATTGGTAGGCCGATCGCCAGTTATTGGTTGAAACCAATGGCCAGCCCCTCCTTTTTTTTTGTTTCTTCAGAAGTGCTGAAGTGGAACTTCCAAAATTGAAGATTTTCTGGTTTTTGAGGTTCCTACCGACTGTGCCAGTGATGTAATTTGACTTACGAACTTTCTTTTAGAAATGTCTTTATTCAAAATTACTTTACACGAAGGTAACTACTGAGAACTTAACTAGCGAGAAGAAGAATATTAAGTGTGTCTGATTAAAAGGCTTAAAATCATTTATACTGAAGGGAAATCATATGACTGATAACGTACCAACGTGCCAAAAGCAAAAGTCAAATAGAACTTAGAACTTTGGTCAAACCTAATTGTGATTAAATAGGTCTTGTTGCAAAGATGATGATCATATCAGGACTAATTTCTATTATATCACTTGGGTAACAGAGAAAGACGAACCAAAAGAGTTGTTAGCCTTTAAAAAGGGAAAACAACCCCGAAATAGCTCTCTTTCAACTTGATTCTTCTGCCCTGAACTCTCTCGGGGTAAAGTATCACAACATCGCCCTTAGTATTAGTGATACCAAGCTGTGAGAATTAGTGCAAACCTTAACTCTGTGCAAAATAAAGTGGTTTAGTAGGAAAAGCGTTTATTTAATCTACTGGATTAGTTTCTCTGTCGGATTGAATACTGATCCTTTCTGCGTGTCCACCGGAAACTATAACGCAGTACGAACCCGTTCGTTCCAGGTGCATGCTACTCTATTACCGACATCTCAATCAGTAAATGCACGCATACATAATCCTGACAAGTATGTCCAGCGTAAGAATGGTTGCACGTCATTGCGGTGAAAATCCGCTGCATTGCCAACTTGTAAATAATATACCTGAATATATGTATATCTTACGGCATTATCAACTTTAAACTTTTAACTAGTCGAAAATATTTTGCTTAAAAGTGTTTTCAGCGTATTCAGTGTATTCAGTGTAGTACTAGTAGCTTACTAGATAAAAATGTAAATTAATCATTTTTACAATATAATCATACCCAGCATTACAGGAAAGTCTTGCTAAGACTAAACATTAAAGTGTAAAAAATAATTATTCATTCTGCATCAAAAAGGTCACTTTCTTCTTCACTATCCTCTTTAACGTTGATTATTAACTGACCTGAACTAACCTCATTCAAGACATGTTCCTTTTCGTACCATTCTTGAATTACATGTTCCGTGTGTTTGATGGTATTTTGCCATATTTCAGGAGTAATTTTATTTAAAGCTTCCTTCGACATCTATAAGTTGCACAACGTTTTTGTTCTTAAAACAGTTTTGAAAATTGGTAAAAACCCAGAAATTTTTTTAAAATTCAAGAAATTTGAAATGTAAACACAGCGATAAAACTTCAAACAAACAAATCGCAAAATGATGTTTGAGTAACAGCAACGTCGGAATATTTTGCCAACATAATTTATGGTGCGAAATTTAAATTTTCATAACGACGCATGGTGTTGTTCTATATGGTCCATTAACAATGAAATTACGTCACTTGTGACGTGCAACCATTCTTAAGCTGGATACACTATATGCTATATGTCGCTTTTCTACAGATATTGAATTTCCCCGTCAATTTTAACCAAAGAAGCAAACAATTACTAATTGTAAGTATTTCAGTCTAGAACATTTTATAAAGGGCGTTTCAGGAGGAGATGTACAAACTTCGACATGTTATTTTACTTTTAATTCTAAGCAAAAAAGTTCCTATGAACATAATATTGTGGAACCTGAGTTCACATGACCATCGCGGGCGGGGCACCGGTGTCGTCCAGGCCATTCCTGCCTCTGCCTACCGGCCACACTTACCTTTTCTTCAGTGATACTCGGAGGAATCATCCCCTTCGCCTCTTAACGAATCGAAGAAAGTCTTCTTGTTGCGTCTTGAATTATCGTTGGCCATTCTTTTACTGTATAACGAATTTATTTACGAAAGAAAAAATTTATCGTGTATAATCTTTGTTTGCCAAGGAGTACCACCTAAGTTTTTTCTAAAAAATCCCCTAACAGTACTTTTACAGATTAATCTAGGAAACTTTGGACTCTAACCAGATTACAAGAAAGAAAGTTCTCTCTAGGACATTCTACAACTTAAGGTCAATTGTATAATGGGGGCCGTTCTTATGTTAGGTCAACTACAACTAACCTGTGTGTTTCTTTTCTGTTGCCGGATGTTGCACGAACACTTCCCGAACTTACTGTTTAAGGCGTGTCGACTACGAACTTCCGAAGAATCAATTATAAGACCAACCAGTCGGGATCAGTACTTCCTCTGGGATTTCTGTTCGACCCTCCGAGAACCACTTCACAGATTAATTTACGAGAGGCACTTTTTAACGAGTAAGAGGACACATGAATTGGTGGTTAAGAATTAAAAGCAAGGTCTTAAGACACGGGGTGCAAGATTGCAAGAGAGCGTCTATCCTATGTTGCGAGTTCTTAAATACTTAATCTACTTGAGAACGACCATAAGTGTACTTAGACTATAGGGTAGTTATTGGATAAATAACTATTGGCCGCGTTAAATCATAACGTTTGAGAGGCACGATTTGACCTTTTTGTGTTTTTTGGTAATCGTGATTGCATCTTAGTACTAATCCCGTCAGAAAAGCCACTGGGAATTCCACCACTTAGCTCATCTCTTATCCAAGGATAATGGATGGAAAAATCCTGTGTTTGGCGGAAGTGAATCTTAGACTAGTGACGCTCATAGGCGTATCACGAAGATGCTGTACCCGACAATTGCACGTTTTAATTCTAAATTATCCTATATATAACTACATTAAATTAACAGGAATTTACACTATAATCGAATTTCCCGGTTCTAACAGTCTAACTATACTGTTATTTGATAAGGAAATTCGTTATTGTTGAGGTATTTTGAGTCTCCGTAGAGAACGAGAAACATACACTTCTAGAGAGTAGTGAGAATTTTATTGAGTAGATCCTTATGGTACGAGTGAGAAGAATGAACTAACTTACAAAAACTAAAAAACCAGGCCAATGCAATTGACCTGCTAATTAAGGTTCTTAAAAATTAGACAAAACACATGTGCAAGCAACAAGAAAGAACTTTCACCAAGGACTACCCCAGTCTGACATCATAAATTACGGATCCATACCAGATGAGTTCGCATATGGCCCTTCTTAGAAAGACCCCAGAAAATCGCTAAATTCTTGCAACATGAACAAAAGGCAAGCAGAAACAAAACATTCAAAGTACAAGCAGTGTCGCATTATAATTTCAACAACTATATTATGGGAAACCCTAGGCGGTACACTGTAGCGAGTATTTTTCCTTCAACTTCTGGTAAAAGTAAAGGATTAGTTAAGACTTGTAGATTTTGTGGCAGACGTATCCACAACAATAAGTCCGGAAAGACTTCGTTTAGAAGTTAATTTTGAAAATGATTTTTTTTAAGAATGCATTTCCACAAATGGTTTTTGATATTCTTAAGAAATTTGGCCGAGGAGGACGCGTCATTAAAAGACATGTTTTGCAATGAAAGTAAATAAAATTTGTAACCAATGGCGCACGTACTACCAATTGCCAGAATCAGGCATAAAAAATGGGGCGCCATTTTTTTTTTAAACACGATTTCCTTATTTTTTAAATCCTCTAAGATTTTTCAAAAATGTAGGTCTCTTAAGGATTTATAGTAAAGTGTGTCGTTTTCCAGAAATAAAGCTTTAGATATCACGTAGATAATAAATTATTATTGATTAATTGATATAAATTATATCTCGAAAACGATACACTTTACGATAAATCCTTAAGAGACCTTTGTTCCAGCAAAATGGTTGGAGATTTAAAAAATAAAGAAATTTTATTTAAAAAATAGTAGCGCCCCATCTTTTTTTTGTCTGTTTGATTGTAGCAATTGCACACCGCTCTTTACAGATTTTATTTACTTTCATTGCGAAAAATGTCTTTTAATGTCAAGTTTTCCTCAACCAATTTTCTTTAAAATACCAACAACCGTTTTTGAAATATGTACTTAAAAAAATAATGTTCAAAATGAACTTTTATCGCCCTATATATCCTAAACAATGCCTTTTCGAACTTATGTTTATAGGAAGTTTTTTTCTTACAATTAAATGAAGAATAACATGTTGAAGTTTGTACATCTCCTCCTAAAACACCCTGTATTTAACTTTTTTGCATCTCTTTTACATTCCGAGATAACAAAAATGGTCGAACTTCTACAGGGTGTCTGTCTTATTTGTGATGATTTTGCTCGCTTTGAAAATAAATTTTTCAGATTGATTTTTATCCTTATATTTTTTTTAATTTTTTATAATTTGACATATTTTCAAGCGACTGACCAGTTTTTTTCGTAATATTAAAGGGACATTTTAAAATTATAGTAATTGATACCTGCGCCGCTTAAACTAGTTTCATTTCTAACTGTTTAGTTGCAAAGTGAGGGTAACTACCTTCATCAGTTAATAAATGGAACCAAAAATATAATATTTGCTTCAGTTCTACACATACAGGGCGCAATTTTCATGCAATCAAACATCTATTTTTTACGATTTTGTGCGCAAATGTTCCTTTATCTTAATTTTTTTATTCTTGAAAGATTTTAACTTACCGTTTACTTTAGAAGATATTCCAGCATATTACTTTTGAATACATGGTACCCATTTTTCGTTTATATCTGAAACGTATCTATCATTTATTTCTGTACAAAATGTATGTTGCATTATATTGGAAAATCTAGTAGACATATGTGATGCAAAAATTTGAAGATACGTTTTCGATGTAAGAGAAAAATGGGTGTCATGTATTGAGAGGCAATAAGTTGGAATATCTTCTAAAATAAGCGGTAAATTCAAATTTTACTAGGGTATAGATAATTAAGATAGAAGAACATTTAGTTTAAAAAATTAAACACGTTCACCATTGGCGTGCTCAAAAAAGTTGGAAGGAGGGGGGGGGGGCGGTAATGTATCCATGACCCCCCATTTTTCCCACTCTGGTTTCAAATTTGTTTACCCAAATTATAGGAAAAGTGCGCCTTATCGAACTGTGTATCACTCCAACATTTCATTAGAATATGTCAAGAAACACTGATGTTATTACCAAAATAATTTTTTTAACAAATTCAACTATCTGTATAGTGAGAATGAAACGCCAAAGGAAAAAATCGTATACGAAAAGATTAATTATTTTCGCTCAAGGAATCTGTGGTTAGCGGATTGTCCTAAGCTGCAACATACTGTATGCCACATGTAACATGACATTTTAAGCGTTACCCAGCCCCTTTGAGTTTTCCACCCCTGGAAAAATGTGGCAATATATTTATAGACACATATTAGGAAAGAGCACGCAAAAAATTATAAGGAAGCGCAAAGTTTCATTAATATATCTCCAAACGTTTCGAAAATATGAATAAAAAAACCATCCTCCGGAACTAACTTTTCACGCACACCCTGCATATTGAAAATAACATGCCTTTCGATATATTTTTGTTAACATAAAGTAGGTAGAACATGTGGTTGAATTATGTCACTGTTCAGGGACACCTTGTATAGGATGTCCCATTAAAAAAATCGTAATTATAATTTATTGTGACAAAAACTAGAATTAAAATTCATATTTACTTTATCAATATTTTGCTCGATAAAGGAAATACAAGGAGGGGTTTACAATTGCAGAGTTTTAAAAAACACATCATGTATCAAATTAAACCAGGATGGCGACAACTTTTTTACCACTGTCTGAGCTTGGTTTCATAAAAATCGAGTACAGGATTGTAAAAACCACATATCCTTTACAACTACAATGGCAACTGACATAAGAGGTATCCTGTACAATGTGGTAGGAATTAATCTGTTTTAACAGAGAAAACCGATTTTCCAATTATATAGAGAAAATCGGCTTAGATGTCATGGGCTCGATTTCTGAGAAATGTTTAATGGTAAAAACCGGCTGATGATATTTTCTACGTTATTGCTAACAAAGATTTAGGGCATTTTTCAATTTTCGGTCATTTCGAAAATTGCCCATAATATTTTTATTTCAAAGAATATCTCAATTCTATAAATATATTCTTAAAGCACTTTTTTAAGTGCAACACAGTAGCTCACTCAGATTTTTATATAGTTTTTCCATTTTATCAGAAATACAATTTTTTTTAAATAGAAATCATATTCAAGGGAAGAACCATTGTGATAAAAGAGGAATTGCAGTAGGCTACTACGCAAGCTTTTGCAATTATTAGACCAGTTGAATTAATATTTTAAATAGCTGTAACTCTGTGCGTAAAAGATGTTTACTATATATTCACCTGGGAGGTGTTTAATTTGAACATCTTCGCCAATTATTTTTTTAATTAGATTTAAAATTATTGAAAAAAAATGTTTAATGCAAAATTATTTAAAATTATCTAAAATTATTAATCTTTAACCCAGATGCGCCCAGCATTTTAAAAAAATTTTTAAATGAACTGTTTGATATTATAAAGCCTATTGACATAAAATTAAGTAGAAAAAAAATGTTATTGTAGCTAATAAATAAACAATAGACATCCTTTTAAAAGGACAGTGGGCATACACACAGCAAATTAATATCAAACTAAATCACTATCTTGTTTTTAGTATTTTATTACACGAAACACTGTAAAATAGCACATATTATATTTAAAACAGTAAAACATTTACGATAGTGTGTGGTATGTTACAAAACAGCGCACATGAAGAGCTACTTTACATTTGCGGCACTTTGAAGAAACCTTCTTATGACATATTCTACATCGCGTTTGTCTGTCTTGTTCTTCAATTAGATGATCTAATCTGTCATATCTTGACTCCACATTTTCCAAGGCTGAAGGTCTATGAAACCTTTTGCACAGATTGATTCCTTTATCTTTTTTGTTACTTTGAATCAGAATTGTTGCAACATTTCTGCGAAAAGCCAAATGGCCTAGCTTGCCTCCTTCTTTGCGATGAAGTTGCCATGTATTTTATTCTGCAGCATCAAGAAAATAAGTTATGAGAGGAAAGTACCATTTTTACCCCTAATGCTTATTCGGTATAAACTAATATTTTGGTCACTTCGATCTACACCTCCCATATTAGTGTTATAGTTTTTTATGCTGTGTGGCTGCTTCACTGGTAATATCTTTCTTTCTTTCTGTGAATAGCGTGAAACTTGATGTAAAGGGAATACACCATAAAAGTTTGAAGCCGTGTGGACCATATTGTTATCAGACCATTTAACAACTACTATAGAGTTGTAACTAGTTGTTCTCAAATCGTAGTTTCCACAATATTTTTTTAGTTCAGCATCAGAAGCCAACTGACAATTCCCCAGTCGATTTTTCCTTATCATACCCGTGAATTTTACGCCTTTTTCTGTAAGTACACTAATTAAAGGTAATGTAGTAAAAAATTATCAAAATAAATACTGTCTGAAAGTTCACATTTCGAAAGATTAATATCAGTGTACTCTAAAACAACAGAGGGTCTCAAACCTAAGTTCTTGTAGCAATTCTTTATCTCAGATATTGCACCTTGATATAGTTCATACTACAGGATATAACCACTAGCAGAAACTCCTATCCATAGTTTATACCCGTATCTCAGTGGCTTGCCTCGTATGAATTGTTTACAACTGTGTTTACCGAAATAAGGCATAACTTCATCGACACAGTGAAACTGGTCAACAGGAGCGAAATTTAGAAACCGAATGTTCATTTTATCAAAGAAGGGCCGAACCTTGGCAAATTTGTCGTTTTTGTCTAGATTATTATCGTAACAATGTATGTTGGACAAAATATGGTATTATGACAATCTGGAGAAATTTTCTAAAACATTCTTCTTGAAATTGAAATATAGCCGCTCAACAGCAAAATTCCAATAAAAACTTTAATTTCTTCTGTGGTAACATAGGAGTGCTTGTTTTTACTAACTGCATATTTATTTGTGCAAGTAATAAACATATCGATTATTTTCTTATCCAAAAAATTTTCAAATAGCTGTATTGGAGATAAATTATTAGAAGGCAATGAGAAGTTAGGTCACTCAACATCAAGATCCACATTTTCTATATCACGTTTCTCTCACTTATATTGCCTTTTCTTTATTTCATCATAATGATTTTTTGATAAAAGTGTATAGCGGAGTTCAGATAGTGGGATTTTATCTTCATCTTCCCATTCGTCGTCTTCGTCCAAGTTCTGATATTCAAATAGTTCAGCTAGAGCTCGAAATTGCAAATCCGGTAAATTATTGACATCAACGATATATTCATCGCCTGAATCTTCATCAGTTATCACATCGCCCGAATTAATAGGCACCATAATTGAAACATCAATTAGAGTTTCATAATTTTCTTCGTTTTCCTCTATTATCGAAAGAAGATCTGCAAACGTCGCTCCCCTAAAAATGTATTTGTATTAGCTCACTGTCCTTTTACAAAGACACCCATAATTATACCCATGTAGAACTATAACTTCGTAAACTAGAAAATTCAATAGAACTTTATGACAATTATTTGTAAATAGTATTTCTTATAATTTAACAACATTTAGTGCAAATCTAGAGCAAAACTTCAGAATAAACTTACCCTACAATCCTGAAGTCGCAGTAAACATCCATTATCACTTTTTAAATACTAAACATTACACAAAAACCACCAAATCAATAGGGTATTTTACAGTAGAATAATAGTTTATGTTTAAAAAGAAGATAAAAGAGTGCTGCCATCTATAGGAAACTATCTAATTTAATGCTAGAACAATGTAAATAGTGATGTGTAAAGCGTCCTTCTAGAAGAACAGTGGGCATATCTGGTTTAATTTAATCTCAACATGGTCATTTTTTAAATACATAGCCAACTATGATTTTCATTAAAAAAAAAGAAAATTATGTATTTTTTATAAAATCGACTATAGAAGAAAATCTAAGTAAGCCATTGGATTGCACTCGAAAAAATGCCTTAAAAATATGTTTACAGGATGTTGTGGATATACCTGCCAGAGAATCTATAGGTCTTAAATAATTGTAATTTTTATAAAAGCTAAAGAAAAATATTCGCTACAGGGTACCGTCTAGTGTTTTTCAGGACTTTAATGTAAATTCTTGTTAATTTAAGGTAGTTACGCATAGAATAATTTAGAATTAAAAACGTGTAATCTTCGGGTCCAGCATCCTCGTGATACGCCTATGAGCGTCACTAGTTCGAGAGTAACTTCCGCCAAGCACAGGGTTTTTTCACTCATTATTCTTGGATAATAAACGAGATAAATGGTGGAATTTCCAGCGGCTTCTCTGTAGGAACTAGTACCAGGGTGCAATCACGATTACCGAAAGACCCAAAAAAAAGGCCAAATAATGCCTCCCAAACGTTACGCTTTAACGCAGCCAATAGTTATTGGACCAATAACTACCCCATAGTTTATGTATGCCTATGGTTGTTCTCCAATTGATGGTGTATTTAAGAATTTGCAACATGAGGCAGAGCTCTCTTGCAATCTTGCACCCCCGCGTCTTAAGACCTTGCTCTTGGTTCTCAACTACCGACTCACGTGTCTTCTTATTCGTTACGTGCCTCCCGTAAATGAATCTGTGAAGTGGTTCCCGGAGGGCCGAGCGGAAATCCCGGAGGAAGTATCTGATCCCGACTTGTTGATCTCACGACGAATCCTTCGCAAGTTCACAGTCGACATGCCGTAAAACAGTGAGTTCGGGAGTGTTAGTGCTATATCTGGCAACAGAGAAGAGACACACAGGTTAGTTGTAGTTTACCTAGCATAAGAACGGCATTGTACAATTAGTCTTAGGTTGTAGAGTGGCTTAGAGAAATATTTTTCTTCCTTGTAATTCGGTTAACTTCTAAAGTTTCCTAGGTTAAGCTGTAAAAATACCGTTAAGGGATCTTTTAGAAAAACTTAGGTGGTACTCCTTGGCAAACACATTATATACGATAATTTTTTTCTGTCATTAATAAATTCGTATACAGTAAAGAATGGCCTAAGATAATTTAAGAAGCAGTAAATAAGCTTTCTTCGATTCTTTAAGAGGCGAAGGGAATGACTCCTCAAATACCATTGGGGAAAGGGTAAGTGTGGTCGACAAGGCAGGAGCAAGATTGGCTCGGACAACGCCGGTGCCCCGCTCGCGACGGTCTAATAACCGCAAATTCCGCAATAACAACTGCAATATTCAATGAAACAAAAAAGTTATAGGCAGTTTTCAAAATGAGTGAAAATTGAAAAACATCCTATATCCTGGTTGGCAGTGACAATATCGTCAGGTGATCTTTACCACTAAATATTTCTCAGAAATCGAACCCATGACATCTAAGTCGAATTTGTTTCATCTAATTGGGAAATAGGTTTTCTGTCTTAAAACAGACCAATTCCGACCACACTGTCCAGTGTATAAAATTGGCATTGAGTGAGCTTACAGTACATATTTTGTGGGAATAATATTATGCTCCTCCTGACAGCTACATGTTAACTATTAAAGTTTCACCTTAACTGTATGGCCTCATTCAATTATTTTCAAGTCATTTTTCAATTCATTCAAACCACTTTATTAATACAGTCGCGAGATTAATTATTCGTCCACTTAAGCTATTTTTAAAAAATCAATCATAATAAAGACAGAAGCCTCGTCTAATGTAAAATAAATCTGTTTGCAATTAAATTATTAAGTTTTTGTTAAATTAGGAGAAAATCAAAATATTTATCAACATTTCTTGGGGCATAATAATGCTTTCGAATTTATAATGCGGAGCGAAATTATTCGTCCACTTGACTCGCCCAACAAAATATTTGCTATTTCTCTATTTCTTTTTTGTAAAATTCGTCCAGATAGATTAAACAAAGTATTTGTGATATCTGAGTAGTATTCACATTCACAGATAGCGAGTTAATTTTAAAAATGGGTCGTAAATATTCTGAAATTCCTGCTCATTTAAGAGCGAATTAAAAGAAGCTCTCTTTGAAATGGGTTTTAAAAAAACAGTGAAACTTTATTAAGAAATTATAATGGTTTACACTACACGACACATTAGGACGAACAGCAAGTATGAATTGATACAGCTTTGACACGATCTTAAAGTGGCGTAGAGTAATACAACTTAATACTAGTCTAAGTACTTGGCAATAACTAACGAATTAATGAATTAATAATTTTACATTGGCATGATATACTATATATTATAAAGAAAGCATAGTGAGCACCTTCGCTAGCATTAGTTATGTTTCGTGGAACCGAAACAGCTTTTTTTAAAAAAACTTCACAACACTAAAAACTTATTTTTCAATTTTATTAAAATCAACTTAAAGACTACTTGATAATTAAAGGAACGAGCTTCTAATGAACCCCGACGTACGGCTGCTTAAACTATTTATTATAAATTCTTGTCCTGATGGGTTTGCTTACAGGTCGTCGGGGCTGTATTTATACTAAGCAGCTTGACTTTACATGGGGCATTGTCCTGAATTTCTATAGGGCTTTCTTTAGGATACAAGTAGAGTTCTGGTTTTATGTGTTAGCATCCTTTCTCGTAATATGCGTAGTGTAATTGACTAATTAATAAAAACTTATTTTGCGGTACAACAACCTTAAACAGACCTTTTATGTAAATTGGAAATGCATACAAATGAAAATATTTAAAATCCTGGTTGTTAACTATGGGAATATGTAAAATATATATAATTTTGTTATTCAAAATGAAACATCCTAAATCGATTATTTTTTCAAATAAAGGAATATTTTCAAAAGTTACAGCAAGTGGTAATTGATTTGATCCTAACTGACTTTGCAGGTTTATTAATTCTGTATAAAGATCTTTTGGTTTTATTACACTAGGGCGTATCGTTTTGAGCTTAGCGAATATTAGCGAGTTTTCTATATCCTGCAATATTGAAGCGATTACTTCATACATGTTTATTATTTCACCAATTAATTCTTTCAAAAATACGCAATTTCTAACATCTATAACGTCTTTTACATATGGTAAAATCTTGTTTATCTTATCTTCAATTAATTTATCATTTTGAAATAATTGTTTCAATGTCTGATTAAATGTTTCTATTTCGGTGATGGATAATGACCTTTGATTTAAAATTCCTGTTTGTAATTTTCTTTGGTTTTCTTCCAGAGGACTGATAAGTTGATCATATCTATCCCCATCGGATGCATCAAGATTTCCCGTAATCACGTTAAAGACAGAACCTATACCATTCATTATTCCTCTTTTTAATCTCGGGGAATGAGGTACAATTCTTTCAAGCCTTATAACTTAAATACTTCTTAAGTGTTTAAAACATAAAAATTAGGTCAAATTTTGATCAAATTCAAATGATTTAAAAAACCTTAAGTTTTTGGTATAGTAAACCTTATTAAAATAGACACTTATTTTGATCGGAGAATCCAAAAATGCAATAATATACAGAGGGTTTCATTTAAAAAACACAACTTTGATACTTTTAGGGCTTTTGGGACACCCTGTATAATATGAAAATAATTTTTTAAAATAGCCATAATAGATCCCCGTATAGCCCAAAAGTGAAACCTTTTGAAAGCCTCGTATTTTAGCCATAATATTCCGCGCCGTATAGCGTGAATAACCCTGTATGTATGTCGAATAGGAGTCTTAATCGCGTTCAGAATCCATGTTGAGGAAATTAAATGCAGTTAAATGATGACGTAGAATCTATTACACTCTTAACACTAATTACTCTACAGCTGGGGGCTATTCTCCAGAGCCTGTTTAAGATTTCGATAATAAATGACATATTTTTCTCCATGATTCAAATAACAGATTCACTTTTTATGCTTAGAATCAGGTAGACAAATATTTTCAGTTAAAAAGTGTAACTCATTTCGTGTTTCACGGAAACTTTTAGGATATTTGATATCTACTTCAAAAACGTAACCATATTCACCATCATCTTCTAATAATTCAATTTAAAGAGAATCTAGTTCTTCATTAGTTCAGGACGGTTCCAAGTCGGTCAAGGAGGAATCTATACCCGAGGTTTTAGTGGGTAAGGTACTCCTGCTTGCTAGAGACTGTAGCCTCTGTTGGTTCGAGGTGAATTCCACACAACTTCAGCCGCTGGAAGACCAGATTGGCACAAAATTTCTGTAGTAATTCATAACTTTCCCAAGCGTTTCCAAGTCGTATAAGTAATCTAGGAATAGTATCATTAGGCCCTAGCTGAAGTTCCTAGCCACTACAGCCTTAGGTAATCTACGACATTAGCAAGTTTTAGTTGAAACAAGCGAAAAATGTCAAAACAAATTAATGTTTAAATTTCTGAGTCCAAAACCGAGTCTAAATTTATTCAAAAAGTTGACTGCTAGAAAGGCCTCTTCATAACACTGTTTTTTTAAACATTTTGCTTTGTTACTATACAAACGTATGTAGATAACGATTTTAAAAGAAAAATGATAGATTTTTTTGACTGGGTAAAACACCTTGTCTGTAAAATTGATGTAAAAAACTATTTGTATCTGTTAATTAATTAGGATTACCAGGTGTACAAATACGAAATGCGGATTTTTTGTTCGAAAAAGACATATTAAAGGCCGTGTATGGTTAAGGGGTCAATTCGGCCCCCACGGGCGATCAATCTGAAATTTTTACCAATTGTCCCAACCACTCAAAGGACTTACCACATAAAATTTCAACTTCCTAAGTCTCACCATTTAAGGGTAGGACGGGGTTGAGGGTGAAAATTTTAAAACGCCATATCTCGGAAACTATTCATCGTACAGTGTGGGGCAAAATGGTGCGTCCTTCAGTAACCTCCTTCTTATTTTCGTATACTTATAGATTTATCGGTTGATGCCAAAGGGCTGAAATCTCAAAAAAAACTTAGGTGATTTTAGAGGAGTTCACACTTTGGTACACTAACCATTTTTGCACACTGTGTAGAGGGCCTCTCGAAGTATCTACCCACGTTGAATCAGATTTGTATCAAAATCAGTATTTGGGATATAACGATTGAAAATATAGATATATAAATATCAATAACTTATAAGTCTAAATCCATATAATTCATATAACTAACGCGGCAGAAAACAGCATCAACACCAAATGACTTCGTTATACAATATATACGGCATAGAGCCCCTAGAGCTGCCCTCCAAAGTGATGGGCAAGTAAGTATAATTATGTACCCAGAAAGAAGGGAAGAAATTCAGTGTTTTTGAGAAGACTGGTTATTAATCAGGTAGGGTGGTGACGTCAGCGTCTTCATCCGTATCACTGTCTTCTTGGACACCTACGAAATCAGTGTTCTTAAACATGTTGGTTAAAATCTCGGCCGGGTTGATAATTCGGGCTAAGTAACGAGCATGTGATAAATAATAAATAATTGCAGCCACATGAGAACAACAACCGACAGTACGCTTTCCATTCGCGCAATCACAGCAATAGCTCTACACAGTGTGCAAAAATGGTTAATGTACCAAAGTGCGAACTCCTCTAAAATCACCTAAGTTTTTTTTTGAGATTTCAGCCCTTTGACATCAACCGATAAATCTACAAGTATATGAAAATAAGAAGGTGGCTACTGAAGGACGCACCATTTTGCCCCACGCTGTACGATGAATAGTTCTCGAGATATGGCGTTTTAAAGTGTTTACCCTCAACCCCGTCCTACCCTTGAATGGTGAGACTTAGGAAGTTGAAATTTTATGTGGTAAGTCCTTTGAGTGGTAGGGACAATTGGTAAAAATTTCAGATCGATCGCCCGTGGGGGCCGAATTGACCCCTTAATCATACACGGCCTTTGGAAGAACGATAAAAGGTACATTAGTCAAAGTACGCTCTGTCGCTAGTGTTACATTTTTCCCATCTGTCGGGCAATTTGTGAATACCACGCCAGTAAAAAAGCTTCCTTTTTTACCATGAACCATTCATCTAGCCATTTTTTCACATCGTCGTACGAACCAAAGCGCTGTTCCGCAAGTACGTGACCCATAGATGCAAACAAGTGATAATCGGAAGGAGCCAAGTCTGGAGAGTAAGCCGCATGGGCTAAAACCTCCCAGTTGAGTGCTTTCAGCGTGTCGCGAATCGGTTTTGCCGTATGTGAAGGAGCATTGTCTTGAAGAAAAATAATTTTATGTTGCCTTTTGTGATATTCTGGTGGTTTTGGAGCAGCGAACGGTTCAAATCGAGCAATTGTTGTCGATAGCGTTTGGTATTAACCGTTTCACCAGTTTTTAATATCTCATAATATCCCCTCCTACCACACAAAGCATCATTTTCCAGCTAAAGCGATTTAGTCCTGCGGTTAATGTGGACGGTGTACGTGGATCTACCCATGACTTCTTGTGCTTGGGATTTTCAAAGTAAATCCACTTTTCGTCACCAGTGACGATACGATGCAAAAACGACTTCTTTTGTATCTTTCGAGGAAAATTTCACATGTGTTTTTGCGCCTCTCCATTTGCTTCTCGTTCAACTCACTTACCGACCTTCTGAATCGTTCCCATCTCTCGTAGATGAATGGGAACAACTTGTTCACTAACGCGTAATTGCTCTGCAAGTTGTTTTTGTGTTTGTGCATCGTCTTCGTTCAACACTGCCTGCAATTCTGCATCTTTGTACTTTTTTGGCGGATTTCCGCGTTCCTGGTCTGCAACATTAAAATCGCCACTTCTGAAACGCCGAAACCATCGTTCACACGTATCTTGCGATAGAGCATGTTGGATTTCTGATACAAGTGTTCACGTCCAAAATTCAATAGTCTTTATGTTCTCAAATTTATTGTCTGTAAGAGTCAAGTTTGTTCAATTTATGACTCCTTTTCTTAAAACAGAAGAAAGAAGAAAGTATGGGTTTTTGGGTCTTTTGTTTCTTGAAGTTAGTATTTTCACCCATGTAAAGACCAGATGACCAGGACAATAAATCAAGAGAATGGTTGCAGTGTTTGTCCCTTTTAATACTGATGGGTGGTAAAAGTGTGAGTCTTTAGGAGTTAGTTCGTTACAGATCTTTTGACCGTTAACACGTGCCTTCTGACTGTAATAAAGAAATTAGAGTTCTAACAGAAACGATCTGTCTTAGATTCTTTTATTTCTATACCCCATAATCTCACAGAGCATGTTTCCCATAAGCTCCTCGAAGTACTCGGTATGCTTCAGCAGCAGTTTTCTTCAAATGAAAACAAAAAATTAATGCTGTCCGCGAATCCTCTTTATTTGGCACAAAGTTTGACATACTGAACGCAGTACAACACTAATATGCAAATACTTTTTCAATTTATCATATAGGGGTGGTTGCCACTTGTTGATGGCTAAAAAAGAAAATAATGAAAAAACAATCTTTATTCTATTTGTTGTACTGATACGCTATCGATTTTTCAAATCCGCATTTCATACTTGTATACCTAGTATATGCAATTTTGCCCTGTTTTTAATTTTGAATATTTATGCCTCAAACACAGACTAAACAAACAGATTAACAACAATTGATTTTAGTTCATGTTTTTATTTAGGTACAAAAAGTTAATTATGATAATTTTGACCTTCCGAAATCGGCCGGACTATTGGAATTATTGCTACAAAGTGAACAAAACATAAATACCATATACTTACACACATATATATGTATTTTCTCATTTAAACTGTAAAAATGTTTCCAATACTACCACAAAGTTCCGTTTTTCTACTAGATTTGCAAATTGTAATGTTACGGTCTCCTGTCCATCGTACGTTGTTATATCGGTGTCCTTTAGAAAAAAAATCCTTTTCCATTTTCGTCTGTGAAAGTCATACAGGTACCCTGATATACTGTTACGTCTGTCAGTTCAACAGCCCTACTTCTTCTTTACTAACTTAGTCTTCTGTCGTTCACGTTGGAAGTGAAGAAAATCCATTATCAGCTTTTTCATATATCCAGATTTCTCTCCTGAGAGTAGTTTTTTCTGAACGCATTGAGAAATTTCAAGTATTGTGCCAAGTAATACAGTTTTTTTGATCCGGCACTAGATCCACTTTTACCTTTACCACTAAGGCTGCGAACGTATGATGAACGTATTCCTTTCTATTTGTCCTTGCAAAAATCACCTATAAATATCGAAAGCAATTTTCAAAAGAACTGATGTCACAATAGTTTTATGAATCAATAGCTATTATTTCTTTTGCCATAGGTTTTTGGCCACTCGTTCATCATTTTGATTCAGGTCGTACGTTTTTATGAGGGGTGAAATAACAATAGGCCAAATTATTGACGAAGGCTGTTACATTATATGGCAAGTCTTTCACTGACTGGTTGAAAAGTTCTGAAAAGTGAATTGGTGCAATAGATGGTAAATACATCCGCATTAAGAAACCTACAAAATCCGGATCTGATCCTGGATACTTCAACTATAAAGAATATTTTTCGATAAATCTTATGGCATGTGCAGATTCAGATGATTTGTTCGCAAGTATTGATGTTGGAAATTATAGTAGAAACAATGATTCCGTCGTATTCAGACATTCAGGCCTTGGACAATTACTATTGACCAATGTTTCTTCGTGATTCGTGGTACCAAGAGGTTGATTAGAGCCTAATTCTTGATACGTTTAGTTAGCAATGGACTGAATGCTTGCGAAGGACCACCCTGAGTTCGCAGTCTCAGAGAAACCGTGTTCGTGCAAATGAAGAAAACAAAAACCCTTTTTAACGGTAACTAAGGTTTATTGTTCACCAACAATTTCGAGTAATTTAGCAAAGGAGTAACAACTTTTCGTGACAAGTAAACTAGTATACTAATTAATCGTGTATAGGAACCGTGAGTAAAGTAATCGCGTACGAGTAATGTGCAAAGTATGGAGTTAAGAGTCGACGAAGATGCACAAGAAGAGGCGGATTTTTCTTCTTGCAAAATCTTAAATACTAAAGTTAATGGTAAGCGTACATAGGCGTACCAGAAACCAGGAGGTCATCATCGGCACTTCTTCCTTGTAACCTGCCTAACTTTAACAATATAATTGGGTTTTATTTGAGGGCGGTTAAGACCAGAATCGAGAACGTGTCTAAATTTTAGTACGCACAAAAGGTCGGCGAGAAGTTTTGTTACATAATTAGTCTAAGTTCAAACGAAATGCGTACCAACATCTGGTCATACTGGCAAAGTGGCAAGAAAAACGAGTAATGTTCATAGGCGTAGCACACGGGTTCCTTACAACTAGTCCCAGATTTAATACTAGACTTATGAAGAATACAACTTATCGAACTATTAGATTAAATCAATTATCGGATATTCTATCTTCTACACAAGCCCTAACACATACGCAACAACAATATTTTCATATTCAACATTAGTAAACGACATTGCTTGAAATTTGAGTGAAAAAAATATGTTGCAAAATAAAAATTATAATTTATTTTGACAAAAGTCATAAAAGCGCAATTCATACAATCCAAATCATGACGTCAGCAAAGCAACTAAATCTACGTAAAAAAATCCATGTTTTCCATATTGTTTTTCAATAAAACAGTTTATTGTAAAAATATTGTATCTCAAATTATAAAGGACTAAATAAAGAAGTTTTTTCGCTAGTTTACTTTGCAGTTATGGGGGAAAAGTTTTCCTAAATTTGCAATCAAAGTCAAAAGTCGTTTAGCACTATTAGCGGTTTTAAAAGTTTGAACTGCTGTAGAATTTTTATTTCTACAAGTATTTTCAAAACTGTTGGTGCTAATTTTGCGTTAGGGTCTTGACAAACGAATACAATTAATTTTATTTCAAAGATTGGGAGAAAACTTTCAAAAAATCTACGTTTGTACGGCTATGCCTGGTCTCATCAAAATATCACTGAATTGTGAATAACTCGAAGACTACAAATTTTCGGATAATGAATTATTAATCAAAAAAGTTACAAATATACTCTATTATCACCCCTTAAAATTAAGTCCCACATCAACCAAACATCCTGTATTATATTCACTCATTCAGAGGTAGAAGTGTGTTCTCACATTATTTAGAAGTGTAATTTACCAACATGCTAAGCCCAAGTACATAATCGGTTTTTAACCTTAGAGGGGGCATGGCCCCATTTCTGTATCTATTATTCTCGAAAACATGTGGCTCCATGTGACAAAACTTGGGCATCTCTCCTTGTAAGAACTCTCTATTTACCACCTTGTGAGAAAGTGTGGCTCAAATTGGTAGGACTGTAACATGCCTATGGGAAATTAATTTCGCCGGTCAATCAAATGTGGCCCTTTAAAGAGATGGTAAATGAAGTAACCAATAATAGCCTCTAGTTGTAGTACCCCCATGGATGTTATCCCTCAGTTTTTGTATTTAAAATCTTCAGAATATTCTTGAATTCTCTTGGTCAAATTGTCGGATTGACGAGAGCTCTTCATTTGTTTAAGTCCGTTTGAGGGCAGTGAATATTTAACAGTGAAACAAATTACTTCGTAAGTCGTTCCACAGTTTAAGGTTCTATGGAAATAGTTGTTTAAATCAAGAAAAACATTCTTCCAATAAAAGTTGTAAATTGCGGACAATTTGGTGAAGGAAAATTATTCACTATAAGATCTCGTCACGTTACTGATGGCGATTGTTGAAAAAAAAAATTAATTTATTAGATTACCTATATTATTCAGGCCTCCAAGTTGTTAAGTCTTTAAAACATCTAGAGAAAATATTAAAATTAATGGCGATTTTATATTTAACATAAGTATACATACAACAGTGACTCCCTAAAATATTCAGACACTTACCATCTTCTTTTGTGCATAGTAATAATGAAAATAAACAATTAGGAAACAGGAGTTTGGTATAGGTTTGGTATTAGTTTTTGCTCACTAACGATGTAAAAATATATTTAATATTAACTAATAATATCAAAAAAAGTAAAAAGAAGAACACATTAGGCTCTTCTAGACAATGCCCAAGATCATTTTTGAACGTCGTCGAAGATTGACATCACAACTCGAACCTTTTCGAAAATGTTATGTTCCAAAAACGCTCCCTTACGAAAATACAGGGTTGCGAAGTTTTAGAAAAAAAATGGAAATTAATGAATATTTCGAAAACCGCTTGAGATATTTCAATCAAATTTGGTAAGTAAAGACGGTTTATAAAGAGGCATTAATTGCAATAAAAATATGTGTTTTTTTCCGAAACTTTACAAGCCTGTATTCTCGTAACGGAGAATTTTTGGAACATAGTTTATATAACAAATGATCATTATTTTTTGTCAGATAGAATCCCACCTCAAAATATCCGCACATCGTTAAGGATACGATATGAGCAGTAAAAGCATAAGACCCACTGTGCGCTTCTCTGTTTTAAGGTAAAATGGAAGCAGAGTAGAATATTGCATTTGTTTCGAAGATGTTTTTCAGGAATTAGTATCGATTTTTTAACAGGAATTTTTTTTGGAAATAGGAAAGATATTTATGTACTTAGTATAAATAAGTTATATGATTTAATGAAATAAAGGAAGTATCCTTACAATGGAAGAGTGTAACTTCTCATTAGTCTATGTGCCAAAAAAACTTTAACAGAAAAATTAGGTTCAATTGCTGGATGTCAAAAACGATAGATTTTAATGCAAAAAATAAACAAAATTAATAAAATTGGCATTTAGACTAAATAGAAGTTACACTCTTCAATTGTACAGATGTTTTCGTTATTTCATTAAATCATATAACATATTTATACTAAGTAAATACATTTTCTATTTCAAAAAGAAATTCCTGTTAAAAATTCAATATTAATTCACAAAAAACATCTTCAAAATAAACGCAATCTTCTCTCTACTTCAATTATTGATTTTCTGTTGCGTCACGTGGTACCATCTGTAAACCAGGGTTGTATTTTCTCGGAAGTGTTTACAAGTTTCATTTAGCTATTGTAGATTTCTTTCTTGTATAGATTACAGATTTCTTCTTTTTAGAGACTCCAGATTTCTTTCTCAAACAGGTTTACCGATTTCTCCTAAGTTTTTGTAGATTTCTTTCTTGTGTACTTGTGGCGCCATTTTGCAGAAACGGGCTTGCTGTGCATTACGACAATAGTGACATACATCAAGATTTTTTAATTTATTTGTTTTTATTGTTTGGGTATAAAAGTTAAAATTTTAAGTGTTACATAAAAAAATATTATGTCTTTAAAAAATCGAAAAGTAAGAAGGAAGGGATGTCAGACCACTGATAGAAGATCTAGGGACTAGGAGGTATGATAGAAAAGAAACCGGTTGCCAAAAATTTTCCCAATAATTTTCCACATCCAATACTCATTCTAATACAGATAGAGGATACAAACAATTTGTAACAAATGTCTGTTTCTTCTAATGCAAAGAAAACTTATCTTTTGTATCTTTGATCGCAAAGCACAGTTTTTATAAACTACTACATCAAATCAGTTGTCGAAGCTCAATTAACTCAAGACCAGCAATTTGAACTTGTGGGGTTTGAGTTTCAACATTGATCGGTGAGATCTCACAATCCTTGTGTATTATCAAAGATAGCGAATATTCTCGGTGGAGAGATAGGTAGTATAGTTGCCCATCTTTTTAAGATGAGAACCACAGCAGAACGAAGGAAAGTCGTAGTTTCAAGGTGGAAAGAAGAGAAAAGGATTTTATCACATATCTTATTGGAAAGTCCAGGTTGCCCATCAATGAAAGGACTCCTCAGGGTTATACAGAAGGGTATGTAATTTTTTTTATTATTTGGTAGGAAATAGTTTGTACCATGCTAGATTCCAAGTCAAGGGATCATTCACTTATGGATTATGGATAACTGGTGCATTTGAGAAAAATATATGAAGGGGAAAGAATAATTTATTTAAAATTAATGGAATTGCCATTACAAAATGGTTCACGTTAGGAGAAACAATTGCCCTAGCATACAGAAAATAAACATTTAACATTTAGTACGTCGTGTTTGGTTACCTACGGGACTTTTATTAGAAGTTTATTTGATAAATGGGCTTCTTAGGTAATAGTGTAGTGCAGGGTTGAAGTCTGTCCGATAAGTGGTTGTAAGTTCTGAAACACCCCGTATTATAATAACTTCTATTATTGTGGCAATAACACTTATGAAAGGGAATTAAGGTTTTATAATACGAATTATTAAACATTCTAAATTTGTTCCTGTAATTTCCAATTTGCAAGGTACCAAATATTTGTAACGAAGGGCTGGTAAATGTAATCTCGAAGGAACTTAAATGGATAATTTAATAATTATACCTACAGTCGTTTCGAAGTTTACCTTTGAAGAGCCATTCCACAAATATGGAAATAGTTGCTGGAATGAGTAAAGTTTCTAAGAACTTCCAACAAAAGTAGTAAATTCCGCACAATTTGGCGAAGGAAAATTATTCACCATAGGATGGGGAAACGTTTACATATCTAAGTGCATTGTAGTATGTCGGTGTGAAATAATTACACGAAGGAAAATTACAACACTTTTATTACTTCTCTAAAATACAAAACCCCGGAATTTATGGGGGATAGAGTTTGTTCATCGTTTCGTGAGAGAGGAAGAAATCGTAATCATTATTGGAAGGGTGGTTGCTTAGTGGAATCCTTCGAAGAGTCTTCCACTACCTAACTTAAAAGGAAAAGACCATGTGCCAATATAGGTCAACACGAGCCTGTTCAATTGCAATATATGGGCTGTTCGAAACAAAAGGCACTTAGAACAAAACAGATCTCTGACGGTTGACCCATTTGAAACACATAATTTTGGACAGTTCAAAGCCAACCAGACATTTTAACTCATGTTGAAATATAGTCATTAGATTCCTACGAAATGGTACAGGATGATTTATGAGTGCAAGTCCATAAGTATGTGTAGCCTATTGTATTTTACATTAACTGAGCTCATCGTTTTTTTAAACCTGATTGAGGTGTATTATTTAACAGTGAAATAAATTACTTTGTAAGTTGTTTCTGAGTTTGCAGTTCCAAGATCCATTACAATATGTTATAATAAAAATTATTTCGCACATCTAAATTTTCTAGGCGGGTCATTCAAAAAGAGAAGAGATACATTTTTAGAATATAAAAACCGATAGATACAAAATCATTTTTAGGTGTAAAATCTATGAATTCTATAATTATTGAAGCTTATTGGTTTGACTGATATGCAACCAATATTACACCCAATGTTTTTTGCAGATTAGCAATTCAGTCACCGAAGATACTTCTGCGATAATGGTAAATCATTTAATCCTTCATGAATTGTAACTATATACAAATAATGTCATGTATTTTCAGGAAGGTGCTTCAGAAAGTATAAGTATGGATCCAATACTAGTTGACGACTTTCACTTAACCCTTGCAAATTTAAAATATCCAAATCAACTGCTAAAAAAGGCTGGAAGATCTTTAAATTCAAACACGCGTCACAACTCATCAGCCTTAAAAAAGAATTGGAACTCCAAAAAAAGACTCAGAATTGACTCAGAAAACACTTAGAAAATCAACTCAACATCCTTCAAAAAGACTATCAGTTGTTGAAAGAGCAATATGAGGCCAAAATGCAAACTTTGGAAACCGACCCTGTAAGTTAATGCGATTTTGATTGTTTTGAATTAATTTAATTATCATTGTTATTTTTTAGAAAGCCACAAATTGGAAAATATTTCAAAGGAATAAGCACGTAAAACTAAAAAGTTTTCTTGTCGCAAATAAAGTTAAACATTTTGACTCTAGAATCCGCAGAAGAGAAAAATGATACAGGCATTTTGGGGAGTAACACCAGAACAAACTTCAAGTATGAGGCTTTAGTATCAAAAGTTTTTAAGAAGAGGCCCCAAGACTGTACACTAGGGTGTGCCGGTCTACACATCCCAGTTTTCCCATTGGGGAAAGTACTTCTATCCCGGACTACTTCTACAGCCGGAAAATGGCGGGTATTGGGCTTTCTTTGGGAGAGTTATCCGTTGCCAATAGATAGTTTAAAAATTGAAAAACATAAAAGTGAATTAATTAGTGCCTCCGAACTAAAGGTTGCCCCCATTTCCGATTAAGGTGTTGCACGCACATTGAAAAATCAATGTTTTATTTTGGGGTTATTCGCCAAGGATCGCTTTTCAAATTTATGGCTTATTTGCTTTGAATTTCATTCTTTAATCCATTTGGGACCAATTTTTTTTTTACAACTTTTGAACATTTTTAGATAGTTTGTGGTGTTATTATTTAAGATAAAATATTATTTTTGTTAAAAAAAGCTCTAAACATCTAATTACAATAATTGTTTAATGGAGGGTATATACTATGCATTTAATAGTGGAGCCAGTATTATTTTTCGTGCCAGTAAATTTAGATTGCGTAACTGGCGCGCAAGTTAAAACTTTGCATGCATGGACCGAAAAGTCTGCAGGCTTCTGAAATTCACTTACCCCAGTGATGACTCACATCGATACGAAAATATTCCGTATTTTGCACGTGTAAACAATCACTTGCTGGCGTGTTTGCTAGTTAAGCCGTGTTTACATGATGCAAGTTTCTGTTTGCGCAAGTTCTTGATTGCAAGTCCCTGTAATTTGTCAACAAAATTGTTACTGTTTACACTACACAACCATTTATGCAAGATTTTTATTAGAACTGTGGCAGTTGTATGATGTAGTGTTCATTATGGAAACATCTGAAATTGTTAATTTTGGTGTGAATATTTTATGCCACAGGATAAATGAAGAATTACGCGCGTTGTTACAAAAAAAACCGAAAAAGGAGGGTTTGGGTAAAACCGTGGATAAATCGAATGCAAAATTTAGGAGCATGAAATATTTTGCTTAAGGGATTATCATGCGAAGGCCCCTCAGCTTACAGAAATCACCTGAGAATGTCAAAAGATATGTTTGAAAGTCTGTTAGAATTGGTGACACCACAAATTTGATAAAATGCTTTGCCAAATTTGCAAGCTTTGCCTGTTACAGTAAAACTAGAAATTACTGTAAGATACCTTGCTACAGGAGATAATTTTTCTTCGCTTATGTATTTACTATATAGAATTCCTAAAAGCACCATAAACCAGTTTATCTCATTTGTGTGTACAGCTATCTATTAAGCACTGAAACCGTTTATTATGGTAAGGGGTCTGGTACGTTTATTCGGCTCACAGGTTTTTAATTTTACAGTGTTTTAATGCATTCTATTTCAAAGTAGACCTTCTATGGAATATATTAAAATGAGGATGAATTGAAATTTGTTAAAAAAATTTCCTAGATAAATTACTTCCCAAATAGCATTTCTACACTAATCTCAATAATTTTATGCAATACTAAAGTAATTAAAAAATACGTGATTTACTCGTATTCGCTTCGGCGGTACATATTTATATAAAATTGGAACAATACAGAAAAAGATTAACACGACCCCTGCGCAAGGATGAAACGTTTTGTTTATCTAACCTTGTTGAAAATCTGACTCAAGCAGAAATGAAACTTCCATATGCCAGTAAGAATTTAATTAAAAATTCTTTAGTAAGTATTCACTTATGTTACGTGTTGTCGGAAAAACGAATCGAGTCCTATAGAACAACATAGGCCAAAAGCTTTTGACCTGCTAGAAGGTTCTTAAGGTGAATGCTATAAATATCGATTACAGTATAGATGAAGGGTCTTTTCTAAATGGTACGCCAGTTCATGTAATACATCTAGTTTTTTTCTAGTGTACCACCCAATTTTAAAATAATTGAAACCCCTCAGAATGTAATTTATTTTTTCGTAATTGTTAATGTTGTAAATAAAATAACGGTGAAACTAGTTGATCAAGAGGGTGATTAGTTTAAATTTCGAGAAGAATCCGTCACGTTAAGACTTCATCTTAAACGCTTGGATTCACGATGGTAATTCTATATAATAGAATACCAAACCAAGATTTTGTCAGAAGGTTTAATACCTCGCAGCAAAACCCTGATAGTACGAAAAGATTCATAAGAGGGTTAACATCTTTGAATAAACAGTTTCTTGTTTCCCTAGGATTTACATTAAAAAGTGGAACATATAAACGTCCAAGAAAATGTTCTTATTGATGATTCAATTTTGAGCTGGGAAGTGCTCTCTTTTGATCCATTCAATCCTACTAAATTGGGACCGAACGATGAAATTAGAATATCCTTGCAGCAAACCGGAAAATATCCCTTGCCCTGCAAAAGTTAACTTTGCCTTAAACTAAACGTTACGAAAGAGGAAGGTACGCCACTTGCAAACATATTCTTGATAAATAATGCCGCTACGTTTTTATTCAAAGAGTTGAAATATGTTCTAAATTGAGTGACTATTGACTCAGTGCGAGATATTGGCATAACATCAACCCTTAAGAGTTATTTATCATATAATTTAAATGAAAGCGCTAAGCTTCAAAATGCGTGTTGGTATCCAGTGGAAAAAGAAGGAAAAAGCATTATGATGGACTTGAACGGAAATGTTTCTTTATGTATTCCTCTCAAGGTGTACTTTGATTTCTTTGATTTTCTATCTCATAAGTTTGAAGTCGTAGCCTGACCGGATTCTGGGAATCGTCCGAATTGGCAAAAATTGATTCAGTTACAGTTTTTTGTTCAAAATTTCTTTCATCTGGAGGATTGGGCGCTATGTAAAAGTGAAATTACTGATTTAGACAAAAAAAAAAAGCGTTTTTCTAAGAAATTTGAAGTCGTAGAGTGACCGGATTGTGGGAATCGTCCGAATTAGCAAAAATTGATTCAGTTACAGTTTTTTGTTCAAATTTTCCTACATCTGGAGGATTGGGAGTACTTACCAAGCGAGTTAACAGATGTAGACAAAAAAATGCGTTTTTCTAAGAAGTTTGAAGTCGTAGAGTGACCGGATTGTGGGAATCGTCCGAATTAGCAAAAATTGATTCAGTTACAGTTTTTTGTTCAAATTTTCCTACATCTGGAGGATTGGGAGTACTTACCAAGCGAGTTAACAGATGTAGACAAAAAAATGCGTTTTTCTAAGAAGTTTGAAGTCGTAGAGTGACCGGATTGTGGGAATCGTTCGAATTGGCAAAAATTGATTCAGTTATAATTTCTTGTTCAAAATTTCCTTCATCTGGAGTATCGGGAGTACTTACCAAGCGAGTTAACAGATGTAGACAAAAAAAATGCGTTTTTCTAAGAAGTTTGAATTCGTAACCTGTCCGGATTGTGGGAATCGTCCGAATTGGCAAAAATTGATTCAATTAGAGTTTCTTTTTCAAAATTTCCTTCATCTGGAGCATTGGGTGTACTTATGAAGCGAGTTAACAGATGTAGTCAAAAAAAGTGCGTTTTTCTAAGAAGTTTGAAATCGTAGCCTGTCCGGGAATTAATATAGTTTAGATTGGGCATTTCTATTTCCTTATAAGATACTTGATATTTATAATTAGGGGTAACATTCTGTAAGGGTACATCTTGGAAATCAGTTTTCGTGTTTCCGTAATCTCTTAAAATGATATCTCTTAACATAAAATTACATTTGGGTTCTAATTCTATTAAGTAAGTTTCGTTTAATCAGACATTACCTTGTGATTCCTTACAAATCTCTACTCCTATGATTTTTTGAGTTGTTATTACAATCCATTTACTTTCGTCTACATTTTGGATTTGTAAATTTTTTATATCTAAATACACTGGGTTACAATTCGTAATATTATTTTCATATCTTAGCAATTCAACTTCGCATGGTACATAATCATTAAAGTTTTCGGGGCGTACATGAGAACATAAATATTCATTGAAAGATACGTATTGGCAAGGCTGATTGACGTATCCAAATGTTTTGTCTTTTATTATGAGATACTCAAAACTTGGTACAATTATTTTATAGGAATTGTTATATTTGACAGGTAACGAAAATAATCGATATAAATTATAAGCTTGGGTTTCCACTAAAGGGATTTCGATTATGAAGACTATCACATTATTTTTTACGTAACTCTTTATTTTTAGAGTGTTTTCGATATTCAATAAATTGTCGGTGTCTGGTTCGAATGGTAATTTTCCTTGTTGCACCTGATTTTGAATGAGTTTTAATTTGTTTAAAAGCATGCCTGAATTAATTATCTTGTTATGAAAAGTATTTAATTTGGCGAACGTGATTGCCTCTTCTATGTCTGAAAGTATATCGTAGATGTTCTGATAAAATGTTGTAATCTGTGTGATGATCTTATGAATCCTAAAGAACTCAAAAAGGTTTGCTTGTTTAATATTGACTTCATTTACGACTTCTATGATTTCTTTAATTTTTGAATCCAAAACAATTTGATCGTGTGATACATTTTTTATCGTTTCTTGAAAATTATTTATTGCGTTAGTCAAGAGCGTTGTTTGTTTATCGAGGACTAATTTTAAGTTCTGGTTTTCTTTGAGTATGTTAATGTTTTGGTCAATGCGTTTTGCGTCTTCTTGGTCTAAGTTTCCTGTCACGGTTTTGATTATAGTGCCCAATGCGTTTAGTAAGGCTCGCTTAGTACGCATTTTTGTTGGGAAAATTTGGTTTATCTGTTCATTAATTTTTTGTTTCAAGTTATTTGTTATCACAAAAGAGTTATAAAATTCGGATTTGTAGTCTGTAAAATTATTTATGGTCTCATGAAGTAAATCATATTTAATGTTAATATCCGAAAATTCTTGCAACAATTTAGTCATATCATACGTTTGAATAAAATTCCAGTGGTTGATTGTTTTCTGGGCATTGCCTAATTTGTAAGGTAGTATGCCAGGTTGTCATTTAAGTCATGGTATCGGGATTTTTCGTGTATGAAGGGTCATCTGTAATAAGGGGTTTCTTCAATTCTTTAACATGAACAATTTCGATTTTGAATGGACTTTTGACACTTTTGATTTTTACTTTGTTATGATTCAATTTCTCGATAATTACATATGGACCGCTAAATCTAGGGTGGTTTTTATTTCTGAGATTTAAGTTTTTGTAAACTTTTTGGTTTAATTTAAAGTCGAATGCTTCGTTGCCTTTAACATTTCTTCTTGCTAAGATTTTTTCTTTGTTTTGATCGGTTTTTTCTCCAATCGTTTCGTACATGGCGTCGACTTTATCCTTATGCGACGAAACGTAATCAGAATGAAACGTTGTTGTGATTAAATCAAGAGGATCTCGGGAATTAGTATGACCTAAGACAATTTCGTGGGGTGTAAATTTCGTAACGCTGTGAACCGTGCTATTATACGCGATTATGGCGTATGAGATTAACTCATTAATTGGTTTTACGTTATCTTTTTGTTTCAAAATCCTAAAGTGTTCGATCAAAGTGGAATGGAAACGTTCAACAGGCGAATTTGATTCGTAATGTTTAGGGGTACTGAAATGTATGTTTATCTTTTGGGCCTTTAATAGTTCATTATTGAATTCTTTGCCATTGTCGCACGTGATTTCCTCGGAACATCCAAAAAATGAGAAAAAATTTATGAGTTTATCGCAAACTGATTTTGCATTTCTGTCATAAGGGTATGCTTGACCGAATTTAGAGAATTTATCAAATATCGTCAGGAAATTTTGGGCTTCGAATATGAAAGTGTCCATGTGTATCATTTGAAATGGTTTGCTGGGTGTTTCTGTTTTAGCGAGTGGAATATATGATTTAAGTCGGCTGTATTTGGCAGTTTGGCAAATAACACAATCGTTAATGTATCGTGTTACGTCCCCTTTTATATTGGGCCAATAGTAAAGTCTCTTAAGTTTCGCTCGCGAGTTTCTTCTATTCCTCGGTGATTTTGTTTGCTCTCATGTTGGTGCTTAATGAGCATAGTTTTTTCTTCAATTTCGGAAATATTGTTAAGTAATTTGGTACATATTCTAATTTTTAAGTTTTGGAAATTTTTCAAACATACCTCTGTGAATGAAGGTATTAAATCTTTGTCGATAAAATAGACATAACAAGGTTTCTCGTTAGTCATGTATTCTTGGATAAACTGCTTTATAATTTCCAAGTTATTGGGTAGCTCTACGTGACTTATCGTGGTTTTATCGAAACGTTCTTTGTTACATTTAATCTGCAGGTGTAGAGATTTCTTTATCAGGAATTGTAGTATTTTTTTGTTTATCATTTCGTCACGAATGCTTAGTCCAGGGTTCTCGCGATCGGCTTGTTGACTATGTGCGGTTTCATCAGAATTGCACGTGTTGGGAAGATTTACAGGATGAAGTCGGATATCAGATATAACGTTTATTTTTCGTTGACTAGGGCCCGGTTCATTCGTATCGTCGTCGTTACCTTGAGCTGAAATTTCTGTTTGGTTTTCTAAGTATTCCTTAATATTCGCATCGGTATCGCCGGGATTATTGACCACTGATTCGTTGTCGTATACGTTTAATTTTATTCTAGATCATGCATCTGCGTTCGTATTCTGGCGTCCCTTTTTGTAAATTATTTGGTAATCAAATTCTTCTAATCGTAACCGCCATCTTATTAATTTGGAGTTTGGTTCTTTTAGATTAAAGAGCTATACAAGGGGTCTATGATCAGTGTATATGTAAAATTTGCGTCCGAATAAATAAGGTCTTAAATATATGCATGCCCAAACCATCGCTAACAGTTCTTTTTCTATTGTTGAATATTTAGTTTCCGTGTCGTTTAGGGTTCTCGAGGCGTAGGCTATAGGTTTATCGTTAGGTATGGGTTCTTGCGACAACACTGCGCCGATTGCAAAATTACTCGCGCCTGTTGTTAATAGGAATGGTTTAGTGAAGTCTGAGTATTGCAGAATGGAGAAGTTTATCAGTAATTGCTTACAATGGTCAAAAGCATTTATGAATTCGGGTGTGTGTATAATTTTTGCATCCCTTTTTAAGCACTTGGTCATCGGTTTCGTTATCTTCGCAAAATCTTTAATGAATCGTCTATAGTAACCAACTAAACCCAGAAAAGATTTTATTTCTTTTGTTGTCCGGGGAATAGGGAAATTCTTAACTGCATTAATTTTGTCGGGGTTAGGTTTTATTATTTCTTCACTTACGATGTGTCCTAAGTATTGGACTTCTTTCCTTAGGAACTCTGATTTGTTTAGTTGTATTTTTAATTTAAAATCCCGTAATCGAGTAAAAACTTGCTTTAATTTTTCTATATGTTCTTGTAAGCTAGTGCTGAAGATAATGATATCATCAAGATACACAAAGCATGTTTCGTTTTGTAAGCCACGTAATATTAGGTCGTGTAGTATGAAATGAGTAAAATTGAATTGAAACTTTAGTCATTTTTTTTTCATATGAAATGTTTTTATTGTCAATCGAAATATGCACCACCATTATCAATACACTTCTGCCATTTAACGGGAAGTTCATTGATTCCCCTGCTGTAAAAGCCTGCAGGCCGGGAGTCGATAAACTCTTGGAAGGCAGCTTTGACAGCCTCGTCGGAGTTTAATGTTTTCCCTACCAAGAAGTTATCCAAATTTTGAAAGAAGTGGTAATCAGTGGGTGCTAAGTCGGGTGAATACGGTGGATGACGAAGAGTTTCCAATTCCAACTCCTGTAGCTTGGCCAAGGTGACTTGTGCGGTGTGTGGCCGAGCGTTGTCGTGCAACAATAGCGGTGCGCTTCGATTGACTAATCTTGGCTGCTTAACCGTCAGTTGCCTCATCATTTCGGTCAGTTGTCGGCAGTAGACATCAGCCGTAATCGATTCACCAGGTTTCATGAAGCTGTGATGGATGACACCTGCGTTGGACCACCAAACGGACACCATAAGCTTGTTTTGATGAAGATTTTTTTTCGCACAATGTTTTGGTGGTTCATCTTGATCCAACCACTGCGATGAACGTCTGGTATTGTCATATAGGATCCATTTCTCATCACAAGTAACAATCCGATTCAAAAATGGATCGTTATTATACCGGCACAACAAAGAACAACAAAGAACAAGCTTCGAGACGTCGTTCTTTCTGTATGTCGCTCAACTCATGCGGTACCCACTTGTCCAGCTTTTTCACCTTACCAATTTCAGCCAAATGAGTCAATATTGTTTTTTTGGTTACACTGAATATTAACGATAATTCGCTTGCACTTTGACGTGGATTCGCTTCCACCACGGCTTTCAGATAATCGTTATCCACTTGAGTTTCAGGTCGTCCACGTGGTTCATTTGTTAGGTCAAAATTGCCAGAACGAAATTTCATGAACCAACGAGATACTGTTTGCTGTGAAGTGACTTCAGTACCAAACACATCATTAATATTGCGAGCCGTTTGAGCTGTTGTGGTTCCACGGTGGAACTCATATTTCATTAACACACGAATTTCACTATTTTGCATGGCTGCACAAAAATTTTTATAAAAATAAAAGTTTTCAATAATTTTTAACATTTTAAACTCTGATCGAAAGAGGAAGAATGTGCCTTTTCCACATAAAAAAGTCAAGTCCAAATATAGATTTAGAGTGAAGTTATTTGCAGTTGAATGTGGCATTTCGAGAATCTACTCATTTCATACTACACGACCTAATATATTGTTTATTACACATTGAAATATAGCCGGGGCGTTTTTTAGTCCAAACGGCATTCTCAAAAATTCGTAGTGACCTGTATCTGTACTGAAAGCTGTCTTAGCAATATAATTCTCATTCATTTGACTTTGGTGAAACCCATTAGCGAGGTCAAGGGTTGTAAAATAGTGTGCTTTACCCAATTTATCTAAAATTTCATTAATGTTTGGCAAGGGAAATTTATCGTCCATTGTTTGTTCGTTTAGCTTCCTATAATCGATGACCATACGCTATTTTTGTTTATTTGATTTATCTAATTTCTTTGGAACTATCCAGATGGGAGAAGACCAGGGGGAATTTGAATCTCTTATAATGTTTTGTTGTAATAATTTTGATATCTGATTTTTAACTTCTAAACGGTGAACTTCGAGATATCGATATGTTTTCGTGAAAATGGGGGTCTCATCTTTTAATTTAATCTGGTGCTTTATTGCATTTGTAAATGACAAGGGTATACTTTCACAATGGAAAATATCTCTGAATTCATAACACAATTTTCGAATTTGGCTTTTCTCTTCAGGATTGTAATGATCGAGCTTAATGTTTTCAAGATTACATTTTAGTAAATTATCAAAGTTACTATCCATTGCTACATGCGGTGCGGGATGATCTAGGAAATTTAGTTCATTCAAGTTTACGGGTTTAATCTCTAAGGCTTCTAAAATTTGGAGTTTTATCGGGTTTTTTCTTGGGTTTAAAATAGAGTTGTGGCTGTATTATCTTGAATTTTAACGAGGCATTCTGGTATTTCGAGATGTCCTAATCTTTGATAAGGGACAATTCTATATCCTTCGGTAAAGTTAACGGGAATTTGTATCTTTTGTATACTTCTCGGGGAGATGATATGGTTCATACTGGAACAATGGGGTCTTTGAAGTTGAGGGTTTTTTGTATCACGGCAAATGGGTATTTCGACATTGGGTAATTTCAGTGTATTAGCTTTAAAGTCTAAATTAGCGTTTAGTTGTTTGATAAGGTCTAGTCCTATGAGTCCGTCAAATTTATCGGAGAAGTTGAACAGGAAAAATTTGTGTGAGCCAGGAGTTTGAAATGTGGGAAAGACAGGTTATGATGCGACTTCATTATGAAATGATGTGGCATGGGCTGTTTGAACTTGGAAAGGTTCGTCTGAGATAGAATGAGGGAAATATTCGTAGACAATTTCGGGTTTAATGAAACTTCTAGTACTACCAGTGTCTAATAGAAATTTGGCTTGGAGTTCAGGGATAAAAATGTAAGGGAGTTGAATGTCATTTCAAGTTAAGTAGTATTATGTTGTGTCCGTATTTCGGCTGGTTGATGGAAAATTTGAATTTCTTTCTTCACTTTTATAATATTTGTGATAATTGAGGTCGAGACATGAGTTACTATCTACGTGGGTGTTTCTATAAACGTCGTAAAAGGGATAATCGTTATTGGAAGTAAGTTCCTCGGGTGATTGGGGGAGAATTTCCTGATTGTATGGTTCTTGGCTAATGAAATTTCTTTTCGGATTGTGAATGACGGTATTCTCAGAACTAGTGTCCATAGATTCTACGGGGTTTTGATTAGTATTGGATCTGTGAGATCTTTGACCAAACGGTGGTCTAGGTGTGAAAGGTGTTCTTCGAGAGTTACCGAATTGGTTATTGAAAGGGAAATTTGGTTTTGATTGATAAGTATGATTCTTGAAGTTATTGAAAGGGGGTCTGGAAAAATTTGTATGGTTGAAATTAGAATATGATGTCCTTGAAGAGTTTTGTTGAGTGAAGTTGGGGAATATTGGTCTCGAGAAATTATTATGTTGTGTGAAGTTCGAAAAAAGTTTAGGGGGTAATCATTCTGAGGCCGTTGAGTATTGAATGAATTGATAGGGGTTTGGTTAAAATTATGGGAAAAGTTAGATCTATCTGTAGATCTGATGTTGGGTTTAAATTGTCTGTTGAAATTTCCTGTGTTTTGCCCGAAATTCTGTACACTTTTAAATTGTATGAAATTCTCTTCTTCCCTAACAAATGACATAGCCTGTTCTATATTATTAGAGGATTTTAGTTTAACTACCAATTGTAGATTATATGATAACTTATTAATAAATGTTTTTAAAGCGAACTCGTCGTAATGTTTTATTTTAATAAGCTTAGTCTCACTACTTTCAGAGATTGCATTTGACATTGAAAAAAGTAAACTGCGAGAATTCTGTATTTTCATACCAAATTGCAAAGGGCTTTCATTTTTAACGGCTTTAAATTGATTAAATCTTGGATAAGGCAATCTATTGATCACTGATCCGAAAAACTATTTATCAAAACTTCTTTGATGAGAATCCAAGAGTTTAGATCGATAAGTGAAGATATTAAATCTGCAGCTCTACCTGTGAGCTTGCTAAGTATGGTATAAAATAAACAGACATTAATGGTATTATTGGGGTCTGTTCGATTGTAAAATGCCTTTAATAAATTTTCTATAGCAGTTATAAATCTGTTTAGTAGTCTTGGATTTCCATCAAAAAGAGAAATATTATCTGATTGATATCTTAAAAGTTGATAATTAATTACAGAAGGCATGTTATCGTTAATAGACTTAATCGATATGTTATTGAATGATTCGATTAAATCGGCTTCGTTAATCGGTTCAATTGTGAAGTTGTGTTTTGTTAGGTTTGGGGAGCTAGTTTATTTAATACCCAAGATATTATACAGATAACGACTAACAGCTAAAGAACACTTCACTGCATGGTAACGTTCTAGCTTGAAGCACGTTGTCCCCCCACGTGTTACTCCCTAGCGTCCGTCGCCGTGTTTTCTACAAGGGCCTGACCCGTCTAGAATTTTCCGGACAATGCGGGAAGATTCACGTACCGTCTAGGTGGTGGTGGCGAGAGAGAGAGAGAGAGAGTCAGAGCCGCGCGAGACTCCCACCCAGTAACGGTCCCAACATGTTTTAAGACAATTAATAAACACTAATCTAATATTCTAAATGTAGCTTAAATCTAAAGTATATTATTCAATAAAAACCAGCAAAAATAACGGAGAAAGAAAAAAAAATGAAACTTACAGTACTATAAGAAGTAGTATTCTCATGATCATTCTTCTAAAGAAAGGAATAATTTCCGCTTCGAGAATGTCCGCAGGGCAGGCAATTCTTGTCCTTTCTCGTTGGTGTCTAATGTAAGGCCCGGATCTGTCGATATACCTTCGGCACTATGTCCAGGGGCTTGTGAAGTTGCGCTGCTCCCGTCTAGTAGATCAATATGGTGCGCCACCAGCAGGTACCTTCGATCACTGGTTGGCGGCTTCCTTGGATTTAGATTCTTTTACGTAAATTCTTGATAGAAACCGACTCAAAATATGCACATTTGAGCGTCTCAAAAATCCGAACGAATGCGCCAGTTAAATATCAACTTAGATGCAGTCAATAAAAAAAACAAAAATTTATTTTAATATTATTAATTTTATTAGAACAGGATTTAACAAGTTAACGTACAGCACGAATAAACAACCTATACAAGTGCCGCGTCTTACAACAATCGCTTATTTATACTAGTTTGGTGTGACGTCACAATATTTATATATATGTTGCAATGCATGGACTATAACAGATTGTAATAAGCAATCGAAAAATTCTGGCCCGACTCGGCCGTTTGACCACTCAAAATGTTCCTCTCGACAAGCTCTATCCAACGGTGGTATCAGCCGTGGTACTATTTTGATGAATTCCAGAGAAAACAATCCACATACGTCAACTAAACCGGGTAAATATTAAAAGTTTGCACGCTCCGCGCACGGAAATTTCTGGTCCGATTCGGCCGTGTGACCACTCAAAATGTTCCTCTAGACAAGCTCTATCCAACGGTGGTAACAGTCGTCGGACTATTTTGATGAATTCCAGAGATAGGAGTAGACATAGGTCAAATAATCCGGGTAAATATTAAAAGTTTGCACGCTCCGCGCTCGGAAATTTCTGGACTGATTCGGCAGTGTGACCACTCAAAATGTTCCTCTAGACTAGGTCTATCCAACGGTGGTATCAGTCGTCGGACTATTTTGATGAATTCCAGAGAAAAAAATTCACACACGTGAAATAAACCGGGTAAATATTAAAAGTTTGCACGCTCCGCGCTCGGAAATTTCTGGTCCGATTCGGCCGTGTGACCACTCAAAATGTTCCTTTAGACAAGCTCTATCCAACGGTGGGATCAGTCGTGGGACTATTTTGATGAATTACTGAGAAAAAAATTCACACACGTCAAATAAATCGGATAAATATTAAAAGTTTGCACGCTCCGCGCTCGGAAATTTCTGGTCCGATTCGGCCGAGTGACCACTCAAAATGTTCCTCTAGACAAGGTCTATCCAACGGTGGGATCAGTCGTGGGACTATTTTGATGAATTCCAGAGAAAAAAATTCACACACGTCAAATAAACCGGGTAAATATTAACAGTTTGCACGCTCCGCGCTCGGAAATTTCTGGTCTGATTCCGCCGTGTGACCACTCAAAATGTTCCTCTAGACTAGGTCTATCCAACGGTGGTATCAGTCGTCGGACTATTTTGATGAATTCCAGAGAAAAAAATTCACACACGTGAAATAAACCGGGTAAATATTAAAAGTTTGCACGCTCCGCGCTCGGAAATTTCTGGTCCGATTCGGCCGTGTGACCACTCAAAATGTTCCTTTAGACAAGCTCTATCCAACGGTGGGATCAGTCGTGGGACTATTTTGATGAATTACTGAGAAAAAAATTCACACACGTGAAATAAACCGGGTAAATATTAAAAGTTTGCACGCTCCGCGCTCGGAAATTTCTGGTCCGATTCGGCCGAGTGACCACTCAAAATGTTCCTCTAGACAAGCTCTATCCAACGGTGGCATCAGTCGTGGGACTATTTTGATGAATTACTGAGATAGGAGTAGACATAGGTCAAATAAACCGGGTAAATATTAAAAGTTTGCACGTTCCGCGCTCGGAAATTTCTGGTCTGATTCGGCCTTGTGACCACTCAAAATGTTCTTCTAGACAAGCTCTATCCAACGGTGGGATCAGTCGTCGGACTATTTTGATGAATTCCTGAGAAAAAAATTCACACACGTCAAATAAACCGGGTAAATATTAAAAGTTTGCACGCTCCGCGCTCGGAAATTTCTGGTCTGATTCGTCCGAGTGACCACTCAAAATGTTCCTCTAGACAAGCTCTATTCAACGGTGGGATCAGTCGTCGGACTATTTTGATGAATTCCAGAGATAGGAGTAGACATAGGTCAAATAAACCGGGTAAATATTAAAAGTTTGCACGCTCCGCGCTCGGAAATTTCTGGTCTGATTCCGTCGTGTGACCACTCAAAATGTTCCTCTAGACTAGCTCTATCCAACGGTGGGATCAGTCGTGGGACTATTTTGATGAATTCCTGAGAAAAAAATTCACACACGTCAACTAAACCGGGTAAATATTAAAAGTTTGCACGCTTCGCGCACGGAAATTTCTGGTCTGATTCGTCCGAGTGACCACTCAAAATGTTCCTCTAGACTAGCTCTATCCAACGGTGGGATCATTCGTGGGACTATTTTGATGAATTCCTGAGAAAAAAATTCACACACGTCAAATAAACCGGGTAAATATTAAAAGTTTGCACGCTCCGCGCTCGGAAATTTCTGGTCCGATTCGGCAGTGTGACCACTCAAAATGTTCCTCTAGACAAGCTCTATCCAACGGTGGCATCAGTCGTGGGACTATTTTGATGAATTACTGAGAAAAAAATTCACACACGTCAACTAAACCGGGTAAATATTAAAAGTTTGCACGCTTCGCGCACGGAAATTTCTGGTCCGATTCGGCCGAGTGACCACTCAAAATGTTCCTCTAGACAAGCTCTATCCAACGGTGGCATCAGTCGTGGGACTATTTTGATGAATTACTGAGATAGGAGTAGACATAGGTCAAATAAACCGGGTAAATATTAAAAGTTTGCACGTTCCGCGCTCGGAAATTTCTGGTCTGATTCGGCCTTGTGACCACTCAAAATGTTCTTCTAGACAAGCTCTATCCAACGGTGAGATCAGTCGTGGGACTATTTTGATGAATTACTGAGATAGGAGTAGACATAGGTCAAATAAACCGGGTAAATATTAAAAGTTTGCACGTTCCGCGCTCGGAAATTTCTGGTCTGATTCGGCCTTGTGACCACTCAAAATGTTCTTCTAGACAAGCTCTATCCAACGGTGGGATCAGTCGTCGGACTATTTTGATGAATTCCAGAGATAGGAGTAGACATAGGTCAAATAAACCGGGTAAATATTAAAAGTTTGCACGTTCCGCGCTCGGAAATTTCTGGTCTGATTCGGCCTTGTGACCACTCAAAATGTTCTTCTAGACAAGCTCTATCCAACGGTGGGATCAGTCGTCGGACTATTTTGATGAATTACTGAGATAGGAGTAGACACACGTCAAATAAACCGGGTAAATATTAAAAGTTTGCACGCTCCGCGCTCGGAAATTTCTGGTCCGATTCGGCCGTGTGACCACTCAAAATGTTCCTCTAGACAAGCTCTATCCAACGGTGGCATCAGTCGTGGGACTATTTTGATGAATTACTGAGAAAAAAATTCACACACGTCAAATAAACCGGGTAAATATTAAAAGTTTGCACGCTCCGCGCTCGGAAATTTCTTGTCTGATTCGTCCGAGTGACCACTCAAAATGTTCCTCTAGACAAGCTCTATCCAACGGTGGCATCAGTCGTGGGACTATTTTGATGAATTCCTGAGAAAAAAATTCACACACGTCAACTAAACCGGGTAAATATTAAAAGTTTGCACGCTCCGCGCACGGAAATTTCTGGTCTGATTCGTCCGAGTGACCACTCAAAATGTTCCTCTAGACTAGCTCTATCCAACGGTGGGATCATTCGTGGGACTATTTTGATGAATTCCTGAGAAAAAAATTCACACACGTCAAATAAACCGGGTAAATATTAAAAGTTTGCACGCTCCGCGCTCGGAAATTTCTGGTCCGATTCGGCCGTGTGACCACTCAAAATGTTCCTCTAGACAAGCTCTATCCAACGGTGGCATCAGTCGTGGGACTATTTTGATGAATTACTGAGAAAAAAATTCACACACGTCAAATAAACCGGGTAAATATTAAAAGTTTGCACGCTCCGCGCTCGGTAATTTCTGGTCTGATTCGGCCTTGTGACCACTCAAAATGTTCCTCTAGACTAGCTCTATCCAACGTTGGGATCATTCGTGGGACTATTTTGATGAATTCCTGAGATAGGAGTAGACATAGGTCAAATAAACCGGGTAAATATTAAAAGTTTGCACGTTCCGCGCTCGGAAATTTCTGGTCTGATTCGGCCTTGTGACCACTCAAAATGTTCTTCTAGACAAGCTCTATCCAACGGTGGGATCAGTCGTCGGACTATTTTGATGAATTCCTGAGAAAAAAATTCACACACGTCAACTAAACCGGGTAAATATTAAAAGTTTGCACGCTCCGCGCTCGGAAATTTCTGGTCTGATTCGTCCGAGTGACCACTCAAAATGTTCCTCTAGACTAGCTCTATCCAACGGTGGGATCATTCGTGGGACTATTTTGATGAATTCCTGAGAAAAAAATTCACACACGTCAAATAAACCGGGTAAATATTAAAAGTTTGCACGCTCCGCGCTCGGAAATTTCTGGTCTGATTCGGCCTTGTGACCACTCAAAATGTTCCTCTAGACAAGCTCTATCCAACGGTGGTATCAGTCGTCGGACTATTTTGATGAATTCCAGAGATAGGAGTAGACATAGGTCAAATAAACCGGGTAAATATTAAAAGTTTGCACGCTCCGCGCTCGGAAATTTCTGGTCTGACTCCGTCGTGTGACCACTCAAAATGTTCCTCTAGACAAGCTCTATCCAACGGTGGTATCAGTCGTCGGACTATTTTGATGAATTCCAGAGATAGGAGTAGCCATAGGTCAAATAAACCGGGTAAATATTAAAAGTTTGCACGCTCCGCGCTCGGTAATTTCTGGTCTGATTCGTCCGAGTGACCACTCAAAATATTCCTCTAGACAAGCTCTATTCAACGGTGGGATCAGTCGTCGGACTATTTTGATGACTTCCTGAGAAAATAATTCACACACGTCAAATAAACCGGGTAAATATTAAAAGTTTGCACGCTCCGCGCTCGGAAATTTCTGGTCCGATTCGGCCGAGTGACCACTCAAAATGTTCCTCTAGACAAGCTCTATCCAACGGTGGCATCAGTCGTGGGACTATTTTGATGAATTACTGAGAAAAAAATTCACACACGTCAAATAAACCGGGTAAATATTAAAAGTTTGCACGCTCCGCGCTCGGAAATTTCTGGTCCGATTCGGCCGCGTGACCACTCAAAATGTTCCTCTAGACAAGCTCTATCCAACGGTGGTATCAGTCGTCGGACTATTTTGATGAATTCCAGAGATAGGAGTAGACATAGGTCAAATAAACCGGGTAAATATTAAAAGTTTGCACGCTCCGCGCTCGGAAATTTCTGGTCTGATTCCGTCGTGTGACCACTCAAAATGTTCCTCTAGACAAGCTCTATCCAACGGTGGTATCAGTCGTCGGACTATTTTGATGAATTCCAGAGATAGGAGTAGCCATAGGTCAAATAAACCGGGTAAATATTAAAAGTTTGCACGCTCCGCGCTCGGTAATTTCTGGTCTGATTCGTCCGAGTGACCACTCAAAATATTCCTTTAGACAAGCTCTATCCAACGGTGGGATCAGTCGTCGGACTATTTTGATGAATTCCTGAGAAAAAAATTCACACACGTCAAATAAACCGGGTAAATATTAAAAGTTTGCACGCTCCGCGCTCGGAAATTTCTGGTCCGATTCGGCCGTGTGACCACTCAAAATGTTCCTCTAGACAAGCTCTATCCAACGGTGGTATCAGTCGTCGGACTATTTTGATGAATTCCAGAGATAGGAGTAAACATACGTAAAATAAACGGTGTAAATATTAAAAGTTTGCACGCTCCGCGCTCGGAAATTTCTGGTCCGATTCGGCCGTGTGACCACTCAAAATGTTCCTCTAGACAAGCTCTATCCAACGGTGGTATCAGTCGTCGGACTATTTTGATGAATTCCAGAGATAGGAGTAAACATACGTAAAATAAACGGTGTAAATATTAAAAGTTTGCACGCTCCGCGCTCGGAAATTTCTTGTCTGATTCCGCCGTGTGACCACTCAAAATGTTCCTCTAGACTAGGTCTATCCAACGGTGGGATCAGTAGTGGGACTATTTTGATGAATTCCTGAGAAAAAAATTCACACACGTCAAATAAACCGGGTAAATATTAAAAGTTTGCACGCTCCGCGCTCGGTAATTTCTGGTCTGATTCGTCCGAGTGACCACTCAAAATATTCCTTTAGACAAGCTCTATCCAACGGTGGGATCAGTCGTCGGACTATTTTGATGAATTCCTGAGAAAAAAATTCACACACGTCAAATAAACCGGGTAAATATTAAAAGTTTGCACGCTCCGCGCTCGGAAATTTCTGGTCCGATTCGTCCGAGTGACCACTCAAAATGTTCCTCTAGACTAGCTCTATCCAACGGTGGTATCAGTCGTCGGACTATTTTGATGAATTCCAGAGATAGGAGGAGACATAGGTCAAATAAACCGGGTAAATATTAAAAGTTTGCACGATCCGCGCTCGGAAATTTCTGGTCTGATTCGGCCGAGTGACCACTCAAAATGTTCCTCTAGACAAGCTCTATCCAACGGTGGTATCAGTCGTCGGACTATTTTGATGAATTCCAGAGATAGGAGTAGACATAGGTCAAATTAACCGGGTAAATATTAAAAGTTTGCACGCTCCGCGCTCGGAAATTTCTGGTCTGATTCCGTCGTGTGACCACTCAAAATGTTCCTCTAGACTAGGTCTATCCAACGGTGGGATCAGTCGTGGGACTATTTTGATGAATTCCTGAGAAAAAAATTCACACACGTCAACTAAACCGGGTAAATATTAAAAGTTTGCACGCTCCGCGCTCGGAAATTTCTGGTCCGATTCGGCCGAGTGACCACTCAAAATGTTCCTCTAGACAAGCTCTATCCAACGGTGGCATCAGTCGTGGGACTATTTTGATGAATTACTGAGATAGGAGTAGACATAGGTCAAATAAACCGGGTAAATATTAAAAGTTTGCACGCTCCGCGCTCGGAAATTTCTGGTCTGATTCCGTCGTGTGACCACTCAAAATGTTCCTCTAGACAAGCTCTATTCAACGGTGGGATCAGTCGTCGGACTATTTTGATGAATTCCAGAGATAGGAGTAGACATAGGTCAAATAAACCGGGTAAATATTAAAAGTTTGCACGCTCCGCGCTCGGAAATTTCTGGTCTGATTCGGCCGAGTGACCACTCAAAATGTTCCTCTAGACAAGGTCTATCCAACGGTGGGATCAGTCGTGGGACTATTTTGATGAATTCCTGAGAAAAAAATTCACACACGTCAACTAAACCGGGTAAATATTAAAAGTTTGCACGCTCCGCGCTCGGAAATTTCTGGTCTGATTCGTCCGAGTGACCACTCAAAATGTTCCTTTAGACTAGCTCTATCCAACGGTGGGATCATTCGTGGGACTATTTTGATGAATTCCTGAGAAAAAAATTCAGACACGTCAAATAAACCGGGTAAATATTAAAAGTTTGCACGCTCCGCGCTCGGAAATTTCTGGTCTGATTCGGCCTTGTGACCACTCAAAATGTTCCTCTAGACAAGCTCTATCCAACGGTCGTATCAGTCGTCGGACTATTTTGATGAATTCCAGAGATAGGAGTAGACATAGGTCAAATAAACCGGGTAAATATTAAAAGTTTGCACGCTCCGCGCTCGGAAATTTCTGTTCTGATTCCGTCGTGTGACCACTCAAAATGTTCCTCTAGACAAGCTCTATCCAACGGTGGTATCAGTCGTCGGACTATTTTGATGAATTCCAGAGATAGGAGTAGACATAGGTCAAATAAACCGGGTAAATATTAAAAGTTTGCACGTTCCGCGCTCGGAAATTTCTGGTCTGATTCGGCCTTGTGACCACTCAAAATGTTCCTCTAGACTAGCTCTATCCAACGTTGGGATCATTCGTGGGACTATTTTGATGAATTCCTGAGAAAAAAATTCACACACGTCAAATAAACCGGGTAAATATTAAAAGTTTGCACGCTCCGCGCTCGGAAATTTCTGGTCTGATTCGTCCGAGTGACCACTCAAAATGTTCCTCTAGACAAGCTCTATCCAACGGCGGGATCAGTCGTCGGACTATTTTGATGACTTCCTGAGAAAAAAATTCACACACGTCAAATAAACCGGGTAAATATTAAAAGTTTGCACGCTCCGCGCTCGGAAATTTCTGGTCCGATTCGGCCGTGTGACCACTCAAAATGTTCCTCTAGACAAGCTCTATCCAACGGTGGCATCAGTCGTGGGACTATTTTGATGAATTACTGAGAAAAAAATTCACACACGTCAAATAAACCGGGTAAATATTAAAAGTTTGCACGCTCCGCGCTCGGAAATTTCTTGTCTGATTCGTCCGAGTGACCACTCAAAATGTTCCTCTAGACAAGCTCTATTCAACGGTGGGATCAGTCGTCGGACTATTTTGATGAATTCCAGAGATAGGAGTAGACATAGGTCAAATAAACCGGGTAAATATTAAAAGTTTGCACGCTCCGCGCTCGGAAATTTCTGGTCTGATTCCGTCGTGTGACCACTCAAAATGTTCCTCTAGACTAGCTCTATCCAACGGTGGGATCAGTCGTGGGACTATTTTGATGAATTCCTGAGAAAAAAATTCACACACGTCAACTAAACCGGGTAAATATTAAAAGTTTGCACGCTCCGCGCACGGAAATTTCTGGTCTGATTCGTCCGAGTGACCACTCAAAATGTTCCTCTAGACTAGCTCTATCCAACGGTGGGATCATTCGTGGGACTATTTTGATGAATTCCTGAGAAAAAAATTCACACACGTCAAATAAACCGGGTAAATATTAAAAGTTTGCACGCTCCGCGCTCGGAAATTTCTGGTCCGATTCGGCCGTGTGACCACTCAAAATGTTCCTCTAGACAAGCTCTATCCAACGGTGGCATCAGTCGTGGGACTATTTTGATGAATTACTGAGAAAAAAATTCACACACGTCAAATAAACCGGGTAAATATTAAAAGTTTGCACGCTCCGCGCTCGGAAATTTCTGGTCCGATTCGGCCGTGTGACCACTCAAAATGTTCCTCTAGACAAGCTCTATCCAACGGTGGCATCAGTCGTGGGACTATTTTGATGAATTACTGAGATAGGAGTAGACATAGGTCAAATAAACCGGGTAAATATTAAAAGTTTGCACGTTCCGCGCTCGGAAATTTCTGGTCTGATTCGGCCTTGTGACCACTCAAAATGTTCTTCTAGACAAGCTCTATCCAACGGTGGGATCAGTCGTCGGACTATTTTGATGAATTCCAGAGATAGGAGTAGACATAGGTCAAATAAACCGGGTAAATATTAAAAGTTTGCACGCTCCGCGCTCGGAAATTTCTGGTCTGATTCCGTCGTGTGACCACTCAAAATGTTCCTCTAGACTAGCTCTATCCAACGGTGGGATCAGTCGTGGGACTATTTTGATGAATTCCTGAGAAAAAAATTCACACACGTCAACTAAACCGGGTAAATATTAAAAGTTTGCACGCTCCGCGCTCGGAAATTTCTGGTCTGATTCGTCCGAGTGACCACTCAAAATGTTCCTCTAGACTAGCTCTATCCAACGGTGGGATCAGTCGTCGGACTATTTTGATGAATTCCAGAGATAGGAGTAGACATAGGTCAAATAAACCGGGTAAATATTAAAAGTTTGCACGCTCCGCGCTCGGAAATTTCTGGTCTGATTCCGTCGTGTGACCACTCAAAATGTTCCTCTAGACAAGCTCTATCCAACGGTGGTATCAGTCGTCGGACTATTTTGATGAATTCCAGAGATAGGAGTAGCCATAGGTCAAATAAACCGGGTAAATATTAAAAGTTTGCACGCTCCGCGCTCGGTAATTTCTGGTCTGATTCGTCCGAGTGACCACTCAAAATATTCCTCTAGACAAGCTCTATTCAACGGTGGGATCAGTCGTCGGACTATTTTGATGACTTCCTGAGAAAATAATTCACACACGTCAAATAAACCGGGTAAATATTAAAAGTTTGCACGCTCCGCGCTCGGAAATTTCTGGTCCGATTCGGCCGAGTGACCACTCAAAACGTTCCTCTAGACAAGCTCTATCCAACGGTGGCATCAGTCGTGGGACTATTTTGATGAATTACTGAGAAAAAAATTCACACACGTCAAATAAACCGGGTAAATATTAAAAGTTTGCACGCTCCGCGCTCGGAAATTTCTGGTCCGATTCGGCCGCGTGACCACTCAAAATGTTCCTCTAGACAAGCTCTATCCAACGGTGGTATCAGTCGTCGGACTATTTTGATGAATTCCAGAGATAGGAGTAGACATAGGTCAAATAAACCGGGTAAATATTAAAAGTTTGCACGCTCCGCGCTCGGAAATTTCTGGTCTGATTCCGTCGTGTGACCACTCAAAATGTTCCTCTAGACAAGCTCTATCCAACGGTGGTATCAGTCGTCGGACTATTTTGATGAATTCCAGAGATAGGAGTAGAAATAGGTCAAATAAACCGGGTAAATATTAAAAGTTTGCACGTTCCGCGCTCGGAAATTTCTGGTCTGATTCGGCCTTGTGACCACTCAAAATGTTCTTCTAGACAAGCTCTATCCAACGGTGGGATCAGTCGTCGGACTATTTTGATGAATTCCAGAGATAGGAGTAGACATAGGTCAAATAAACCGGGTAAATATTAAAAGTTTGCACGTTCCGCGCTCGGAAATTTCTGGTCTGATTCGGCCTTGTGACCACTCAAAATGTTCTTCTAGACAAACTCTATCCAACGGTGGCATCAGTCGTGGGACTATTTTGATGAATTACTGAGATAGGAGTAGACATAGGTCAAATAAACCGGGTAAATATTAAAAGTTTGCACGTTCCGCGCTCGGAAATTTCTGGTCTGATTCGGCCTTGTGACCACTCAAAATGTTCTTCTAGACAAGCTCTATCCAACGGTGGGATCAGTCGTCGGACTATTTTGATGAATTCCAGAGATAGGAGTAGACATAGGTCAAATAAACCGGGTAAATATTAAAAGTTTGCACGCTCCGCGCTCGGAAATTTCTGGTCTGATTCCGTCGTGTGACCACTCAAAATGTTCCTCTAGACTAGGTCTATCCAACGGTGGGATCAGTCGTGGGACTATTTTGATGAATTCCTGAGAAAAAAATTCACACACGTCAACTAAACCGGGTAAATATTAAAAGTTTGCACGCTCCGCGCTCGGAAATTTCTGGTCTGATTCGTCCGAGTGACCACTCAAAATGTTCCTCTAGACTAGCTCTATCCAACGGTGGGATCATTCGTGGGACTATTTTGATGAATTCCTGAGAAAAAAATTCACACACGTCAAATAAACCGGGTAAATATTAAAAGTTTGCACGCTCCGCGCTCGGAAATTTCTGGTCTGATTCGTCCGAGTGACCACTCAAAATGTTCCTCTAGACAAGCTCTATTCAACGGTGGGATCAGTCGTCGGACTATTTTGATGACTTCCTGAGAAAATAATTCACACACGTCAAATAAACCGGGTAAATATTAAAAGTTTGCACGCTCCGCGCGCGGAAATTTCTGGTCTGATTCGGCCGAGTGACCACTCAAAATGTTCCTCTAGACTAGCTCTATCCAACGGTGGGATCATTCGTGGGACTATTTTGATGAATTCCTGAGAAAAAAATTCACACACGTCAAATAAACCGGGTAAATATTAAAAGTTTGCACGCTCCGCGCTCGGAAATTTCTGGTCTGATTCGGCCTTGTGACCACTCAAAATGTTCCTCTAGACAAGCTCTATCCAACGGTGGTATCAGTCGTCGGACTATTTTGATGAATTCCAGAGATAGGAGTAGACATAGGTCAAATAAACCGGGTAAATATTAAAAGTTTGCACGCTCCGCGCTCGGAAATTTCTGGTCTGATTCCGTCGTGTGACCACTCAAAATGTTCCTCTAGACAAGCTCTATCCCACGGTGGTATCAGTCGTCGGACTATTTTGATGAATTCCAGAGATAGGAGTAGCCATAGGTCAAATAAACCGGGTAAATATTAAAAGTTTGCACGCTCCGCGCTCGGTAATTTCTGGTCTGATTCGTCCGAGTGACCACTCAAAATGTTCCTCTAGACAAGCTCTATTCAACGGTGGGATCAGTCGTCGGACTATTTTGATGACTTCCTGAGAAAATAATTCACACACGTCAAATAAACCGGGTAAATATTAAAAGTTTGCACGCTCCGCGCGCGGAAATTTCTGGTCTGATTCGGCCGAGTGACCACTCAAAATGTTCCTCTAGACAAGCTCTATCCAACGGTGGCATCAGTCGTGGGACTATTTTGATGAATTCCTGAGAAAAAAATTCACACACGTCAACTAAAACGGGTAAATATTAAAAGTTTGCACGCTCCGCGCTCGGAAATTTCTGGTCCGATTCGGCCGAGTGACCACTCAAAATGTTCCTCTAGACAAGCTCTATCCAACGGTGGCATCAGTCGTGGGACTATTTTGATGAATTACTGAGAAAAAAATTCACACACGTCAAATAAACCGGGTAAATATTAAAAGTTTGCACGCTCCGCGCTCGGAAATTTCTGGTCCGATTCGGCCGCATGACCACTCAAAATGTTCCTCTAGACAAGCTCTATCCAACGGTGGCATCAGTCGTGGGACTATTTTGATGAATTACTGAGAAAAAAATTCACACACGTCAAATAAACCGGGTAAATATTAAAAGTTTGCACGCTCCGCGCTCGGAAATTTCTGGTCCGATTCGGCCGCATGACCACTCAAAATGTTCCTCTAGACAAGCTCTATCCAACGGTGGCATCAGTCGTGGGACTATTTTGATGAATTACTGAGAAAAACATTCACACACGTCAAATAAACCGGGTAAATATTAAAAATTTGCACGCTCCGCGCACGGAAATTTCTGGTCTGATTCGTCCGAGTGACCACTCAAAATGTTCCTCTAGACTAGCTCTATCCAACGGTGGGATCATTCGTGGGACTATTTTGATGAATTCCTGAGAAAAAAATTCACACACGTCAAATAAACCGGGTAAATATTAAAAGTTTGCACGCTCCGCGCTCGGAAATTTCTGGTCCGATTCGGCCGTGTGACCACTCAAAATGTTCCTCTAGACAAGCTCTATCCAACGGTGGCATCAGTCGTGGGACTATTTTGATGAATTACTGAGAAAAAAATTCACACACGTCAAATAAACCGGGTAAATATTAAAAGTTTGCACGCTCCGCGCTCGGTAATTTCTGGTCTGATTCGGCCTTGTGACCACTCAAAATGTTCCTCTAGACTAGCTCTATCCAACGTTGGGATCATTCGTGGGACTATTTTGATGAATTCCTGAGATAGGAGTAGACATAGGTCAAATAAACCGGGTAAATATTAAAAGTTTGCACGTTCCGCGCTCGGAAATTTCTGGTCTGATTCGGCCTTGTGACCACTCAAAATGTTCTTCTAGACAAGCTCTATCCAACGGTGGGATCAGTCGTCGGACTATTTTGATGAATTCCAGAGATAGGAGTAGACATAGGTCAAATAAACCGGGTAAATATTAAAAGTTTGCACGCTCCGCGCTCGGAAATTTCTGGTCTGATTCCGTCGTGTGACCACTCAAAATGTTCCTCTAGACTAGGTCTATCCAACGGTGGGATCAGTCGTGGGACTATTTTGATGAATTCCTGAGAAAAAAATTCACACACGTCAACTAAACCGGGTAAATATTAAAAGTTTGCACGCTCCGCGCTCGGAAATTTCTGGTCTGATTCGTCCGAGTGACCACTCAAAATGTTCCTCTAGACAAGCTCTATTCAACGGTGGGATCAGTCGTCGGACTATTTTGATGACTTCCTGAGAAAATAATTCACACACGTCAAATAAACCGGGTAAATATTAAAAGTTTGCACGCTCCGCGCGCGGAAATTTCTGGTCTGATTCGGCCGAGTGACCACTCAAAATGTTCCTCTAGACTAGCTCTATCCAACGGTGGGATCATTCGTGGGACTATTTTGATGAATTCCTGAGAAAAAAATTCACACACGTCAAATAAACCGGGTAAATATTAAAAGTTTGCACGCTCCGCGCTCGGAAATTTCTGGTCTGATTCGGCCTTGTGACCACTCAAAATGTTCTTCTAGACAAGCTCTATCCAACGGTGGGATCAGTCGTCGGACTATTTTGATGAATTCCAGAGATAGGAGTAGACATAGGTCAAATAAACCGGGTAAATATTAAAAGTTTGCACGTTCCGCGCTCGGAAATTTCTGGTCTGATTCGGCCTTGTGACCACTCAAAATGTTCTTCTAGACAAGCTCTATCCAACGGTGGGATCAGTCGTCGGACTATTTTGATGAATTCCAGAGATAGGAGTAGACATAGGTCAAATAAACCGGGTAAATATTAAAAGTTTGCACGCTCCGCGCTCGGAAATTTCTGGTCTGATTCCGTCGTGTGACCACTCAAAATGTTCCTCTAGACAAGCTCTATCCAACGGTGGTATCAGTCGTCGGACTATTTTGATGAATTCCAGAGATAGGAGTAGCCATAGGTCAAATAAACCGGGTAAATATTAAAAGTTTGCACGCTCCGCGCTCGGTAATTTCTGGTCTGATTCGTCCGAGTGACCACTCAAAATGTTCCTCTAGACAAGCTCTATTCAACGGTGGGATCAGTCGTCGGACTATTTTGATGACTTCCTGAGAAAATAATTCACACACGTCAAATAAACCGGGTAAATATTAAAAGTTTGCACGCTCCGCGCGCGGAAATTTCTGGTCTGATTCGGCCGAGTGACCACTCAAAATGTTCCTCTAGACAAGCTCTATCCAACGGTGGCATCAGTCGTCGGACTATTTTGATGAATTCCAGAGATAGGAGGAGACATAGGTCAAATAAACCGGGTAAATATTAAAAGTTTGCACGATCCGCGCTCGGAAATTTCTGGTCTGATTCCGCCGTGTGACCACTCAAAATGTTCCTCTAGACTAGGTCTATCCAACGGTGGGATCAGTAGTGGGACTATTTTGATGAATTCCTGAGAAAAAAATTCACACACGTGAAATAAACCGGGTAAATATTAAAAGTTTGCACGCTCCGCGCTCGGAAATTTCTGGTCCGATTCGTCCGAGTGACCACTCAAAATGTTCCTCTAGACTAGCTCTATCCAACGGTGGTATCAGTCGTCGGACTATTTTGATGAATTCCAGAGATAGGAGTAGACATAGGTCAAATTAACCGGGTAAATATTAAAAGTTTGCACGCTCCGCGCTCGGAAATTTCTGGTCTGATTCCGTCGTGTGACCACTCAAAATGTTCCTCTAGACTAGGTCTATCCAACGGTGGGATCAGTCGTGGGACTATTTTGATGAATTCCTGAGAAAAAAATTCACACACGTCAAATAAACCGGGTAAATATTAAAAGTTTGCACGCTCCGCGCGCGGAAATTTCTGGTCTGATTCGGCCGAGTGACCACTCAAAATGTTCCTCTAGACAAGCTCTATCCAACGGTGGCATCAGTCGTGGGACTATTTTGATGAATTCCTGAGAAAAAAATTCACACACGTCAACTAAAACGGGTAAATATTAAAAGTTTGCACGCTCCGCGCTCGGTAATTTCTGGTCTGATTCGTCCGAGTGACCACTCAAAATGTTCCTCTAGACAAGCTCTATTCAACGGTGGGATCAGTCGTCGGACTATTTTGATGACTTCCTGAGAAAATAATTCACACACGTCAAATAAACCGGGTAAATATTAAAAGTTTGCACGCTCCGCGCGCGGAAATTTCTGGTCTGATTCGGCCGAGTGACCACTCAAAATGTTCCTCTAGACAAGCTCTATCCAACGGTGGCATCAGTCGTGGGACTATTTTGATGAATTCCTGAGAAAAAAATTCACACACGTCAACTAAAACGGGTAAATATTAAAAGTTTGCACGCTCCGCGCTCGGAAATTTCTGGTCCGATTCGGCCGAGTGACCACTCAAAATGTTCCTCTAGACAAGCTCTATCCAACGGTGGCATCAGTCGTGGGACTATTTTGATGAATTACTGAGAAAAAAATTCACACACGTCAAATAAACCGGGTAAATATTAAAAGTTTGCACGCTCCGCGCTCGGAAATTTCTGGTCCGATTCGGCCGCATGACCACTCAAAATGTTCCTCTAGACAAGCTCTATCCAACGGTGGCATCAGTCGTGGGACTATTTTGATGAATTACTGAGAAAAAAATTCACACACGTCAAATAAACCGGGTAAATATTAAAAGTTTGCACGCTCCGCGCTCGGAAATTTCTGGTCCGATTCGGCCGCATGACCACTCAAAATGTTCCTCTAGACAAGCTCTATCCAACGGTGGCATCAGTCGTGGGACTATTTTGATGAATTACTGAGAAAAACATTCACACACGTCAAATAAACCGGGTAAATATTAAAAATTTGCACGCTCCGCGCACGGAAATTTCTGGTCTGATTCGTCCGAGTGACCACTCAAAATGTTCCTCTAGACTAGCTCTATCCAACGGTGGGATCATTCGTGGGACTATTTTGATGAATTCCTGAGAAAAAAATTCACACACGTCAAATAAACCGGGTAAATATTAAAAGTTTGCACGCTCCGCGCTCGGAAATTTCTGGTCCGATTCGGCCGTGTGACCACTCAAAATGTTCCTCTAGACAAGCTCTATCCAACGGTGGCATCAGTCGTGGGACTATTTTGATGAATTACTGAGAAAAAAATTCACACACGTCAAATAAACCGGGTAAATATTAAAAGTTTGCACGCTCCGCGCTCGGTAATTTCTGGTCTGATTCGGCCTTGTGACCACTCAAAATGTTCCTCTAGACTAGCTCTATCCAACGTTGGGATCATTCGTGGGACTATTTTGATGAATTCCTGAGATAGGAGTAGACATAGGTCAAATAAACCGGGTAAATATTAAAAGTTTGCACGTTCCGCGCTCGGAAATTTCTGGTCTGATTCGGCCTTGTGACCACTCAAAATGTTCTTCTAGACAAGCTCTATCCAACGGTGGGATCAGTCGTCGGACTATTTTGATGAATTCCAGAGATAGGAGTAGACATAGGTCAAATAAACCGGGTAAATATTAAAAGTTTGCACGCTCCGCGCTCGGAAATTTCTGGTCTGATTCCGTCGTGTGACCACTCAAAATGTTCCTCTAGACTAGGTCTATCCAACGGTGGGATCAGTCGTGGGACTATTTTGATGAATTCCTGAGAAAAAAATTCACACACGTCAACTAAACCGGGTAAATATTAAAAGTTTGCACGCTCCGCGCTCGGAAATTTCTGGTCTGATTCGTCCGAGTGACCACTCAAAATGTTCCTCTAGACAAGCTCTATTCAACGGTGGGATCAGTCGTCGGACTATTTTGATGACTTCCTGAGAAAATAATTCACACACGTCAAATAAACCGGGTAAATATTAAAAGTTTGCACGCTCCGCGCGCGGAAATTTCTGGTCTGATTCGGCCGAGTGACCACTCAAAATGTTCCTCTAGACTAGCTCTATCCAACGGTGGGATCATTCGTGGGACTATTTTGATGAATTCCTGAGAAAAAAATTCACACACGTCAAATAAACCGGGTAAATATTAAAAGTTTGCACGCTCCGCGCTCGGAAATTTCTGGTCTGATTCGGCCTTGTGACCACTCAAAATGTTCTTCTAGACAAGCTCTATCCAACGGTGGGATCAGTCGTCGGACTATTTTGATGAATTCCAGAGATAGGAGTAGACATAGGTCAAATAAACCGGGTAAATATTAAAAGTTTGCACGTTCCGCGCTCGGAAATTTCTGGTCTGATTCGGCCTTGTGACCACTCAAAATGTTCTTCTAGACAAGCTCTATCCAACGGTGGGATCAGTCGTCGGACTATTTTGATGAATTCCAGAGATAGGAGTAGACATAGGTCAAATAAACCGGGTAAATATTAAAAGTTTGCACGCTCCGCGCTCGGAAATTTCTGGTCTGATTCCGTCGTGTGACCACTCAAAATGTTCCTCTAGACAAGCTCTATCCAACGGTGGTATCAGTCGTCGGACTATTTTGATGAATTCCAGAGATAGGAGTAGCCATAGGTCAAATAAACCGGGTAAATATTAAAAGTTTGCACGCTCCGCGCTCGGTAATTTCTGGTCTGATTCGTCCGAGTGACCACTCAAAATGTTCCTCTAGACAAGCTCTATTCAACGGTGGGATCAGTCGTCGGACTATTTTGATGACTTCCTGAGAAAATAATTCACACACGTCAAATAAACCGGGTAAATATTAAAAGTTTGCACGCTCCGCGCGCGGAAATTTCTGGTCTGATTCGGCCGAGTGACCACTCAAAATGTTCCTCTAGACAAGCTCTATCCAACGGTGGCATCAGTCGTCGGACTATTTTGATGAATTCCAGAGATAGGAGGAGACATAGGTCAAATAAACCGGGTAAATATTAAAAGTTTGCACGATCCGCGCTCGGAAATTTCTGGTCTGATTCCGCCGTGTGACCACTCAAAATGTTCCTCTAGACTAGGTCTATCCAACGGTGGGATCAGTAGTGGGACTATTTTGATGAATTCCTGAGAAAAAAATTCACACACGTGAAATAAACCGGGTAAATATTAAAAGTTTGCACGCTCCGCGCTCGGAAATTTCTGGTCCGATTCGTCCGAGTGACCACTCAAAATGTTCCTCTAGACTAGCTCTATCCAACGGTGGTATCAGTCGTCGGACTATTTTGATGAATTCCAGAGATAGGAGTAGACATAGGTCAAATTAACCGGGTAAATATTAAAAGTTTGCACGCTCCGCGCTCGGAAATTTCTGGTCTGATTCCGTCGTGTGACCACTCAAAATGTTCCTCTAGACTAGGTCTATCCAACGGTGGGATCAGTCGTGGGACTATTTTGATGAATTCCTGAGAAAAAAATTCACACACGTCAACTAAACCGGGTAAATATTAAAAGTTTGCACGCTCCGCGCTCGGAAATTTCTGGTCCGATTCGGCCGAGTGACCACTCAAAATGTTCCTCTAGACAAGCTCTATCCAACGGTGGCATCAGTCGTGGGACTATTTTGATGAATTACTGAGATAGGAGTAGACATAGGTCAAATAAACCGGGTAAATATTAAAAGTTTGCACGCTCCGCGCTCGGAAATTTCTGGTCTGATTCCGTCGTGTGACCACTCAAAATGTTCCTCTAGACAAGCTCTATTCAACGGTGGGATCAGTCGTCGGACTATTTTGATGAATTCCAGAGATAGGAGTAGACATAGGTCAAATAAACCGGGTAAATATTAAAAGTTTGCACGCTCCGCGCTCGGAAATTTCTGGTCTGATTCGGCCGAGTGACCACTCAAAATGTTCCTCTAGACAAGGTCTATACAACGGTGGGATCAGTCGTGGGACTATTTTGATGAATTCCTGAGAAAAAAATTCACACACGTCAACTAAACCGGGTAAATATTAAAAGTTTGCACGCTCCGCGCTCGGAAATTTCTGGTCTGATTCGTCCGAGTGACCACTCAAAATGTTCCTTTAGACTAGCTCTATCCAACGGTGGGATCATTCGTGGGACTATTTTGATGAATTCCTGAGAAAAAAATTCACACACGTCAAATAAACCGGGTAAATATTAAAAGTTTGCACGCTCCGCGCTCGGAAATTTCTGGTCTGATTCGGCCTTGTGACCACTCAAAATGTTCCTCTAGACAAGCTCTATCCAACGGTCGTATCAGTCGTCGGACTATTTTGATGAATTCCAGAGATAGGAGTAGACATAGGTCAAATAAACCGGGTAAATATTAAAAGTTTGCACGCTCCGCGCTCGGAAATTTCTGTTCTGATTCCGTCGTGTGACCACTCAAAATGTTCCTCTAGACAAGCTCTATCCAACGGTGGTATCAGTCGTCGGACTATTTTGATGAATTCCAGAGATAGGAGTAGACATAGGTCAAATAAACCGGGTAAATATTAAAAGTTTGCACGTTCCGCGCTCGGAAATTTCTGGTCTGATTCGGCCTTGTGACCACTCAAAATGTTCCTCTAGACTAGGTCTATCCAACGTTGGGATCATTCGTGGGACTATTTTGATGAATTCCTGAGAAAAAAATTCACACACGTCAAATAAACCGGGTAAATATTAAAAGTTTGCACGCTCCGCGCTCGGAAATTTCTGGTCTGATTCGTCCGAGTGACCACTCAAAATGTTCCTCTAGACAAGCTCTATCCAACGGCGGGATCAGTCGTCGGACTATTTTGATGACTTCCTGAGAAAAAAATTCACACACGTCAAATAAACCGGGTAAATATTAAAAGTTTGCACGCTCCGCGCTCGGAAATTTCTGGTCCGATTCGGCCGTGTGACCACTCAAAATGTTCCTCTAGACAAGCTCTATCCAACGGTGGCATAAGTCGTGGGACTATTTTGATGAATTACTGAGAAAAAAATTCACACACGTCAAATAAACCGGGTAAATATTAAAAGTTTGCACGCTCCGCGCTCGGAAATTTCTTGTCTGATTCGTCCGAGTGACCACACAAAATGTTCCTCTAGACAAGCTCTATTCAACGGTGGGATCAGTCGTCGGACTATTTTGATGAATTCCAGAGATAGGAGTAGACATAGGTCAAATAAACCGGGTAAATATTAAAAGTTTGCACGCTCCGCGCTCGGAAATTTCTGGTCTGATTCCGTCGTGTGACCACTCAAAATGTTCCTCTAGACTAGCTCTATCCAACGGTGGGATCAGTCGTGGGACTATTTTGATGAATTCCTGAGAAAAAAATTCACACACGTCAACTAAACCGGGTAAATATTAAAAGTTTGCACGCTCCGCGCACGGAAATTTCTGGTCTGATTCGTCCGAGTGACCACTCAAAATGTTCCTCTAGACTAGCTCTATCCAACGGTGGGATCATTCGTGGGACTATTTTGATGAATTCCTGAGAAAAAAATTCACACACGTCAAATAAACCGGGTAAATATTAAAAGTTTGCACGCTCCGCGCTCGGAAATTTCTGGTCCGATTCGGCCGTGTGACCACTCAAAATGTTCCTCTAGACAAGCTCTATCCAACGGTGGCATCAGTCGTGGGACTATTTTGATGAATTACTGAGAAAAAAATTCACACACGTCAAATAAACCGGGTAAATATTAAAAGTTTGCACGCTCCGCGCTCGGAAATTTCTGGTCCGATTCGGCCGTGTGACCACTCAAAATGTTCCTCTAGACAAGCTCTATCCAACGGTGGCATCAGTCGTGGGACTATTTTGATGAATTACTGAGATAGGAGTAGACATAGGTCAAATAAACCGGGTAAATATTAAAAGTTTGCACGTTCCGCGCTCGGAAATTTCTGGTCTGATTCGGCCTTGTGACCACTCAAAATGTTCTTCTAGACAAGCTCTATCCAACGGTGGGATCAGTCGTCGGACTATTTTGATGAATTCCAGAGATAGGAGTAGACATAGGTCAAATAAACCGGGTAAATATTAAAAGTTTGCACGCTCCGCGCTCGGAAATTTCTGGTCTGATTCCGTCGTGTGACCACTCAAAATGTTCCTCTAGACTAGCTCTATCCAACGGTGGGATCAGTCGTGGGACTATTTTGATGAATTCCTGAGAAAAAAATTCACACACGTCAACTAAACCGGGTAAATATTAAAAGTTTGCACGCTCCGCGCTCGGAAATTTCTGGTCTGATTCGGCCTTGTGACCACTCAAAATGTTCCTCTAGACAAGCTCTATCCAACGGTGGTATCAGTCGTCGGACTATTTTGATGAATTCCAGAGATAGGAGTAGACATAGGTCAAATAAACCGGGTAAATATTAAAAGTTTGCACGCTCCGCGCTCGGAAATTTCTGGTCTGATTCCGTCGTGTGACCACTCAAAATGTTCCTCTAGACAAGCTCTATCCAACGGTGGTATCAGTCGTCGGACTATTTTGATGAATTCCAGAGATAGGAGTAGCCATAGGTCAAATAAACCGGGTAAATATTAAAAGTTTGCACGCTCCGCGCTCGGTAATTTCTGGTCTGATTCGTCCGAGTGACCACTCAAAATATTCCTCTAGACAAGCTCTATTCAACGGTGGGATCAGTCGTCGGACTATTTTGATGACTTCCTGAGAAAATAATTCACACACGTCAAATAAACCGGGTAAATATTAAAAGTTTGCACGCTCCGCGCTCGGAAATTTCTGGTCCGATTCGGCCGAGTGACCACTCAAAATGTTCCTCTAGACAAGCTCTATCCAACGGTGGCATCAGTCGTGGGACTATTTTGATGAATTACTGAGAAAAAAATTCACACACGTCAAATAAACCGGGTAAATATTAAAAGTTTGCACGCTCCGCGCTCGGAAATTTCTGGTCCGATTCGGCCGCGTGACCACTCAAAATGTTCCTCTAGACAAGCTCTATCCAACGGTGGTATCAGTCGTCGGACTATTTTGATGAATTCCAGAGATAGGAGTAGACATAGGTCAAATAAACCGGGTAAATATTAAAAGTTTGCACGCTCCGCGCTCGGAAATTTCTGGTCTGATTCCGTCGTGTGACCACTCAAAATGTTCCTCTAGACAAGCTCTATCCAACGGTGGTATCAGTCGTCGGACTATTTTGATGAATTCCAGAGATAGGAGTAGAAATAGGTCAAATAAACCGGGTAAATATTAAAAGTTTGCACGTTCCGCGCTCGGAAATTTCTGGTCTGATTCGGCCTTGTGACCACTCAAAATGTTCTTCTAGACAAGCTCTATCCAACGGTGGGATCAGTCGTCGGACTATTTTGATGAATTCCAGAGATAGGAGTAGACATAGGTCAAATAAACCGGGTAAATATTAAAAGTTTGCACGTTCCGCGCTCGGAAATTTCTGGTCTGATTCGGCCTTGTGACCACTCAAAATGTTCTTCTAGACAAACTCTATCCAACGGTGGCATCAGTCGTGGGACTATTTTGATGAATTACTGAGATAGGAGTAGACATAGTGTTTAATCCGGCTCGAAGGACCAAAAATGTTGATCCGGCTCGTAGGACCAAAAATGTTGATCCGGCTCGAAGGACCAAACTGTTTATTCGTGGATCGTGGTACCAAGATGTTGATTAGACATGGCCTAATTCTTGATACGTCTAGTAAGCAATGGACTGGATGCTTGCGAAGGACCACCCTGAGTTCGCGGTCTCAGAGACACCGTGTTCGTGCAAATGAAAACAAAACCCTTTTCTAACGGTAACAAAGGTTTATTATTCACTAACAACTTCGAGTAATGTAGCAAAGAAATAACAACTTTTCGTGACAAGTTAATTAGTGTAGTAATTAACCGTGTATAGGAACCGTGTGTAAAGTAATCGCGTACGAGTAACGTGCAAAGTACGGAGTTAAGGGTCGACGGAGACGCACAAGAAGAGAGAGATTTTTCTTCTTGCAAAATCTTAAATACTAAAGTTAATGGTAACCGTACATAGGCGTACCAGAAACTAAGAGGTCATCATCGGCGCTTCTTCTAGATTTGTCCTTGTGACTTGCCTAACTTTAACAATATAATTGGGTTTTATTGGAGGGCGTTTATGACCAGCATCGAGAACGTGTCTAAATTCTAGTACGCACAAAAGGTCGGCGAGGAGTTTTATTACACAGTTAGTCTAAGATCAAACAAAATGCGAATCAACATCTGGTCATACGGACAAAGTGGCAAGAGAAACGAGTAATGTCCATAGGCGTAGCACACGGATTTCTTACATACTAGTCACACATTTAATACTAGGCTTATGAAGAATACAACTTATCGAACTAATACATTAAATTAATTATCGGGAATTCTGTCCCCTACACAAGCCCTAACATGCCGGCCCCGTTAAAAGGTCGTTACCTTTTAAATTATTTACAAAGAGTTATTTGTTATTCATGGGCAATGGGCATATTTTCGACAATGATCTTCGCGATATAGTTCCACTGGGTAAGCGCACTGACACTACACGTATCACATGATCCTTTCCTTCGTGGAGTTCGACAACTCGAGCTAAAATCCAGCGCAGTGGGGCAGTATTGTGTTCCACCAGTAAAACTAATGCTCCAATATCTATGGTTTTATCTACAGTGTTCTTCCATTTACATCGAGTTTGCAAATTTGTCAAATAGTCTCTGGACCAACTATTCCAAAAATGCTGCTGGAGTTGTTGAAGTCGTTCGTAATGAGATAAGCGAGAGATAACGGCGTTCTGGTAGTCGGGTTGTGGTAAACTTGCCAACGAGTCACCAATAAGGAAATGCGCGGGAGTTAAGGGTGCATAGTCGTTTATGTCGTTTGAGATTGGCTAAAAATGTAGTTGTGGCGTTAATGTGTGATTCATTATTTATTAAGTTATAGAGTTCGATAAAATAATTATTGGCCCCTACAAAGTTAGAACCATTGTCTGAATGTATGTTTGTTGGTTTTCCTCGTCTGGAACAGAACCTTTCCAAAGCATTCAAAAAGCTATCGGTCGAAAGATCTTTAACCAGTTCGATATGTACTGCACGCGTGGCAAAACAAACAAAAATGCATATGTAAGTTTTTACGGATTTGGCTCTACGCAGCGTACCCTCCTTTATGAGTATAGGCCCTGCATAATCGATTCCGCAATTTGAAAAAGGTCGTGAAGGCGTTACCCTTGCGGTCGGAAGGGAACCCATTAAAAATTTCGAAGGTTTCGGTTTTACTCTAAAACATCTTATACATCTACTAAGGTTACGTTTAACTGCATTTTTTCCGTTTATTATCCAAAATCTGAGGCGAATTATCGAAAGCAAGTTTTGAACTCCCGCGTGGAGATGTTTCATATGCTCATTCTGTATTATCAAGTCAGTGAATTTATGTTTATACGGTAATATAATAGGGTGTTGTTGTTCAAAATTAAATTGTGAATTTATTAAACGTCCCCCGACTCGAAGTATTCCTTCTGAATCGAGAAATGGGTTTAGATTCAAAATTTTACTTTCGCTTGGGAGTTTTTTACTTTTGGATAAGTCGGAAATTTCCTTTTCGAAGCTATCCCGTTGAACCAATTTTACTAATAAAAGCAGTGACTCGTTTAATTCTTCAACTGTCAAGGCTGTTGACTTATTCATCACTTTGCGGCATCGATTTTTAAGTCTGCATATGTAACCTACTACTCTGTGCAGTTTGAAGAAGGTAGAAAATCTATCAAAAATGTTAAGTCCGTAGTTGTTGCTATTTACACTCGTTGTTTTATATACTGTGGTATGATTATTTTTTAATTCGGGCAAGACATCGACGGGAACCTCATGGCTATCTAAGTTCGCTTCCGTCCTTGATGTGTTTTTCTTTAAAAATTCGGGACCGTGAAACCAAAGATCACATCCCAGCAATTCCCTTGGGCTCAATCCTCTCGATATTACATCTGCAGGGTTGGCCTTGCTTGGCACGTGAGCCCACTCCGTTATCTTGGTCAATTCATTAATTTTTGCCACTCGATTGGCAACAAAGGTCTTAAGGTGAGCAGGATCAATTTTCAACCATGCCAAAACAATACTAGAATCCGTGAAGTATCGTACGTCTGATATTTGTATGTCTAAAATTTGTCTTACCGTATTCATTAGTTTGGCTAAAAGGTGGGCCGCTAGAAGCTCAAGTCGAGGCAAGGTCAATTTTTTAGCTGGAGCTACCCTTGATTTTCCTGTCAACAGTCGTAATTCGCGACTACCTGACTCATCCTCCGAGGCCACGTAAATACAGGCTCCGTAAGCCTTTTCGGAGCTATCAGAAAATCCGTACAATCTTATATGGGCCGTCTTTGTTGGAATTACAAGCCTATCGATCTTGTATTCATTGAGGCACTCCAGTTCATTCGAGAATTCCTCCCAAATCTGTCTTAGGTCATTCGGGACCGCTTGATCCCAACCGATATGTAATTTCCATAGAGCTTGAATGATTAACTTGGCCCTAGTTAATGCGGGACCGATCAACCCAAGCGGGTCAAAGATCTGCGAAATTTTTGAAAGAATAGTCCTTTTGGTAACACGGGATGGCTCGTATTTAATATTTACTGAATATTTTAGAGTATCTTGTTTAGGATCCCAGCTGATTCCAAGAGTTTTTATATGTTTATCTTCATGAGGTAGAATTAAATTGTCGTGATTTTCGTTACTGTTTGCTTGTAGGATACTGTTTAGAACTATGTTACTGTTGGACGACCATTTTCTCAATTTAAAATTAGCTTGACTTAAAATATCGTCTAGTTCCCTATAAATTTGCAATGCATCTGTTTCCGAATCAATGCTAACCAACAGGTCATCCATGTAGAACGAACGTTTAATTATTTCTGCTGTTCGTGGATACCTGTCTTTGTTGCGCTCGGCCAATTCTATCAAGCAACGTGTGGCTTGAAAGGGTGCACTCGATGTGCCATACGTTACCGTGTTGAGTTTATACACATTAATCGGATCATTAAGATTTGCTCGCCATAGTATCTTTTGGAAGTTACGTTCTTCCTCATGAATTTTTATACATCGGTACATCATTTTGATGTCCGCGCTCAAAACAATTTTGCGAAGTCTTAGACGTATCAAAATTGAGTACAAGTCATCTTGTACTACTGGTCCTACCAAAAGCGTGTCATTCAGGGAAATTCCTGAACTTGTTTTGCAGCTTGCATCAAAAACGACGCGACACTTCGTGGTAATAGAATTCTTTAGTACCGCACTGTGGGGTAAAAAATAAGAATTGTTTGGAATAGAGATGTCCCTTTCAATGGGCCCTTGAAGCGTCATGTGGCCTAAGTTCTCATATTCCGTCATAAATTCTACGTACTGCTTCTTGAGGTCCTTGTCCTTTTCTAACCTTTTCTCTACATTTTTTAACCGCTTTAGGGCATTCGATTTGGAGTTACCGAGACTAAAATCTGTTTGATTATTGAACGGATACCTTACGACAAAACTATTGTCCATGTCGCGGGTTGTAGTTTGACTAAAATATTCCTCACAATAATTTTCTTCCTTTGATAGGAATTTAGCATTTTCAAACTCTTCAATCTGCCAGAATTTCGTCAACGAGTCATTTAATGTTTTATTTGAAATACTAGTCGCAAGGTTACATACTTCTTTCCGACTTTGAGATTCTCTGCATATTAAATTGCCCGATATTACCCAGCCTAAAGAGGTTTCTTGTAACATTGGCAATCCCTTTCCTAATTTAAGTTTACCCGAACCTAACAGATTATAAAATATGTCTACCCCTAATAAAACATCAATTTGTTTTGGTTCATTAAATTTCTCATCAGCTAGATTGATATTTGTTGGAATTTGAAGTACCGAACTAGGAAATCTAAATGAGGGTAGATTTTCGGTAAGAATGGGCAAAACCAAAAATGCTATGTTAGATTCATATTCGTTGAACCTGGATTTTATTTTCGTGTGCACTCGCTGATTAATCTTTGTGACAATTTGACTGATACCTGATAATGAAAGGTCAATTTTTTGGGGACTTAAGTTTAACTTTCTGCAGAAGTTTTCTGTCATTAAATTTGACTGGCTTCCGCAATCGAGTAAGGCATTGCATTTATGCCAATTTCCTTTTCTGTCTGAGATGAGAATGGTAGCCGTGGATAGTAGTACTTGATTTTTATGAATACCTAACGATGATAATGCCAAAGGATTGTTTTCCGTATCGTACGTGACCGCGTTACTTTGGCCGATTGTTAGAACTGTAGATTGTTTGGATTCTCCATACCTTCTAGATACATCGTGAGCCGAAGGATTAGATGGAAAACTGATCGATGATTCATGTTCAGTTAATGATGAGGAAGGTTCATTAGTGCTGCTGTTGCTAAAATTTTGAACATGTTCACTCCCTGAACGTTTCTCTATATGTAACGTGCTATTATGTTTTTGGTTGCATTTTTTGCAGCCTCTTGATCTACATTCCTGTTTCAGATGCCCTGGACGTAAACAGTTGCTGCACAATTTATGTCTTCGAATTTCGTTATATTTGTCCGACACTGATAATTGGATAAAACGAGGACATTGATGAATGAAATGGTTTTCGGTGCAGATGTAGCACTTACTGATTTTTTCGGTCAAAGAATACGAATAATTCCTAAACTGATGTGATTCGTTTCTTTTCTCGTGGCCTTTGTTTTGCGTTCTATCCCTATTATGCTTATTTGATTGTATGGTTGAGAAACCGCGAACCGCTTCCAACGAACGACATTTTTCGGTTAAAAATTCCATTAATTGATCAACAGTCGGCAATTCAGTATTACATTGTTTCCGCTCCCACTCGTGATTAGTACTATCATCCAGTTTGTTTAATATTATCGGTATCAACAAAACATCCCATTGATCCACGGGTAATTTTAATTTTTCTAATGATGATTTATGTTGCTGAACTGCATCTATTAACTTTCTAATATTTACAGATGAACCTTTATTCACGTTTGGTAAATTAAGAACTAAACCTTTAGCGTGAATGTTAATAACTGCTTTTTTATTCTCATATCTTTTTTGTAACAGATTTAAAGCGATTGTATAATTATCGGGAGTTATGTCGAGAGAGTCTATGAGATTTAGCGCATCGCCTTTACAGCATAATTTTAGATATAACAATTTTTCTGTTTCACTCAAGTCGGTTCTGCTATGGACTAAGGAATCAAATATGTTTTTAAAACTGAACCAAGTTTCATAATTGCCATAAAATGAACGTAAGCCTAAATCTGGTAATTTTCCTAGACCTCTTGGTGAATTTTGTTTTCCTAAATGAGTATTAGTACTATTTTGATTTTTGCTAATTGAATTTATTAACTGCTTTAATTCTGAAATTAAATTAAAGTAGGCTGATTCGATCTCAATACGTTGTTCTTCTTCGTTTAAGCTTAAAAATTCTAGACGAGATTGTACTTTATCGAACTGATTATAGTCCTCCTCCACGATCTTGAGGCGGATTTCTAATTGAACTGTTTCTTGAATGTCTCTGTTATCACGAAGGTACTGTTCAAAACGGGATAAACGTTTAGTTAAAATTCTGCGAGCGTGCAAAAGTTCTCGAAATTCATCGTTCTCGCTAAGAGACTCTGCTGAGCCTAGTTCCATTTCGGATCGTTTTGAAATTTTTCCTTTTTGAGCTCTCGTGGTCATTTTTAATTACTATTGATAACGTGGCGTTAAAATAAATCAATTTACGTGATTCAAACAGAGGTACGACTAGAGAAATTAACTAGTTTCGACTTCTTTAATGTGCATAAATCGAGCATAAACCAAAGTAAATAAGTCGCATCAATCTCATACAACTAACGACCATTTAAGGTATCAAATGGAAATCGGGATTATGAGGTTATGCAAATTCAAAGAGGAAAAATCGTGACAAAAAGGAACTGACTCACCGGGATTGTTTCTTGCTCTCCTTGGGATCCACCGTTCCGCTTTCGATGTCCTATGTTCCACAGGTTCTGATCCAGTCCTGTGATATCCGGTTCGAAGGACCAAAAATGTTGATCCGGCTCGTAGGACCAAAAATGTTTAATCCGGCTCGAAGGACCAAAAATGTTGATCCGGCTCGTAGGACCAAAAATGTTGATCCGGCTCGAAGGACCAAACTGTTTATTCGTGGATCGTGGTACCAAGATGTTGATTAGACATGGCCTAATTCTTGATACGTCTAGTAAGCAATGGACTGGATGCTTGCGAAGGACCACCCTGAGTTCGCGGTCTCAGAGACACCGTGTTCGTGCAAATGAAAACAAAACCCTTTTCTAACGGTAACAAAGGTTTATTATTCACTAACAACTTCGAGTAATGTAGCAAAGAAATAACAACTTTTCGTGACAAGTTAATTAGTGTAGTAATTAACCGTGTATAGGAACCGTGTGTAAAGTAATCGCGTACGAGTAACGTGCAAAGTACGGAGTTAAGGGTCGACGGAGACGCACAAGAAGAGAGAGATTTTTCTTCTTGCAAAATCTTAAATACTAAAGTTAATGGTAACCGTACATAGGCGTACCAGAAACTAAGAGGTCATCATCGGCGCTTCTTCTAGATTTGTCCTTGTGACTTGCCTAACTTTAACAATATAATTGGGTTTTATTGGAGGGCGTTTATGACCAGCATCGAGAACGTGTCTAAATTCTAGTACGCACAAAAGGTCGGCGAGGAGTTTTATTACACAGTTAGTCTAAGATCAAACAAAATGCGAATCAACATCTGGTCATACGGACAAAGTGGCAAGAGAAACGAGTAATGTCCATAGGCGTAGCACACGGATTTCTTACATACTAGTCACACATTTAATACTAGGCTTATGAAGAATACAACTTATCGAACTAATACATTAAATTAATTATCGGGAATTCTGTCCCCTACACAAGCCCTAACAATAGGTCAAATAAACCGGGTAAATATTAAAAGTTTGCACGTTCCGCGCTCGGAAATTTCTGGTCTGATTCGGCCTTGTGACCACTCAAAATGTTCTTCTAGACAAGCTCTATCCAACGGTGGGATCAGTCGTCGGACTATTTTGATGAATTCCAGAGATAGGAGTAGACATAGGTCAAATAAACCGGGTAAATATTAAAAGTTTGCACGCTCCGCGCTCGGAAATTTCTGGTCTGATTCCGTCGTGTGACCACTCAAAATGTTCCTCTAGACTAGGTCTATCCAACGGTGGGATCAGTCGTGGGACTATTTTGATGAATTCCTGAGAAAAAAATTCACACACGTCAACTAAACCGGGTAAATATTAAAAGTTTGCACGCTCCGCGCTCGGAAATTTCTGGTCTGATTCGTCCGAGTGACCACTCAAAATGTTCCTCTAGACTAGCTCTATCCAACGGTGGTATCAGTCGTCGGACTATTTTGATGAATTCCAGAGATAGGAGTAGACATAGGTCAAATAAACCGGGTAAATATTAAAAGTTTGCACGCTCCGCGCTCGGAAATTTCTGGTCTGATTCCGTCGTGTGACCACTCAAAATGTTCCTCTAGACAAGCTCTATCCAACGGTGGTATCAGTCGTCGGACTATTTTGATGAATTCCAGAGATAGGAGTAGCCATAGGTCAAATAAACCGGGTAAATATTAAAAGTTTGCACGCTCCGCGCTCGGTAATTTCTGGTCTGATTCGTCCGAGTGACCACTCAAAATGTTCCTCTAGACAAGCTCTATTCAACGGTGGGATCAGTCGTCGGACTATTTTGATGACTTCCTGAGAAAATAATTCACACACGTCAAATAAACCGGGTAAATATTAAAAGTTTGCACGCTCCGCGCGCGGAAATTTCTGGTCTGATTCGGCCGAGTGACCACTCAAAATGTTCCTCTAGACAAGCTCTATCCAACGGTGGCATCAGTCGTGGGACTATTTTGATGAATTCCTGAGAAAAAAATTCACACACGTCAACTAAAACGGGTAAATATTAAAAGTTTGCACGCTCCGCGCTCGGAAATTTCTGGTCCGATTCGGCCGAGTGACCACTCAAAATGTTCCTCTAGACAAGCTCTATCCAACGGTGGCATCAGTCGTGGGACTATTTTGATGAATTACTGAGAAAAAAATTCACACACGTCAAATAAACCGGGTAAATATTAAAAGTTTGCACGCTCCGCGCTCGGAAATTTCTGGTCCGATTCGGCCGCATGACCACTCAAAATGTTCCTCTAGACAAGCTCTATCCAACGGTGGCATCAGTCGTGGGACTATTTTGATGAATTACTGAGAAAAAAATTCACACACGTCAAATAAACCGGGTAAATATTAAAAGTTTGCACGCTCCGCGCTCGGAAATTTCTGGTCCGATTCGGCCGCATGACCACTCAAAATGTTCCTCTAGACAAGCTCTATCCAACGGTGGCATCAGTCGTGGGACTATTTTGATGAATTACTGAGAAAAAAATTCACACACGTCAAATAAACCGGGTAAATATTAAAAATTTGCACGCTCCGCGCACGGAAATTTCTGGTCTGATTCGTCCGAGTGACCACTCAAAATGTTCCTCTAGACTAGCTCTATCCAACGGTGGGATCATTCGTGGGACTATTTTGATGAATTCCTGAGAAAAAAATTCACACACGTCAAATAAACCGGGTAAATATTAAAAGTTTGCACGCTCCGCGCTCGGAAATTTCTGGTCCGATTCGGCCGTGTGACCACTCAAAATGTTCCTCTAGACAAGCTCTATCCAACGGTGGCATCAGTCGTGGGACTATTTTGATGAATTACTGAGAAAAAAATTCACACACGTCAAATAAACCGGGTAAATATTAAAAGTTTGCACGCTCCGCGCTCGGTAATTTCTGGTCTGATTCGGCCTTGTGACCACTCAAAATGTTCCTCTAGACTAGCTCTATCCAACGTTGGGATCATTCGTGGGACTATTTTGATGAATTCCTGAGATAGGAGTAGACATAGGTCAAATAAACCGGGTAAATATTAAAAGTTTGCACGTTCCGCGCTCGGAAATTTCTGGTCTGATTCGGCCTTGTGACCACTCAAAATGTTCTTCTAGACAAGCTCTATCCAACGGTGGGATCAGTCGTCGGACTATTTTGATGAATTCCAGAGATAGGAGTAGACATAGGTCAAATAAACCGGGTAAATATTAAAAGTTTGCACGCTCCGCGCTCGGAAATTTCTGGTCTGATTCCGTCGTGTGACCACTCAAAATGTTCCTCTAGACTAGGTCTATCCAACGGTGGCATCAGTCGTGGGACTATTTTGATGAATTCCTGAGAAAAAAATTCACACACGTCAACTAAACCGGGTAAATATTAAAAGTTTGCACGCTCCGCGCTCGGAAATTTCTGGTCTGATTCGTCCGAGTGACCACTCAAAATGTTCCTCTAGACAAGCTCTATTCAACGGTGGGATCAGTCGTCGGACTATTTTGATGACTTCCTGAGAAAATAATTCACACACGTCAAATAAACCGGGTAAATATTAAAAGTTTGCACGCTCCGCGCGCGGAAATTTCTGGTCTGATTCGGCCGAGTGACCACTCAAAATGTTCCTCTAGACTAGCTCTATCCAACGGTGGGATCATTCGTGGGACTATTTTGATGAATTCCTGAGAAAAAAATTCACACACGTCAAATAAACCGGGTAAATATTAAAAGTTTGCACGCTCCGCGCTCGGAAATTTCTGGTCTGATTCGGCCTTGTGACCACTCAAAATGTTCTTCTAGACAAGCTCTATCCAACGGTGGGATCAGTCGTCGGACTATTTTGATGAATTCCAGAGATAGGAGTAGACATAGGTCAAATAAACCGGGTAAATATTAAAAGTTTGCACGTTCCGCGCTCGGAAATTTCTGGTCTGATTCGGCCTTGTGACCACTCAAAATGTTCTTCTAGACAAGCTCTATCCAACGGTGGGATCAGTCGTCGGACTATTTTGATGAATTCCAGAGATAGGAGTAGACATAGGTCAAATAAACCGGGTAAATATTAAAAGTTTGCACGCTCCGCGCTCGGAAATTTCTGGTCTGATTCCGTCGTGTGACCACTCAAAATGTTCCTCTAGACAAGCTCTATCCAACGGTGGTATCAGTCGTCGGACTATTTTGATGAATTCCAGAGATAGGAGTAGCCATAGGTCAAATAAACCGGGTAAATATTAAAAGTTTGCACGCTCCGCGCTCGGTAATTTCTGGTCTGATTCGTCCGAGTGACCACTCAAAATGTTCCTCTAGACAAGCTCTATTCAACGGTGGGATCAGTCGTCGGACTATTTTGATGACTTCCTGAGAAAATAATTCACACACGTCAAATAAACCGGGTAAATATTAAAAGTTTGCACGCTCCGCGCGCGGAAATTTCTGGTCTGATTCGGCCGAGTGACCACTCAAAATGTTCCTCTAGACAAGCTCTATCCAACGGTGGCATCAGTCGTGGGACTATTTTGATGAATTCCTGAGAAAAAAATTCACACACGTCAACTAAAACGGGTAAATATTAAAAGTTTGCACGCTCCGCGCTCGGAAATTTCTGGTCCGATTCGGCCGAGTGACCACTCAAAATGTTCCTCTAGACAAGCTCTATCCAACGGTGGCATCAGTCGTGGGACTATTTTGATGAATTACTGAGAAAAAAATTCACACACGTCAAATAAACCGGGTAAATATTAAAAGTTTGCACGCTCCGCGCTCGGAAATTTCTGGTCCGATTCGGCCGCATGACCACTCAAAATGTTCCTCTAGACAAGCTCTATCCAACGGTGGCATCAGTCGTGGGACTATTTTGATGAATTACTGAGAAAAAAATTCACACACGTCAAATAAACCGGGTAAATATTAAAAGTTTGCACGCTCCGCGCTCGGAAATTTCTGGTCCGATTCGGCCGCATGACCACTCAAAATGTTCCTCTAGACAAGCTCTATCCAACGGTGGCATCAGTCGTGGGACTATTTTGATGAATTACTGAGAAAAAAATTCACACACGTCAAATAAACCGGGTAAATATTAAAAATTTGCACGCTCCGCGCACGGAAATTTCTGGTCTGATTCGTCCGAGTGACCACTCAAAATGTTCCTCTAGACTAGCTCTATCCAACGGTGGGATCATTCGTGGGACTATTTTGATGAATTCCTGAGAAAAAAATTCACACACGTCAAATAAACCGGGTAAATATTAAAAGTTTGCACGCTCCGCGCTCGGAAATTTCTGGTCCGATTCGGCCGTGTGACCACTCAAAATGTTCCTCTAGACAAGCTCTATCCAACGGTGGCATCAGTCGTGGGACTATTTTGATGAATTACTGAGAAAAAAATTCACACACGTCAAATAAACCGGGTAAATATTAAAAGTTTGCACGCTCCGCGCTCGGTAATTTCTGGTCTGATTCGGCCTTGTGACCACTCAAAATGTTCCTCTAGACTAGCTCTATCCAACGTTGGGATCATTCGTGGGACTATTTTGATGAATTCCTGAGATAGGAGTAGACATAGGTCAAATAAACCGGGTAAATATTAAAAGTTTGCACGTTCCGCGCTCGGAAATTTCTGGTCTGATTCGGCCTTGTGACCACTCAAAATGTTCCTCTAGACAAGCTCTATCCAACGGTGGTATCAGTCGTCGGACTATTTTGATGAATTCCAGAGATAGGAGTAGACATAGGTCAAATAAACCGGGTAAATATTAAAAGTTTGCACGCTCCGCGCTCGGAAATTTCTGGTCTGATTCCGTCGTGTGACCACTCAAAATGTTCCTCTAGACAAGCTCTATCCAACGGTGGTATCAGTCGTCGGACTATTTTGATGAATTCCAGAGATAGGAGTAGCCATAGGTCAAATAAACCGGGTAAATATTAAAAGTTTGCACGCTCCGCGCTCGGTAATTTCTGGTCTGATTCGTCCGAGTGACCACTCAAAATGTTCCTCTAGACAAGCTCTATTCAACGGTGGGATCAGTCGTCGGACTATTTTGATGACTTCCTGAGAAAATAATTCACACACGTCAAATAAACCGGGTAAATATTAAAAGTTTGCACGCTCCGCGCGCGGAAATTTCTGGTCTGATTCGGCCGAGTGACCACTCAAAATGTTCCTCTAGACAAGCTCTATCCAACGGTGGCATCAGTCGTGGGACTATTTTGATGAATTCCTGAGAAAAAAATTCACACACGTCAACTAAAACGGGTAAATATTAAAAGTTTGCACGCTCCGCGCTCGGAAATTTCTGGTCCGATTCGGCCGAGTGACCACTCAAAATGTTCCTCTAGACAAGCTCTATCCAACGGTGGCATCAGTCGTGGGACTATTTTGATGAATTACTGAGAAAAAAATTCACACACGTCAAATAAACCGGGTAAATATTAAAAGTTTGCACGCTCCGCGCTCGGAAATTTCTGGTCCGATTCGGCCGCATGACCACTCAAAATGTTCCTCTAGACAAGCTCTATCCAACGGTGGCATCAGTCGTGGGACTATTTTGATGAATTACTGAGAAAAAAATTCACACACGTCAAATAAACCGGGTAAATATTAAAAGTTTGCACGCTCCGCGCTCGGAAATTTCTGGTCCGATTCGGCCGCATGACCACTCAAAATGTTCCTCTAGACAAGCTCTATCCAACGGTGGCATCAGTCGTGGGACTATTTTGATGAATTACTGAGAAAAAAATTCACACACGTCAAATAAACCGGGTAAATATTAAAAATTTGCACGCTCCGCGCACGGAAATTTCTGGTCTGATTCGTCCGAGTGACCACTCAAAATGTTCCTCTAGACTAGCTCTATCCAACGGTGGGATCATTCGTGGGACTATTTTGATGAATTCCTGAGAAAAAAATTCACACACGTCAAATAAACCGGGTAAATATTAAAAGTTTGCACGCTCCGCGCTCGGAAATTTCTGGTCCGATTCGGCCGTGTGACCACTCAAAATGTTCCTCTAGACAAGCTCTATCCAACGGTGGCATCAGTCGTGGGACTATTTTGATGAATTACTGAGAAAAAAATTCACACACGTCAAATAAACCTGGTAAATATTAAAAGTTTGCACGCTCCGCGCTCGGTAATTTCTGGTCTGATTCGGCCTTGTGACCACTCAAAATGTTCCTCTAGACTAGCTCTATCCAACGTTGGGATCATTCGTGGGACTATTTTGATGAATTCCTGAGATAGGAGTAGACATAGGTCAAATAAACCGGGTAAATATTAAAAGTTTGCACGTTCCGCGCTCGGAAATTTCTGGTCTGATTCGGCCTTGTGACCACTCAAAATGTTCCTCTAGACAAGCTCTATCCAACGGTGGTATCAGTCGTCGGACTATTTTGATGAATTCCAGAGATAGGAGTAGACATAGGTCAAATAAACCGGGTAAATATTAAAAGTTTGCACGCTCCGCGCTCGGAAATTTCTGGTCTGATTCCGTCGTGTGACCACTCAAAATGTTCCTCTAGACAAGCTCTATCCAACGGTGGTATCAGTCGTCGGACTATTTTGATGAATTCCAGAGATAGGAGTAGCCATAGGTCAAATAAACCGGGTAAATATTAAAAGTTTGCACGCTCCGCGCTCGGTAATTTCTGGTCTGATTCGTCCGAGTGACCACTCAAAATGTTCCTCTAGACAAGCTCTATTCAACGGTGGGATCAGTCGTCGGACTATTTTGATGACTTCCTGAGAAAATAATTCACACACGTCAAATAAACCGGGTAAATATTAAAAGTTTGCACGCTCCGCGCGCGGAAATTTCTGGTCTGATTCGGCCGAGTGACCACTCAAAATGTTCCTCTAGACAAGCTCTATCCAACGGTGGCATCAGTCGTGGGACTATTTTGATGAATTCCTGAGAAAAAAATTCACACACGTCAACTAAAACGGGTAAATATTAAAAGTTTGCACGCTCCGCGCTCGGAAATTTCTGGTCCGATTCGGCCGAGTGACCACTCAAAATGTTCCTCTAGACAAGCTCTATCCAACGGTGGCATCAGTCGTGGGACTATTTTGATGAATTACTGAGAAAAAAATTCACACACGTCAAATAAACCGGGTAAATATTAAAAGTTTGCACGCTCCGCGCTCGGAAATTTCTGGTCCGATTCGGCCGCATGACCACTCAAAATGTTCCTCTAGACAAGCTCTATCCAACGGTGGCATCAGTCGTGGGACTATTTTGATGAATTACTGAGAAAAAAATTCACACACGTCAAATAAACCGGGTAAATATTAAAAGTTTGCACGCTCCGCGCTCGGAAATTTCTGGTCCGATTCGGCCGCATGACCACTCAAAATGTTCCTCTAGACAAGCTCTATCCAACGGTGGCATCAGTCGTGGGACTATTTTGATGAATTACTGAGAAAAAAATTCACACACGTCAAATAAACCGGGTAAATATTAAAAATTTGCACGCTCCGCGCACGGAAATTTCTGGTCTGATTCGTCCGAGTGACCACTCAAAATGTTCCTCTAGACTAGCTCTATCCAACGGTGGGATCATTCGTGGGACTATTTTGATGAATTCCTGAGAAAAAAATTCACACACGTCAAATAAACCGGGTAAATATTAAAAGTTTGCACGCTCCGCGCTCGGAAATTTCTGGTCCGATTCGGCCGTGTGACCACTCAAAATGTTCCTCTAGACAAGCTCTATCCAACGGTGGCATCAGTCGTGGGACTATTTTGATGAATTACTGAGAAAAAAATTCACACACGTCAAATAAACCGGGTAAATATTAAAAGTTTGCACGCTCCGCGCTCGGTAATTTCTGGTCTGATTCGGCCTTGTGACCACTCAAAATGTTCCTCTAGACTAGCTCTATCCAACGTTGGGATCATTCGTGGGACTATTTTGATGAATTCCTGAGATAGGAGTAGACATAGGTCAAATAAACCGGGTAAATATTAAAAGTTTGCACGTTCCGCGCTCGGAAATTTCTGGTCTGATTCGGCCTTGTGACCACTCAAAATGTTCTTCTAGACAAGCTCTATCCAACGGTGGGATCAGTCGTCGGACTATTTTGATGAATTCCAGAGATAGGAGTAGACATAGGTCAAATAAACCGGGTAAATATTAAAAGTTTGCACGCTCCGCGCTCGGAAATTTCTGGTCTGATTCCGTCGTGTGACCACTCAAAATGTTCCTCTAGACTAGGTCTATCCAACGGTGGGATCAGTCGTGGGACTATTTTGATGAATTCCTGAGAAAAAAATTCACACACGTCAACTAAACCGGGTAAATATTAAAAGTTTGCACGCTCCGCGCTCGGAAATTTCTGGTCTGATTCGTCCGAGTGACCACTCAAAATGTTCCTCTAGACAAGCTCTATTCAACGGTGGGATCAGTCGTCGGACTATTTTGATGACTTCCTGAGAAAATAATTCACACACGTCAAATAAACCGGGTAAATATTAAAAGTTTGCACGCTCCGCGCGCGGAAATTTCTGGTCTGATTCGGCCTTGTGACCACTCAAAATGTTCTTCTAGACAAGCTCTATCCAACGGTGGGATCAGTCGTCGGACTATTTTGATGAATTCCTGAGAAAAAAATTCACACACGTCAAATAAACCGGGTAAATATTAAAAGTTTGCACGCTCCGCGCTCGGAAATTTCTGGTCTGATTCGGCCTTGTGACCACTCAAAATGTTCTTCTAGACAAGCTCTATCCAACGGTGGGATCAGTCGTCGGACTATTTTGATGAATTCCAGAGATAGGAGTAGACATAGGTCAAATAAACCGGGTAAATATTAAAAGTTTGCACGTTCCGCGCTCGGAAATTTCTGGTCTGATTCGGCCTTGTGACCACTCAAAATGTTCTTCTAGACAAGCTCTATCCAACGGTGGGATCAGTCGTCGGACTATTTTGATGAATTCCAGAGATAGGAGTAGACATAGGTCAAATAAACCGGGTAAATATTAAAAGTTTGCACGCTCCGCGCTCGGAAATTTCTGGTCTGATTCCGTCGTGTGACCACTCAAAATGTTCCTCTAGACAAGCTCTATCTAACGGTGGTATCAGTCGTCGGACTATTTTGATGAATTCCAGAGATAGGAGTAGCCATAGGTCAAATAAACCGGGTAAATATTAAAAGTTTGCACGCTCCGCGCTCGGTAATTTCTGGTCTGATTCGTCCGAGTGACCACTCAAAATGTTCCTCTAGACAAGCTCTATTCAACGGTGGGATCAGTCGTCGGACTATTTTGATGACTTCCTGAGAAAATAATTCACACACGTCAAATAAACCGGGTAAATATTAAAAGTTTGCACGCTCCGCGCGCGGAAATTTCTGGTCTGATTCGGCCGAGTGACCACTCAAAATGTTCCTCTAGACAAGCTCTATCCAACGGTGGCATCAGTCGTGGGACTATTTTGATGAATTCCTGAGAAAAAAATTCACACACGTCAACTAAAACGGGTAAATATTAAAAGTTTGCACGCTCCGCGCTCGGAAATTTCTGGTCCGATTCGGCCGAGTGACCACTCAAAATGTTCCTCTAGACAAGCTCTATCCAACGGTGGCATCAGTCGTGGGACTATTTTGATGAATTACAGAGAAAAAAATTCACACACGTCAAATAAACCGGGTAAATATTAAAAGTTTGCACGCTCCGCGCTCGGAAATTTCTGGTCCGATTCGGCCGCATGACCACTCAAAATGTTCCTCTAGACAAGCTCTATCCAACGGTGGCATCAGTCGTGGGACTATTTTGATGAATTACTGAGAAAAAAATTCACACACGTCAAATAAACCGGGTAAATATTAAAAGTTTGCACGCTCCGCGCTCGGAAATTTCTGGTCCGATTCGGCCGCATGACCACTCAAAATGTTCCTCTAGACAAGCTCTATCCAACGGTGGCATCAGTCGTGGGACTATTTTGATGAATTACTGAGAAAAAAATTCACACACGTCAAATAAACCGGGTAAATATTAAAAATTTGCACGCTCCGCGCACGGAAATTTCTGGTCTGATTCGTCCGAGTGACCACTCAAAATGTTCCTCTAGACTAGCTCTATCCAACGGTGGGATCATTCGTGGGACTATTTTGATGAATTCCTGAGAAAAAAATTCACACACGTCAAATAAACCGGGTAAATATTAAAAGTTTGCACGCTCCGCGCTCGGAAATTTCTGGTCCGATTCGGCCGTGTGACCACTCAAAATGTTCCTCTAGACAAGCTCTATCCAACGGTGGCATCAGTCGTGGGACTATTTTGATGAATTACTGAGAAAAAAATTCACACACGTCAAATAAACCGGGTAAATATTAAAAGTTTGCACGCTCCGCGCTCGGTAATTTCTGGTCTGATTCGGCCTTGTGACCACTCAAAATGTTCCTCTAGACTAGCTCTATCCAACGGTGGGATCATTCGTGGGACTATTTTGATGAATTCCTGAGATAGGAGTAGACATAGGTCAAATAAACCGGGTAAATATTAAAAGTTTGCACGTTCCGCGCTCGGAAATTTCTGGTCTGATTCGGCCTTGTGACCACTCAAAATGTTCTTCTAGACAAGCTCTATCCAACGGTGGGATCAGTCGTCGGACTATTTTGATGAATTCCAGAGATAGGAGTAGACATAGGTCAAATAAACCGGGTAAATATTAAAAGTTTGCACGCTCCGCGCTCGGAAATTTCTGGTCTGATTCCGTCGTGTGACCACTCAAAATGTTCCTCTAGACTAGGTCTATCCAACGGTGGGATCAGTCGTGGGACTATTTTGATGAATTCCTGAGAAAAAAATTCACACACGTCAACTAAACCGGGTAAATATTAAAAGTTTGCACGCTCCGCGCTCGGAAATTTCTGGTCTGATTCGTCCGAGTGACCACTCAAAATGTTCCTCTAGACTAGCTCTATCCAACGGTGGGATCATTCGTGGGACTATTTTGATGAATTCCTGAGAAAAAAATTCACACACGTCAAATAAACCGGGTAAATATTAAAAGTTTGCACGCTCCGCGCTCGGAAATTTCTGGTCTGATTCGGCCTTGTGACCACTCAAAATGTTCCTCTAGACAAGCTCTATCCAACGGTGGTATCAGTCGTCGGACTATTTTGATGAATTCCAGAGATAGGAGTAGACATAGGTCAAATAAACCGGGTAAATATTAAAAGTTTGCACGCTCCGCGCTCGGAAATTTCTGGTCTGATTCCGTCGTGTGACCACTCAAAATGTTCCTCTAGACAAGCTCTATCCAACGGTGGTATCAGTCGTCGGACTATTTTGATGAATTCCAGAGATAGGAGTAGCCATAGGTCAAATAAACCGGGTAAATATTAAAAGTTTGCACGCTCCGCGCTCGGTAATTTCTGGTCTGATTCGTCCGAGTGACCACTCAAAATATTCCTCTAGACAAGCTCTATTCAACGGTGGGATCAGTCGTCGGACTATTTTGATGACTTCCTGAGAAAATAATTCACACACGTCAAATAAACCGGGTAAATATTAAAAGTTTGCACGCTCCGCGCTCGGAAATTTCTGGTCCGATTCGGCCGAGTGACCACTCAAAATGTTCCTCTAGACAAGCTCTATCCAACGGTGGCATCAGTCGTGGGACTATTTTGATGAATTACTGAGAAAAAAATTCACACACGTCAAATAAACCGGGTAAATATTAAAAGTTTGCACGCTCCGCGCTCGGAAATTTCTGGTCCGATTCGGCCGCGTGACCACTCAAAATGTTCCTCTAGGCAAGCTCTATCCAACGGTGGTATCAGTCGTCGGACTATTTTGATGAATTCCAGAGATAGGAGTAGACATAGGTCAAATAAACCGGGTAAATATTAAAAGTTTGCACGCTCCGCGCTCGGAAATTTCTGGTCTGATTCCGTCGTGTGACCACTCAAAATGTTCCTCTAGACAAGCTCTATCCAACGGTGGTATCAGTCGTCGGACTATTTTGATGAATTCCAGAGATAGGAGTAGAAATAGGTCAAATAAACCGGGTAAATATTAAAAGTTTGCACGTTCCGCGCTCGGAAATTTCTGGTCTGATTCGGCCTTGTGACCACTCAAAATGTTCTTCTAGACAAGCTCTATCCAACGGTGGGATCAGTCGTCGGACTATTTTGATGAATTCCAGAGATAGGAGTAGACATAGGTCAAATAAACCGGGTAAATATTAAAAGTTTGCACGTTCCGCGCTCGGAAATTTCTGGTCTGATTCGGCCTTGTGACCACTCAAAATGTTCTTCTAGACAAACTCTATCCAACGGTGGCATCAGTCGTGGGACTATTTTGATGAATTACTGAGATAGGAGTAGACATAGGTCAAATAAACCGGGTAAATATTAAAAGTTTGCACGTTCCGCGCTCGGAAATTTCTGGTCTGATTCGGCCTTGTGACCACTCAAAATGTTCTTCTAGACAAGCTCTATCCAACGGTGGGATCAGTCGTCGGACTATTTTGATGAATTCCAGAGATAGGAGTAGACATAGGTCAAATAAACCGGGTAAATATTAAAAGTTTGCACGCTCCGCGCTCGGAAATTTCTGGTCTGATTCCGTCGTGTGACCACTCAAAATGTTCCTCTAGACTAGGTCTATCCAACGGTGGGATCAGTCGTGAGACTATTTTGATGAATTCCTGAGAAAAAAATTCACACACGTCAACTAAACCGGGTAAATATTAAAAGTTTGCACGCTCCGCGCTCGGAAATTTCTGGTCTGATTCGTCCGAGTGACCACTCAAAATGTTCCTCTAGACTAGCTCTATCCAACGGTGGGATCATTCGTGGGACTATTTTGATGAATTCCTGAGAAAAAAATTCACACACGTCAAATAAACCGGGTAAATATTAAAAGTTTGCACGCTCCGCGCTCGGAAATTTCTGGTCTGATTCGGCCTTGTGACCACTCAAAATGTTCCTCTAGACAAGCTCTATCCAACGGTGGTATCAGTCGTCGGACTATTTTGATGAATTCCAGAGATAGGAGTAGACATAGGTCAAATAAACCGGGTAAATATTAAAAGTTTGCACGCTCCGCGCTCGGAAATTTCTGGTCTGATTCCGTCGTGTGACCACTCAAAATGTTCCTCTAGACAAGCTCTATCCAACGGTGGTATCAGTCGTCGGACTATTTTGATGAATTCCAGAGATAGGAGTAGCCATAGGTCAAATAAACCGGGTAAATATTAAAAGTTTGCACGCTCCGCGCTCGGTAATTTCTGGTCTGATTCGTCCGAGTGACCACTCAAAATATTCCTCTAGACAAGCTCTATTCAACGGTGGGATCAGTCGTCGGACTATTTTGATGACTTCCTGAGAAAATAATTCACACACGTCAAATAAACCGGGTAAATATTAAAAGTTTGCACGCTCCGCGCACGGAAATTTCTGGTCTGATTCGTCCGAGTGACCACTCAAAATGTTCCTCTAGACTAGCTCTATCCAACGGTGGGATCATTCGTGGGACTATTTTGATGAATTCCTGAGAAAAAAATTCACACACGTCAAATAAACCGGGTAAATATTAAAAGTTTGCACGCTCCGCGCTCGGAAATTTCTGGTCCGATTCGGCCTTGTGACCACTCAAAATGTTCCTCTAGACTAGCTCTATCCAACGTTGGGATCATTCGTGGGACTATTTTGATGAATTCCTGAGAAAAAAATTCACACACGTCAAATAAACCGGGTAAATATTAAAAGTTTGCACGCTCCGCGCTCGGAAATTTCTGGTCCGATTCGGCCGAGTGACCACTCAAAATGTTCCTCTAGACAAGCTCTATCCAACGGTGGCATCAGTCGTGGGACTATTTTGATGAATTACTGAGATAGGAGTAGACATAGGTCAAATAAACCGGGTAAATATTAAAAGTTTGCACGCTCCGCGCTCGGAAATTTCTGGTCCGATTCGGCCGTGTGACCACTCAAAATGTTCCTCTAGACAAGCTCTATCCAACGGTGGCATCAGTCGTGGGACTATTTTGATGAATTACTGAGAAAAAAATTCACACACGTCAAATAAACCGGGTAAATATTAAAAGTTTGCACGCTCCGCGCTCGGTAATTTCTGGTCCGATTCGGCCTTGTGACCACTCAAAATGTTCCTCTAGACTAGCTCTATCCAACGTTGGGATCATTCGTGGGACTATTTTGATGAATTCCTGAGAAAAAAATTCACACACGTCAAATAAACCGGGTAAATATTAAAAGTTTGCACGCTCCGCGCTCGGAAATTTCTGGTCCGATTCGGCCGAGTGACCACTCAAAATGTTCCTCTAGACTAGCTCTATCCAACGGTGGGATCATTCGTGGGACTATTTTGATGAATTCCTGAGAAAAAAATTCACACACGTCAACTAAACCGGGTAAATATTAAAAGTTTGCACGCTCCGCGCTCGGAAATTTCTGGTCTGATTCGTCCGAGTGACCACTCAAAATGTTCCTCTAGACTAGCTCTATCCAACGGTGGGATCATTCGTGGGACTATTTTGATGAATTCCTGAGAAAAAAATTCACACACGTCAACTAAACCGGGTAAATATTAAAAGTTTGCACGCTCCGCGCTCGGAAATTTCTGGTCTGATTCGGCCGAGTGACCACTCAAAATGTTCCTCTAGACAAGCTCTATCCAACGGCGTGATCAGTCGTCGGACTATTTTGATGACTTCCTGAGAAAATAATTCACACACGTCAACTAAACCGGGTAAATATTAAAAGTTTGCACGCTCCGCGCTCGGAAATTTCTGGTCTGATTCGTCCGAGTGACCACTCAAAATGTTCCTCTAGACTAGCTCTATCCAACGGTGGGATCATTCGTGGGACTATTTTGATGAATTCCTGAGAAAAAAATTCACACACGTCAAATAAACCGGGTAAATATTAAAAGTTTGCACGCTCCGCGCTCGGAAATTTCTGGTCTGATTCGGCCTTGTGACCACTCAAAATGTTCCTCTAGACAAGCTCTATCCAACGGTGGTATCAGTCGTCGGACTATTTTGATGAATTCCAGAGATAGGAGTAGACATAGGTCAAATAAACCGGGTAAATATTAAAAGTTTGCACGCTCCGCGCTCGGAAATTTCTGGTCTGATTCCGTCGTGTGACCACTCAAAATGTTCCTCTAGACAAGCTCTATCCAACGGTGGTATCAGTCGTCGGACTATTTTGATGAATTCCAGAGATAGGAGTAGCCATAGGTCAAATAAACCGGGTAAATATTAAAAGTTTGCACGCTCCGCGCTCGGTAATTTCTGGTCTGATTCGTCCGAGTGACCACTCAAAATGTTCCTCTAGACAAGCTCTATTCAACGGTGGGATCAGTCGTCGGACTATTTTGATGACTTCCTGAGAAAATAATTCACACACGTCAAATAAACCGGGTAAATATTAAAAGTTTGCACGCTCCGCGCGCGGAAATTTCTGGTCTGATTCGGCCGAGTGACCACTCAAAATGTTCCTCTAGACAAGCTCTATCCAACGGTGGCATCAGTCGTGGGACTATTTTGATGAATTCCTGAGAAAAAAATTCACACACGTCAACTAAAACGGGTAAATATTAAAAGTTTGCACGCTCCGCGCTCGGAAATTTCTGGTCTGATTCGTCCGAGTGACCACTCAAAATGTTCCTCTAGACTAGCTCTATCCAACGGTGGGATCATTCGTGGGACTATTTTGATGAATTCCTGAGAAAAAAATTCACACACGTCAAATAAACCGGGTAAATATTAAAAGTTTGCACGCTCCGCGCTCGGAAATTTCTGGTCTGATTCGGCCTTGTGACCACTCAAAATGTTCCTCTAGACAAGCTCTATCCAACGGTGGTATCAGTCGTCGGACTATTTTGATGAATTCCAGAGATAGGAGTAGACATAGGTCAAATAAACCGGGTAAATATTAAAAGTTTGCACGCTCCGCGCTCGGAAATTTCTGGTCTGATTCCGTCGTGTGACCACTCAAAATGTTCCTCTAGACAAGCTCTATCCAACGGTGGTATCAGTCGTCGGACTATTTTGATGAATTCCAGAGATAGGAGTAGCCATAGGTCAAATAAACCGGGTAAATATTAAAAGTTTGCACGCTCCGCGCTCGGTAATTTCTGGTCTGATTCGTCCGAGTGACCACTCAAAATGTTCCTCTAGACAAGCTCTATTCAACGGTGGGATCAGTCGTCGGACTATTTTGATGACTTCCTGAGAAAATAATTCACACACGTCAAATAAACCGGGTAAATATTAAAAGTTTGCACGCTCCGCGCGCGGAAATTTCTGGTCTGATTCGGCCGAGTGACCACTCAAAATGTTCCTCTAGACAAGCTCTATCCAACGGTGGCATCAGTCGTGGGACTATTTTGATGAATTCCTGAGAAAAAAATTCACACACGTCAACTAAAACGGGTAAATATTAAAAGTTTGCACGCTCCGCGCTCGGAAATTTCTGGTCCGATTCGGCCGAGTGACCACTCAAAATGTTCCTCTAGACAAGCTCTATCCAACGGTGGCATCAGTCGTGGGACTATTTTGATGAATTACTGAGAAAAAAATTCACACACGTCAAATAAACCGGGTAAATATTAAAAGTTTGCACGCTCCGCGCTCGGAAATTTCTGGTCCGATTCGGCCGCATGACCACTCAAAATGTTCCTCTAGACAAGCTCTATCCAACGGTGGCATCAGTCGTGGGACTATTTTGATGAATTACTGAGAAAAAAATTCACACACGTCAAATAAACCGGGTAAATATTAAAAATTTGCACGCTCCGCGCTCGGAAATTTCTGGTCTGATTCCGTCGTGTGACCACTCAAAGTGTTCCTCTAGACTAGGTCTATCCAACGGTGGGATCAGTCGTGGGACTATTTTGAAGAATTCCTGAGAAAAAAATTCACACACGTCAACTAAACCGGGTAAATATTAAAAGTTTGCACGCTCCGCGCTCGGAAATTTCTGGTCCGATTCGGCCGAGTGACCACTCAAAATGTTCCTCTAGACAAGCTCTATCCAACGGTGGCATCAGTCGTGGGACTATTTTGATGAATTACTGAGATAGGAGTAGACATAGGTCAAATAAACCGGGTAAATATTAAAAGTTTGCACGTTCCGCGCTCGGAAATTTCTGGTCTGATTCGGCCTTGTGACCACTCAAAATGTTCTTCTAGACAAGCTCTATCCAACGGTGGGATCAGTCGTCGGACTATTTTGATGAATTCCAGAGATAGGAGTAGACATAGGTCAAATAAACCGGGTAAATATTAAAAGTTTGCACGCTCCGCGCTCGGAAATTTCTGGTCTGATTCCGTCGTGTGACCACTCAAAATGTTCCTCTAGACTAGGTCTATCCAACGGTGGGATCAGTCGTGGGACTATTTTGATGAATTCCTGAGAAAAAAATTCACACACGTCAACTAAACCGGGTAAATATTAAAAGTTTGCACGCTCCGCGCTCGGAAATTTCTGGTCTGATTCGTCCGAGTGACCACTCAAAATGTTCCTCTAGACTAGCTCTATCCAACGGTGGGATCATTCGTGGGACTATTTTGATGAATTCCTGAGAAAAAAATTCACACACGTCAAATAAACCGGGTAAATATTAAAAGTTTGCACGCTCCGCGCTCGGAAATTTCTGGTCTGATTCGGCCTTGTGACCACTCAAAATGTTCCTCTAGACAAGCTCTATCCAACGGTGGTATCAGTCGTCGGACTATTTTGATGAATTCCAGAGATAGGAGTAGACATAGGTCAAATAAACCGGGTAAATATTAAAAGTTTGCACGCTCCGCGCTCGGAAATTTCTGGTCTGATTCCGTCGTGTGACCACTCAAAATGTTCCTCTAGACTAGGTCTATGCAACGGTGGGATCAGTCGTGGGGCTATTTTGATGAATTCCTGAGAAAAAAATTCACACACGTCAAATAAACCGGGTAAATATTAAAAGTTTGCACGCTCCGCGCTCGGAAATTTCTGGTCTGATTCGGCCTTGTGACCACTCAAAATGTTCCTCTAGACTAGGTCTATCCAACGGTGGGATCAGTCGTGGGACTATTTTGATGAATTCCTGAGAAAAAAATTCACACACGTCAAATAAACCGGGTAAATATTAAAAGTTTGCACGCTCCGCGCTCGGAAATTTCTGGTCTGATTCGGCCTTGTGACCACTCAAAATGTTCCTCTAGACTAGGTCTATCCAACGGTGGGATCAGTCGTGGGACTATTTTGATGAATTCCTGAGAAAAAAATTCACACACGTCAACTAAACCGGGTAAATATTAAAAGTTTGCACGCTCCGCGCTCGGAAATTTCTGGTCTGATTCGTCCGAGTGACCACTCAAAATGTTCCTCTAGACTAGCTCTATCCAACGGTGGGATCATTCGTGGGACTATTTTGATGAATTCCTGAGAAAAAAATTCACACACGTCAAATAAACCGGGTAAATATTAAAAGTTTGCACGCTCCGCGCTCGGAAATTTCTGGTCTGATTCCGTCGTGTGACCACTCAAAATGTTCCTCTAGACAAGCTGTATCCAACGGTGGTATCAGTCGTCGGACTATTTTGATGAATTCCAGAGATAGGAGTAGCCATAGGTCAAATAAACCGGGTAAATATTAAAAGTTTGCACGCTCCGCGCTCGGTAATTTCTGGTCTGATTCGGCCTTGTGACCACTCAAAATGTTCCTCTAGACTAGGTCTATCCAACGGTGGGATCAGTCGTGGGACTATTTTGATGAATTCCTGAGAAAAAAATTCACACACGTCAACTAAACCGGGTAAATATTAAAAGTTTGCACGCTCCGCGCTCGGAAATTTCTGGTCTGATTCGTCCGAGTGACCACTCAAAATGTTCCTCTAGACTAGCTCTATCCAACGGTGGGATCATTCGTGGGACTATTTTGATGAATTCCTGAGAAAAAAATTCACACACGTCAAATAAACCGGGTAAATATTAAAAGTTTGCACGCTCCGCGCTCGGAAATTTCTGGTCTGATTCCGTCGTGTGACCACTCAAAATGTTCCTCTAGACAAGCTGTATCCAACGGTGGTATCAGTCGTCGGACTATTTTGATGAATTCCAGAGATAGGAGTAGCCATAGGTCAAATAAACCGGGTAAATATTAAAAGTTTGCACGCTCCGCGCTCGGTAATTTCTGGTCTGATTCGGCCTTGTGACCACTCAAAATGTTCCTCTAGACTAGCTCTATCCAACGTTGGGATCATTCGTGGGACTATTTTGATGAATTCCTGAGAAAAAAATTCACACACGTCAAATAAACCGGGTAAATATTAAAAGTTTGCACGTTCCGCGCTCGGAAATTTCTGGTCTGATTCGGCCGTGTGACCACTCAAAATGTTCCTCTAGACAAGCTCTATCCAACGGTGGCATCAGTCGTGGGACTATTTTGATGAATTACTGAGAAAAAAATTCACACACGTCAAATAAACCGGGTAAATATTAAAAGTTTGCACGTTCCGCGCTCGGAAATTTCTGGTCTGATTCGGCCTTGTGACCACTCAAAATGTTCCTCTAGACAAGCTCTATCCAACGGTGGGATCAGTCGTCGGACTATTTTGATGAATTCCAGAGATAGGAGTAGACATAGGTCAAATAAACCGGGTAAATATTAAAAGTTTGCACGTTCCGCGCTCGGAAATTTCTGGTCTGATTCGGCCTTGTGACCACTCAAAATGTTCCTCTAGACAAGCTCTATCCAACGGTGGGATCAGTCGTCGGACTATTTTGATGAATTCCAGAGATAGGAGTAGACATAGGTCAAATAAACCGGGTAAATATTAAAAGTTTGCACGTTCCGCGCTCGGAAATTTCTGGTCTGATTCGGCCTTGTGACCACTCAAAATGTTCTTCTAGACAAGCTCTATCCAACGGTGGTATCAGTCGTCGGACTATTTTGATGAATTCCAGAGATAGGAGTAGACATAGGTCAAATAAACCGGGTAAATATTAAAAGTTTGCACGCTCCGCGCTCGGAAATTTCTGGTCTGATTCCGTCGTGTGACCACTCAAAATGTTCCTCTAGACTAGGTCTATGCAACGGTGGGATCAGTCGTGGGGCTATTTTGATGAATTCCTGAGAAAAAAATTCACACACGTCAACTAAACCGGGTAAATATTAAAAGTTTGCACGCTCCGCGCTCGGAAATTTCTGGTCTGATTCGTCCGAGTGACCACTCAAAATGTTCCTCTAGACTAGCTCTATCCAACGGTGGGATCATTCGTGGGACTATTTTGATGAATTCCTGAGAAAAAAATTCACACACGTCAACTAAACCGGGTAAATATTAAAAGTTGGCACGCTCCGCGCTCGGAAATTTCTGGTCTGATTCGGCCTTGTGACCACTCAAAATGTTCCTCTAGACAAGCTCTATCCAACGGTGGTATCAGTCGTCGGACTATTTTGATGAATTCCAGAGATAGGAGTAGACATAGGTCAAATAAACCGGGTAAATATTAAAAGTTTGCACGCTCCGCGCTCGGAAATTTCTGGTCCGATTCGGCCGAGTGACCACTCAAAATGTTCCTCTAGACAAGCTCTATCCAACGGTGGGATCAGTCGTCGGACTATTTTGATGAATTCCAGAGATAGGAGTAGACATAGGTCAAATAAACCTGGTAAATATTAAAAGTTTGCACGCTCCGCGCTCGGAAATTTCTGGTCGGATTCGGCCTTGTGACCACTCAAAATGTTCCTCTAGACTAGCTCTATCCAACGGTGGGATCATTCGTGGGACTATTTTGATGAATTCCTGAGAAAAAAATTCACACACGTCAACTAAACCGGGTAAATATTAAAAGTTTGCACGCTCCGCGCTCGGAAATTTCTGGTCTGATTCGGCCGAGTGACCACTCAAAATGTTCCTCTAGACAAGCTCTATCCAACGGCGTGATCAGTCGTCGGACTATTTTGATGACTTCCTGAGAAAATAATTCACACACGTCAAATAAACCGGGTAAATATTAAAAGTTTGCACGCTCCGCGCTCGGAAATTTCTGGTCTGATTCCGTCGTGTGACCACTCAAAATGTTCCTCTAGACAAGCTCTATCCAACGGTGGTATCAGTCGTCGGACTATTTTGATGAATTCCAGAGATAGGAGTAGCCATAGGTCAAATAAACCGGGTAAATATTAAAAGTTTGCACGCTCCGCGCTCGGTAATTTCTGGTCTGATTCGTCCGAGTGACCACTCAAAATGTTCCTCTAGACAAGCTCTATTCAACGGTGGGATCAGTCGTCGGACTATTTTGATGACTTCCTGAGAAAATAATTCACACACGTCAAATAAACCGGGTAAATATTAAAAGTTTGCACGCTCCGCGCGCGGAAATTTCTGGTCTGATTCGGCCGAGTGACCACTCAAAATGTTCCTCTAGACAAGCTCTATCCAACGGTGGCATCAGTCGTGGGACTATTTTGATGAATTCCTGAGAAAAAAATTCACACACGTCAACTAAAACGGGTAAATATTAAAAGTTTGCACGCTCCGCGCTCGGAAATTTCTGGTCTGATTCGTCCGAGTGACCACTCAAAATGTTCCTCTAGACTAGCTCTATCCAACGGTGGGATCATTCGTGGGACTATTTTGATGAATTCCTGAGAAAAAAATTCACACACGTCAAATAAACCGGGTAAATATTAAAAGTTTGCACGCTCCGCGCTCGGAAATTTCTGGTCTGATTCGGCCTTGTGACCACTCAAAATGTTCCTCTAGACAAGCTCTATCCAACGGTGGTATCAGTCGTCGGACTATTTTGATGAATTCCAGAGATAGGAGTAGACATAGGTCAAATAAACCGGGTAAATATTAAAAGTTTGCACGCTCCGCGCTCGGAAATTTCTGGTCTGATTCCGTCGTGTGACCACTCAAAATGTTCCTCTAGACAAGCTCTATCCAACGGTGGTATCAGTCGTCGGACTATTTTGATGAATTCCAGAGATAGGAGTAGCCATAGGTCAAATAAACCGGGTAAATATTAAAAGTTTGCACGCTCCGCGCTCGGTAATTTCTGGTCTGATTCGTCCGAGTGACCACTCAAAATGTTCCTCTAGACAAGCTCTATTCAACGGTGGGATCAGTCGTCGGACTATTTTGATGACTTCCTGAGAAAATAATTCACACACGTCAAATAAACCGGGTAAATAATAAAAGTTTGCACGCTCCGCGCGCGGAAATTTCTGGTCTGATTCGGCCGAGTGACCACTCAAAATGTTCCTCTAGACAAGCTCTATCCAACGGTGGCATCAGTCGTGGGACTATTTTGATGAATTCCTGAGAAAAAAATTCACACACGTCAACTAAAACGGGTAAATATTAAAAGTTTGCACGCTCCGCGCTCGGAAATTTCTGGTCCGATTCGGCCGAGTGACCACTCAAAATGTTCCTCTAGACAAGCTCTATCCAACGGTGGCATCAGTCGTGGGACTATTTTGATGAATTACTGAGAAAAAAATTCACACACGTCAAATAAACCGGGTAAATATTAAAAGTTTGCACGCTCCGCGCTCGGAAATTTCTGGTCCGATTCGGCCGCATGACCACTCAAAATGTTCCTCTAGACAAGCTCTATCCAACGGTGGCATCAGTCGTGGGACTATTTTGATGAATTACTGAGAAAAAAATTCACACACGTCAAATAAACCGGGTAAATATTAAAAATTTGCACGCTCCGCGCTCGGAAATTTCTGGTCTGATTCCGTCGTGTGACCACTCAAAGTGTTCCTCTAGACTAGGTCTATCCAACGGTGGGATCAGTCGTGGGACTATTTTGAAGAATTCCTGAGAAAAAAATTCACACACGTCAACTAAACCGGGTAAATATTAAAAGTTTGCACGCTCCGCGCTCGGAAATTTCTGGTCCGATTCGGCCGAGTGACCACTCAAAATGTTCCTCTAGACAAGCTCTATCCAACGGTGGCATCAGTCGTGGGACTATTTTGATGAATTACTGAGATAGGAGTAGACATAGGTCAAATAAACCGGGTAAATATTAAAAGTTTGCACGTTCCTCGCTCGGAAATTTCTGGTCTGATTCGGCCTTGTGACCACTCAAAATGTTCTTCTAGACAAGCTCTATCCAACGGTGGGATCAGTCGTCGGACTATTTTGATGAATTCCTGAGAAAAAAATTCACACACGTCAACTAAACCGGGTAAATATTAAAAGTTTGCACGCTCCGCGCTCGGAAATTTCTGGTCTGATTCGTCCGAGTGACCACTCAAAATGTTCCTCTAGACTAGCTCTATCCAACGGTGGGATCATTCGTGGGACTATTTTGATGAATTCCTGAGAAAAAAATTCACACACGTCAACTAAACCGGGTAAATATTAAAAGTTTGCACGCTCCGCGCTCGGAAATTTCTGGTCTGATTCGGCCGAGTGACCACTCAAAATGTTCCTCTAGACAAGCTCTATCCAACGGCGTGATCAGTCGTCGGACTATTTTGATGACTTCCTGAGAAAATAATTCACACACGTCAACTAAACCGGGTAAATATTAAAAGTTTGCACGCTCCGCGCTCGGAAATTTCTGGTCTGATTCGTCCGAGTGACCACTCAAAATGTTCCTCTAGACTAGCTCTATCCAACGGTGGGATCATTCGTGGGACTATTTTGATGAATTCCTGAGAAAAAAATTCACACACGTCAAATAAACCGGGTAAATATTAAAAGTTTGCACGCTCCGCGCTCGGAAATTTCTGGTCTGATTCGGCCTTGTGACCACTCAAAATGTTCCTCTAGACAAGCTCTATCCAACGGTGGTATCAGTCGTCGGACTATTTTGATGAATTCCAGAGATAGGAGTAGACATAGGTCAAATAAACCGGGTAAATATTAAAAGTTTGCACGCTCCGCGCTCGGAAATTTCTGGTCTGATTCCGTCGTGTGACCACTCAAAATGTTCCTCTAGACAAGCTCTATCCAACGGTGGTATCAGTCGTCGGACTATTTTGATGAATTCCAGAGATAGGAGTAGCCATAGGTCAAATAAACCGGGTAAATATTAAAAGTTTGCACGCTCCGCGCTCGGTAATTTCTGGTCTGATTCGTCCGAGTGACCACTCAAAATGTTCCTCTAGACAAGCTCTATTCAACGGTGGGATCAGTCGTCGGACTATTTTGATGACTTCCTGAGAAAATAATTCACACACGTCAAATAAACCGGGTAAATATTAAAAGTTTGCACGCTCCGCGCGCGGAAATTTCTGGTCTGATTCGGCCGAGTGACCACTCAAAATGTTCCTCTAGACAAGCTCTATCCAACGGTGGCATCAGTCGTGGGACTATTTTGATGAATTCCTGAGAAAAAAATTCACACACGTCAACTAAAACGGGTAAATATTAAAAGTTTGCACGCTCCGCGCTCGGAAATTTCTGGTCTGATTCGTCCGAGTGACCACTCAAAATGTTCCTCTAGACTAGCTCTATCCAACGGTGGGATCATTCGTGGGACTATTTTGATGAATTCCTGAGAAAAAAATTCACACACGTCAAATAAACCGGGTAAATATTAAAAGTTTGCACGCTCCGCGCTCGGAAATTTCTGGTCTGATTCGGCCTTGTGACCACTCAAAATGTTCCTCTAGACAAGCTCTATCCAACGGTGGTATCAGTCGTCGGACTATTTTGATGAATTCCAGAGATAGGAGTAGACATAGGTCAAATAAACCGGGTAAATATTAAAAGTTTGCACGCTCCGCGCTCGGAAATTTCTGGTCTGATTCCGTCGTGTGACCACTCAAAATGTTCCTCTAGACAAGCTCTATCCAACGGTGGTATCAGTCGTCGGACTATTTTGATGAATTCCAGAGATAGGAGTAGCCATAGGTCAAATAAACCGGGTAAATATTAAAAGTTTGCACGCTCCGCGCTCGGTAATTTCTGGTCTGATTCGTCCGAGTGACCACTCAAAATGTTCCTCTAGACAAGCTCTATTCAACGGTGGGATCAGTCGTCGGACTATTTTGATGACTTCCTGAGAAAATAATTCACACACGTCAAATAAACCGGGTAAATAATAAAAGTTTGCACGCTCCGCGCGCGGAAATTTCTGGTCTGATTCGGCCGAGTGACCACTCAAAATGTTCCTCTAGACAAGCTCTATCCAACGGTGGCATCAGTCGTGGGACTATTTTGATGAATTCCTGAGAAAAAAATTCACACACGTCAACTAAAACGGGTAAATATTAAAAGTTTGCACGCTCCGCGCTCGGAAATTTCTGGTCCGATTCGGCCGAGTGACCACTCAAAATGTTCCTCTAGACAAGCTCTATCCAACGGTGGCATCAGTCGTGGGACTATTTTGATGAATTACTGAGAAAAAAATTCACACACGTCAAATAAACCGGGTAAATATTAAAAGTTTGCACGCTCCGCGCTCGGAAATTTCTGGTCCGATTCGGCCGCATGACCACTCAAAATGTTCCTCTAGACAAGCTCTATCCAACGGTGGCATCAGTCGTGGGACTATTTTGATGAATTACTGAGAAAAAAATTCACACACGTCAAATAAACCGGGTAAATATTAAAAATTTGCACGCTCCGCGCTCGGAAATTTCTGGTCTGATTCCGTCGTGTGACCACTCAAAGTGTTCCTCTAGACTAGGTCTATCCAACGGTGGGATCAGTCGTGGGACTATTTTGAAGAATTCCTGAGAAAAAAATTCACACACGTCAACTAAACCGGGTAAATATTAAAAGTTTGCACGCTCCGCGCTCGGAAATTTCTGGTCCGATTCGGCCGAGTGACCACTCAAAATGTTCCTCTAGACAAGCTCTATCCAACGGTGGCATCAGTCGTGGGACTATTTTGATGAATTACTGAGATAGGAGTAGACATAGGTCAAATAAACCGGGTAAATATTAAAAGTTTGCACGTTCCTCGCTCGGAAATTTCTGGTCTGATTCGGCCTTGTGACCACTCAAAATGTTCTTCTAGACAAGCTCTATCCAACGGTGGGATCAGTCGTCGGACTATTTTGATGAATTCCAGAGATAGGAGTAGACATAGGTCAAATAAACCGGGTAAATATTAAAAGTTTGCACGCTCCGCGCTCGGAAATTTCTGGTCTGATTCCGTCGTGTGACCACTCAAAATGTTCCTCTAGACTAGGTCTATCCAACGGTGGGATCATTCGTGGGACTATTTTGATGAATTCCTGAGAAAAAAATTCACACACGTCAAATAAACCGGGTAAATATTAAAAGTTTGCACGCTCCGCGCTCGGAAATTTCTGGTCTGATTCGTCCGAGTGACCACTCAAAATGTTCCTCTAGACTAGCTCTATCCAACGGTGGGATCATTCGTGGGACTATTTTGATGAATTCCTGAGAAAAAAATTCACACACGTCAAATAAACCGGGTAAATATTAAAAGTTTGCACGCTCCGCGCTCGGAAATTTCTGGTCTGATTCGGCCTTGTGACCACTCAAAATGTTCCTCTAGACAAGCTCTATCCAACGGTGGTATCAGTCGTCGGACTATTTTGATGAATTCCAGAGATAGGAGTAGACATAGGTCAAATAAACCGGGTAAATATTAAAAGTTTGCACGCTCCGCGCTCGGAAATTTCTGGTCTGATTCCGTCGTGTGACCACTCAAAATGTTCCTCTAGACAAGCTGTATCCAACGGTGGTATCAGTCGTCGGACTATTTTGATGAATTCCAGAGATAGGAGTAGCCATAGGTCAAATAAACCGGGTAAATATTAAAAGTTTGCACGCTCCGCGCTCGGTAATTTCTGGTCTGATTCGGCCTTGTGACCACTCAAAATGTTCCTCTAGACTAGCTCTATCCAACGTTGGGATCATTCGTGGGACTATTTTGATGAATTCCTGAGAAAAAAATTCACACACGTCAAATAAACCGGGTAAATATTAAAAGTTTGCACGTTCCGCGCTCGGAAATTTCTGGTCTGATTCGGCCGTGTGACCACTCAAAATGTTCCTCTAGACAAGCTCTATCCAACGGTGGCATCAGTCGTGGGACTATTTTGATGAATTACTGAGAAAAAAATTCACACACGTCAAATAAACCGGGTAAATATTAAAAGTTTGCACGTTCCGCGCTCGGAAATTTCTGGTCTGATTCGGCCTTGTGACCACTCAAAATGTTCCTCTAGACAAGCTCTATCTAACGGTGGGATCAGTCGTCGGACTATTTTGATGAATTCCAGAGATAGGAGTAGACATAGGTCAAATAAACCGGGTAAATATTAAAAGTTTGCACGTTCCGCGCTCGGAAATTTCTGGTCTGATTCGGCCTTGTGACCACTCAAAATGTTCCTCTAGACAAGCTCTATCCAACGGTGGGATCAGTCGTCGGACTATTTTGATGAATTCCAGAGATAGGAGTAGACATAGGTCAAATAAACCGGGTAAATATTAAAAGTTTGCACGTTCCGCGCTCGGAAATTTCTGGTCTGATTCGGCCTTGTGACCACTCAAAATGTTCTTCTAGACAAGCTCTATCCAACGGTGGTATCAGTCGTCGGACTATTTTGATGAATTCCAGAGATAGGAGTAGACATAGGTCAAATAAACCGGGTAAATATTAAAAGTTTGCACGCTCCGCGCTCGGAAATTTCTGGTCTGATTCCGTCGTGTGACCACTCAAAATGTTCCTCTAGACTAGGTCTATGCAACGGTGGGATCAGTCGTGGGGCTATTTTGATGAATTCCTGAGAAAAAAATTCACACACGTCAACTAAACCGGGTAAATATTAAAAGTTTGCACGCTCCGCGCTCGGAAATTTCTGGTCCGATTCGGCCGAGTGACCACTCAAAATGTTCCTCTAGACAAGCTCTATCCAACGGTGGGATCAGTCGTCGGACTATTTTGATGAATTCCAGAGATAGGAGTAGACATAGGTCAAATAAACCTGGTAAATATTAAAAGTTTGCACGCTCCGCGCTCGGAAATTTCTGGTCTGATTCGTCCGAGTGACCACTCAAAATGTTCCTCTAGACTAGCTCTATCCAACGGTGGGATCATTCGTGGGACTATTTTGATGAATTCCTGAGAAAAAAATTCACACACGTCAAATAAACCGGGTAAATATTAAAAGTTTGCACGCTCCGCGCTCGGAAATTTCTGGTCGGATTCGGCCTTGTGACCACTCAAAATGTTCCTCTAGACAAGCTCTATCCAACGGTGGTATCAGTCGTCGGACTATTTTGATGAATTCCAGAGATAGGAGTAGACATAGGTCAAATAAACCGGGTAAATATTAAAAGTTTGCACGCTCCGCGCTCGGAAATTTCTGGTCTGATTCCGTCGTGTGACCACTCAAAATGTTCCTCTAGACAAGCTCTATCCAACGGTGGTATCAGTCGTCGGACTATTTTGATGAATTCCAGAGATAGGAGTAGCCATAGGTCAAATAAACCGGGTAAATATTAAAAGTTTGCACGCTCCGCGCTCGGTAATTTCTGGTCTGATTCGGCCGAGTGACCACTCAAAATGTTCCTCTAGACAAGCTCTATCCAACGGTGGCATCAGTCGTGGGACTATTTTGATGAATTCCTGAGAAAAAAATTCACACACGTCAACTAAAACGGGTAAATATTAAAAGTTTGCACGCTCCGCGCTCGGAAATTTCTGGTCCGATTCGGCCGAGTGACCACTCAAAATGTTCCTCTAGACAAGCTCTATCCAACGGTGGCATCAGTCGTGGGACTATTTTGATGAATTACTGAGAAAAAAATTCACACACGTCAAATAAACCGGGTAAATATTAAAAGTTTGCACGCTCCGCGCTCGGAAATTTCTGGTCCGATTCGGCCGCATGACCACTCAAAATGTTCCTCTAGACAAGCTCTATCCAACGGTGGGATCATTCGTGGGACTATTTTGATGAATTCCTGAGAAAAAAATTCACACACGTCAAATAAACCGGGTAAATATTAAAAGTTTGCACGCTCCGCGCTCGGAAATTTCTGGTCCGATTCGGCCGTGTGACCACTCAAAATGTTCCTCTAGACAAGCTCTATCCAACGGTGGGATCAGTCGTGGGACTATTTTGAAGAATTCCTGAGAAAAAAATTCACACACGTCAACTAAACCGGGTAAATATTAAAAGTTTGCACGCTCCGCGCTCGGAAATTTCTGGTCCGATTCGGCCGAGTGACCACTCAAAATGTTCCTCTAGACAAGCTCTATCCAACGGTGGCATCAGTCGTGGGACTATTTTGATGAATTACTGAGATAGGAGTAGACATAGGTCAAATAAACCGGGTAAATATTAAAAGTTTGCACGTTCCGCGCTCGGAAATTTCTGGTCTGATTCGGCCTTGTGACCACTCAAAATGTTCTTCTAGACAAGCTCTATCCAACGGTGGGATCAGTCGTCGGACTATTTTGATGAATTCCAGAGATAGGAGTAGACATAGGTCAAATAAACCGGGTAAATATTAAAAGTTTGCACGCTCCGCGCTCGGAAATGTCTGGTCTGATTCCGTCGTGTGACCACTCAAAATGTTCCTCTAGACTAGGTCTATCCAACGGTGGGATCAGTCGTGGGACTATTTTGATGAATTCCTGAGTGTTAGGGCTTGTGTAGAGGACAAAATATCCGATAATTAATTAGTTTAATGTTAATCTATTAGTTCGATAAGTTGTATTCTTCATAAGCCTAGTATTAAATCTGTGACTAGTATGTAAGGAACCCGTGTGCTACGCCTATGGACATTACTCGTTTCTATTGCCACTTTGCCCGTTTGACCAGATGTTGATTCGCATTTCGTTTGATCTTAGACTACCTATGTAATAAAACTCCTCGCCGACCTTTTGTGCGTACTAGAATTTAGACACGTTCTCGATGCTGGTCATAAACGCCCTTCATTAAAACGCAATTATATTGTTAAAGTTAGGCAAGTCACAAGGACAAACATAGAAGAAGTGCCGATGATGACCTCTTAGTTTCTGGTACGCCTATGTACGCTTACCATTAATTTTAGTATTTAAGATTTTGCAAGAAGAAAATTCGCTCTCTTCTTGTGCGTCTCCGTCGACCCTTAACTCCGTACTTTGCACGTTACTCGTACGCGATTACTTTACACACGGTTCCTATACACGGTTAATTACTACACTAATTAACTTGTCACGAAAAGTTGTTATTTCTTTGCTACATTACTCGAAGTTGTTAGTGAATAATAAACCTTTGTTACCGTTAGAAAAGGGTTTTGTTTTCATTTGCACGAACACGGTGTCTCTGAGACCGCGAACTCAGGGTGGTCCTTCGCAAGCATCCAGTCCATTGCTTACTAGACGTATCAAGAATTAGGCCATGTCTAATCAACATCTTGGTACCACGATCCACGAATAAACAGTTTGGTCCTTCGAGCCGGATCAACATTTTTGGTCCTACGAGCCGGATCAACACTGAGAAAAAAATTCACACACGTCAACTAAACCGGGTAAATATTAAAAGTTTGCACGCTCCGCGCTCGGAAATTTCTGGTCTGATTCGTCCGAGTGACCACTCAAAATGTTCCTCTAGACTAGCTCTATCCAACGGTGGGATCATTCGTGGGACTATTTTGATGAATTCCTGAGAAAAAAATTCACACACGTCAAATAAACCGGGTAAATATTAAAAGTTTGCACGCTCCGCGCTCGGTAATTTCTGGTCTGATTCGGCCTTGTGACCACTCAAAATGTTCCTCTAGACTAGCTCTATCCAACGTTGGGATCATTCGTGGGACTATTTTGATGAATTCCTGAGAAAAAAATTCACACACGTCAAATAAACCGGGTAAATATTAAAAGTTTGCACGTTCCGCGCTCGGAAATTTCTGGTCTGATTCGGCCGTGTGACCACTCAAAATGTTCCTCTAGACAAGCTCTATCCAACGGTGGCATCAGTCGTGGGACTATTTTGATGAATTACTGAGAAAAAAATTCACACACGTCAAATAAACCGGGTAAATATTAAAAGTTTGCACGTTCCGCGCTCGGAAATTTCTGGTCTGATTCGGCCTTGTGACCACTCAAAATGTTCCTCTAGACAAGCTCTATCCAACGGTGGGATCAGTCGTCGGACTATTTTGATGAATTCCAGAGATAGGAGTAGACATAGGTCAAATAAACCGGGTAAATATTAAAAGTTTGCACGTTCCGCGCTCGGAAATTTCTGGTCTGATTCGGCCTTGTGACCACTCAAAATGTTCCTCTAGACAAGCTCTATCCAACGGTGGGATCAGTCGTCGGACTATTTTGATGAATTCCAGAGATAGGAGTAGACATAGGTCAAATAAACCGGGTAAATATTAAAAGTTTGCACGTTCCGCGCTCGGAAATTTCTGGTCTGATTCGGCCTTGTGACCACTCAAAATGTTCTTCTAGACAAGCTCTATCCAACGGTGGTATCAGTCGTCGGACTATTTTGATGAATTCCAGAGATAGGAGTAGACATAGGTCAAATAAACCGGGTAAATATTAAAAGTTTGCACGCTCCGCGCTCGGAAATTTCTGGGCTGATTCCGTCGTGTGACCACTCAAAATGTTCCTCTAGACTAGGTCTATGCAACGGTGGGATCAGTCGTGGGGCTATTTTGATGAATTCCTGAGAAAAAAATTCACACACGTCAACTAAACCGGGTAAATATTAAAAGTTTGCACGCTCCGCGCTCGGAAATTTCTGGTCTGATTCGTCCGAGTGACCACTCAAAATGTTCCTCTAGACTAGCTCTATCCAACGGTGGGATCATTCGTGGGACTATTTTGATGAATTCCTGAGAAAAAAATTCACACACGTCAACTAAACCGGGTAAATATTAAAAGTTGGCACGCTCCGCGCTCGGAAATTTCTGGTCTGATTCGGCCTTGTGACCACTCAAAATGTTCCTCTAGACAAGCTCTATCCAACGGTGGTATCAGTCGTCGGACTATTTTGATGAATTCCAGAGATAGGAGTAGACATAGGTCAAATAAACCGGGTAAATATTAAAAGTTTGCACGCTCCGCGCTCGGAAATTTCTGGTCCGATTCGGCCGAGTGACCACTCAAAATGTTCCTCTAGACAAGCTCTATCCAACGGTGGGATCAGTCGTCGGACTATTTTGATGAATTCCAGAGATAGGAGTAGACATAGGTCAAATAAACCTGGTAAATATTAAAAGTTTGCACGCTCCGCGCTCGGAAATTTCTGGTCGGATTCGGCCTTGTGACCACTCAAAATGTTCCTCTAGACTAGCTCTATCCAACGGTGGGATCATTCGTGGGACTATTTTGATGAATTCCTGAGAAAAAAATTCACACACGTCAACTAAACCGGGTAAATATTAAAAGTTTGCACGCTCCGCGCTCGGAAATTTCTGGTCTGATTCGGCCGAGTGACCACTCAAAATGTTCCTCTAGACAAGCTCTATCCAACGGCGTGATCAGTCGTCGGACTATTTTGATGACTTCCTGAGAAAATAATTCACACACGTCAAATAAACCGGGTAAATATTAAAAGTTTGCACGCTCCGCGCTCGGAAATTTCTGGTCTGATTCCGTCGTGTGACCACTCAAAATGTTCCTCTAGACAAGCTCTATCCAACGGTGGTATCAGTCGTCGGACTATTTTGATGAATTCCAGAGATAGGAGTAGCCATAGGTCAAATAAACCGGGTAAATATTAAAAGTTTGCACGCTCCGCGCTCGGTAATTTCTGGTCTGATTCGTCCGAGTGACCACTCAAAATGTTCCTCTAGACAAGCTCTATTCAACGGTGGGATCAGTCGTCGGACTATTTTGATGACTTCCTGAGAAAATAATTCACACACGTCAAATAAACCGGGTAAATATTAAAAGTTTGCACGCTCCGCGCGCGGAAATTTCTGGTCTGATTCGGCCGAGTGACCACTCAAAATGTTCCTCTAGACAAGCTCTATCCAACGGTGGCATCAGTCGTGGGACTATTTTGATGAATTCCTGAGAAAAAAATTCACACACGTCAACTAAAACGGGTAAATATTAAAAGTTTGCACGCTCCGCGCTCGGAAATTTCTGGTCTGATTCGTCCGAGTGACCACTCAAAATGTTCCTCTAGACTAGCTCTATCCAACGGTGGGATCATTCGTGGGACTATTTTGATGAATTCCTGAGAAAAAAATTCACACACGTCAAATAAACCGGGTAAATATTAAAAGTTTGCACGCTCCGCGCTCGGAAATTTCTGGTCTGATTCGGCCTTGTGACCACTCAAAATGTTCCTCTAGACAAGCTCTATCCAACGGTGGTATCAGTCGTCGGACTATTTTGATGAATTCCAGAGATAGGAGTAGACATAGGTCAAATAAACCGGGTAAATATTAAAAGTTTGCACGCTCCGCGCTCGGAAATTTCTGGTCTGATTCCGTCGTGTGACCACTCAAAATGTTCCTCTAGACAAGCTCTATCCAACGGTGGTATCAGTCGTCGGACTATTTTGATGAATTCCAGAGATAGGAGTAGCCATAGGTCAAATAAACCGGGTAAATATTAAAAGTTTGCACGCTCCGCGCTCGGTAATTTCTGGTCTGATTCGTCCGAGTGACCACTCAAAATGTTCCTCTAGACAAGCTCTATTCAACGGTGGGATCAGTCGTCGGACTATTTTGATGACTTCCTGAGAAAATAATTCACACACGTCAAATAAACCGGGTAAATAATAAAAGTTTGCACGCTCCGCGCGCGGAAATTTCTGGTCTGATTCGGCCGAGTGACCACTCAAAATGTTCCTCTAGACAAGCTCTATCCAACGGTGGCATCAGTCGTGGGACTATTTTGATGAATTCCTGAGAAAAAAATTCACACACGTCAACTAAAACGGGTAAATATTAAAAGTTTGCACGCTCCGCGCTCGGAAATTTCTGGTCCGATTCGGCCGAGTGACCACTCAAAATGTTCCTCTAGACAAGCTCTATCCAACGGTGGCATCAGTCGTGGGACTATTTTGATGAATTACTGAGAAAAAAATTCACACACGTCAAATAAACCGGGTAAATATTAAAAGTTTGCACGCTCCGCGCTCGGAAATTTCTGGTCCGATTCGGCCGCATGACCACTCAAAATGTTCCTCTAGACAAGCTCTATCCAACGGTGGCATCAGTCGTGGGACTATTTTGATGAATTACTGAGAAAAAAATTCACACACGTCAAATAAACCGGGTAAATATTAAAAATTTGCACGCTCCGCGCTCGGAAATTTCTGGTCTGATTCCGTCGTGTGACCACTCAAAGTGTTCCTCTAGACTAGGTCTATCCAACGGTGGGATCAGTCGTGGGACTATTTTGAAGAATTCCTGAGAAAAAAATTCACACACGTCAACTAAACCGGGTAAATATTAAAAGTTTGCACGCTCCGCGCTCGGAAATTTCTGGTCCGATTCGGCCGAGTGACCACTCAAAATGTTCCTCTAGACAAGCTCTATCCAACGGTGGCATCAGTCGTGGGACTATTTTGATGAATTACTGAGATAGGAGTAGACATAGGTCAAATAAACCGGGTAAATATTAAAAGTTTGCACGTTCCTCGCTCGGAAATTTCTGGTCTGATTCGGCCTTGTGACCACTCAAAATGTTCTTCTAGACAAGCTCTATCCAACGGTGGGATCAGTCGTCGGACTATTTTGATGAATTCCTGAGAAAAAAATTCACACACGTCAACTAAACCGGGTAAATATTAAAAGTTTGCACGCTCCGCGCTCGGAAATTTCTGGTCTGATTCGTCCGAGTGACCACTCAAAATGTTCCTCTAGACTAGCTCTATCCAACGGTGGGATCATTCGTGGGACTATTTTGATGAATTCCTGAGAAAAAAATTCACACACGTCAACTAAACCGGGTAAATATTAAAAGTTTGCACGCTCCGCGCTCGGAAATTTCTGGTCTGATTCGGCCGAGTGACCACTCAAAATGTTCCTCTAGACAAGCTCTATCCAACGGCGTGATCAGTCGTCGGACTATTTTGATGACTTCCTGAGAAAATAATTCACACACGTCAACTAAACCGGGTAAATATTAAAAGTTTGCACGCTCCGCGCTCGGAAATTTCTGGTCTGATTCGTCCGAGTGACCACTCAAAATGTTCCTCTAGACTAGCTCTATCCAACGGTGGGATCATTCGTGGGACTATTTTGATGAATTCCTGAGAAAAAAATTCACACACGTCAAATAAACCGGGTAAATATTAAAAGTTTGCACGCTCCGCGCTCGGAAATTTCTGGTCTGATTCGGCCTTGTGACCACTCAAAATGTTCCTCTAGACAAGCTCTATCCAACGGTGGTATCAGTCGTCGGACTATTTTGATGAATTCCAGAGATAGGAGTAGACATAGGTCAAATAAACCGGGTAAATATTAAAAGTTTGCACGCTCCGCGCTCGGAAATTTCTGGTCTGATTCCGTCGTGTGACCACTCAAAATGTTCCTCTAGACAAGCTCTATCCAACGGTGGTATCAGTCGTCGGACTATTTTGATGAATTCCAGAGATAGGAGTAGCCATAGGTCAAATAAACCGGGTAAATATTAAAAGTTTGCACGCTCCGCGCTCGGTAATTTCTGGTCTGATTCGTCCGAGTGACCACTCAAAATGTTCCTCTAGACAAGCTCTATTCAACGGTGGGATCAGTCGTCGGACTATTTTGATGACTTCCTGAGAAAATAATTCACACACGTCAAATAAACCGGGTAAATAATAAAAGTTTGCACGCTCCGCGCGCGGAAATTTCTGGTCTGATTCGGCCGAGTGACCACTCAAAATGTTCCTCTAGACAAGCTCTATCCAACGGTGGCATCAGTCGTGGGACTATTTTGATGAATTCCTGAGAAAAAAATTCACACACGTCAACTAAAACGGGTAAATATTAAAAGTTTGCACGCTCCGCGCTCGGAAATTTCTGGTCCGATTCGGCCGAGTGACCACTCAAAATGTTCCTCTAGACAAGCTCTATCCAACGGTGGCATCAGTCGTGGGACTATTTTGATGAATTACTGAGAAAAAAATTCACACACGTCAAATAAACCGGGTAAATATTAAAAGTTTGCACGCTCCGCGCTCGGAAATTTCTGGTCCGATTCGGCCGCATGACCACTCAAAATGTTCCTCTAGACAAGCTCTATCCAACGGTGGCATCAGTCGTGGGACTATTTTGATGAATTACTGAGAAAAAAATTCACACACGTCAAATAAACCGGGTAAATATTAAAAATTTGCACGCTCCGCGCTCGGAAATTTCTGGTCTGATTCCGTCGTGTGACCACTCAAAGTGTTCCTCTAGACTAGGTCTATCCAACGGTGGGATCAGTCGTGGGACTATTTTGAAGAATTCCTGAGAAAAAAATTCACACACGTCAACTAAACCGGGTAAATATTAAAAGTTTGCACGCTCCGCGCTCGGAAATTTCTGGTCCGATTCGGCCGAGTGACCACTCAAAATGTTCCTCTAGACAAGCTCTATCCAACGGTGGCATCAGTCGTGGGACTATTTTGATGAATTACTGAGATAGGAGTAGACATAGGTCAAATAAACCGGGTAAATATTAAAAGTTTGCACGTTCCTCGCTCGGAAATTTCTGGTCTGATTCGGCCTTGTGACCACTCAAAATGTTCTTCTAGACAAGCTCTATCCAACGGTGGGATCAGTCGTCGGACTATTTTGATGAATTCCAGAGATAGGAGTAGACATAGGTCAAATAAACCGGGTAAATATTAAAAGTTTGCACGCTCCGCGCTCGGAAATTTCTGGTCTGATTCCGTCGTGTGACCACTCAAAATGTTCCTCTAGACTAGGTCTATCCAACGGTGGGATCATTCGTGGGACTATTTTGATGAATTCCTGAGAAAAAAATTCACACACGTCAAATAAACCGGGTAAATATTAAAAGTTTGCACGCTCCGCGCTCGGAAATTTCTGGTCTGATTCGTCCGAGTGACCACTCAAAATGTTCCTCTAGACTAGCTCTATCCAACGGTGGGATCATTCGTGGGACTATTTTGATGAATTCCTGAGAAAAAAATTCACACACGTCAAATAAACCGGGTAAATATTAAAAGTTTGCACGCTCCGCGCTCGGAAATTTCTGGTCTGATTCGGCCTTGTGACCACTCAAAATGTTCCTCTAGACAAGCTCTATCCAACGGTGGTATCAGTCGTCGGACTATTTTGATGAATTCCAGAGATAGGAGTAGACATAGGTCAAATAAACCGGGTAAATATTAAAAGTTTGCACGCTCCGCGCTCGGAAATTTCTGGTCTGATTCCGTCGTGTGACCACTCAAAATGTTCCTCTAGACAAGCTGTATCCAACGGTGGTATCAGTCGTCGGACTATTTTGATGAATTCCAGAGATAGGAGTAGCCATAGGTCAAATAAACCGGGTAAATATTAAAAGTTTGCACGCTCCGCGCTCGGTAATTTCTGGTCTGATTCGGCCTTGTGACCACTCAAAATGTTCCTCTAGACTAGCTCTATCCAACGTTGGGATCATTCGTGGGACTATTTTGATGAATTCCTGAGAAAAAAATTCACACACGTCAAATAAACCGGGTAAATATTAAAAGTTTGCACGTTCCGCGCTCGGAAATTTCTGGTCTGATTCGGCCGTGTGACCACTCAAAATGTTCCTCTAGACAAGCTCTATCCAACGGTGGCATCAGTCGTGGGACTATTTTGATGAATTACTGAGAAAAAAATTCACACACGTCAAATAAACCGGGTAAATATTAAAAGTTTGCACGTTCCGCGCTCGGAAATTTCTGGTCTGATTCGGCCTTGTGACCACTCAAAATGTTCCTCTAGACAAGCTCTATCTAACGGTGGGATCAGTCGTCGGACTATTTTGATGAATTCCAGAGATAGGAGTAGACATAGGTCAAATAAACCGGGTAAATATTAAAAGTTTGCACGTTCCGCGCTCGGAAATTTCTGGTCTGATTCGGCCTTGTGACCACTCAAAATGTTCCTCTAGACAAGCTCTATCCAACGGTGGGATCAGTCGTCGGACTATTTTGATGAATTCCAGAGATAGGAGTAGACATAGGTCAAATAAACCGGGTAAATATTAAAAGTTTGCACGTTCCGCGCTCGGAAATTTCTGGTCTGATTCGGCCTTGTGACCACTCAAAATGTTCTTCTAGACAAGCTCTATCCAACGGTGGTATCAGTCGTCGGACTATTTTGATGAATTCCAGAGATAGGAGTAGACATAGGTCAAATAAACCGGGTAAATATTAAAAGTTTGCACGCTCCGCGCTCGGAAATTTCTGGTCTGATTCCGTCGTGTGACCACTCAAAATGTTCCTCTAGACTAGGTCTATGCAACGGTGGGATCAGTCGTGGGGCTATTTTGATGAATTCCTGAGAAAAAAATTCACACACGTCAACTAAACCGGGTAAATATTAAAAGTTTGCACGCTCCGCGCTCGGAAATTTCTGGTCCGATTCGGCCGAGTGACCACTCAAAATGTTCCTCTAGACAAGCTCTATCCAACGGTGGGATCAGTCGTCGGACTATTTTGATGAATTCCAGAGATAGGAGTAGACATAGGTCAAATAAACCTGGTAAATATTAAAAGTTTGCACGCTCCGCGCTCGGAAATTTCTGGTCTGATTCGTCCGAGTGACCACTCAAAATGTTCCTCTAGACTAGCTCTATCCAACGGTGGGATCATTCGTGGGACTATTTTGATGAATTCCTGAGAAAAAAATTCACACACGTCAAATAAACCGGGTAAATATTAAAAGTTTGCACGCTCCGCGCTCGGAAATTTCTGGTCGGATTCGGCCTTGTGACCACTCAAAATGTTCCTCTAGACAAGCTCTATCCAACGGTGGTATCAGTCGTCGGACTATTTTGATGAATTCCAGAGATAGGAGTAGACATAGGTCAAATAAACCGGGTAAATATTAAAAGTTTGCACGCTCCGCGCTCGGAAATTTCTGGTCTGATTCCGTCGTGTGACCACTCAAAATGTTCCTCTAGACAAGCTCTATCCAACGGTGGTATCAGTCGTCGGACTATTTTGATGAATTCCAGAGATAGGAGTAGCCATAGGTCAAATAAACCGGGTAAATATTAAAAGTTTGCACGCTCCGCGCTCGGTAATTTCTGGTCTGATTCGGCCGAGTGACCACTCAAAATGTTCCTCTAGACAAGCTCTATCCAACGGTGGCATCAGTCGTGGGACTATTTTGATGAATTCCTGAGAAAAAAATTCACACACGTCAACTAAAACGGGTAAATATTAAAAGTTTGCACGCTCCGCGCTCGGAAATTTCTGGTCCGATTCGGCCGAGTGACCACTCAAAATGTTCCTCTAGACAAGCTCTATCCAACGGTGGCATCAGTCGTGGGACTATTTTGATGAATTACTGAGAAAAAAATTCACACACGTCAAATAAACCGGGTAAATATTAAAAGTTTGCACGCTCCGCGCTCGGAAATTTCTGGTCCGATTCGGCCGCATGACCACTCAAAATGTTCCTCTAGACAAGCTCTATCCAACGGTGGGATCATTCGTGGGACTATTTTGATGAATTCCTGAGAAAAAAATTCACACACGTCAAATAAACCGGGTAAATATTAAAAGTTTGCACGCTCCGCGCTCGGAAATTTCTGGTCCGATTCGGCCGTGTGACCACTCAAAATGTTCCTCTAGACAAGCTCTATCCAACGGTGGGATCAGTCGTGGGACTATTTTGAAGAATTCCTGAGAAAAAAATTCACACACGTCAACTAAACCGGGTAAATATTAAAAGTTTGCACGCTCCGCGCTCGGAAATTTCTGGTCCGATTCGGCCGAGTGACCACTCAAAATGTTCCTCTAGACAAGCTCTATCCAACGGTGGCATCAGTCGTGGGACTATTTTGATGAATTACTGAGATAGGAGTAGACATAGGTCAAATAAACCGGGTAAATATTAAAAGTTTGCACGTTCCGCGCTCGGAAATTTCTGGTCTGATTCGGCCTTGTGACCACTCAAAATGTTCTTCTAGACAAGCTCTATCCAACGGTGGGATCAGTCGTCGGACTATTTTGATGAATTCCAGAGATAGGAGTAGACATAGGTCAAATAAACCGGGTAAATATTAAAAGTTTGCACGCTCCGCGCTCGGAAATGTCTGGTCTGATTCCGTCGTGTGACCACTCAAAATGTTCCTCTAGACTAGGTCTATCCAACGGTGGGATCAGTCGTGGGACTATTTTGATGAATTCCTGAGTGTTAGGGCTTGTGTAGAGGACAAAATATCCGATAATTAATTAGTTTAATGTTAATCTATTAGTTCGATAAGTTGTATTCTTCATAAGCCTAGTATTAAATCTGTGACTAGTATGTAAGGAACCCGTGTGCTACGCCTATGGACATTACTCGTTTCTATTGCCACTTTGCCCGTTTGACCAGATGTTGATTCGCATTTCGTTTGATCTTAGACTACCTATGTAATAAAACTCCTCGCCGACCTTTTGTGCGTACTAGAATTTAGACACGTTCTCGATGCTGGTCATAAACGCCCTTCATTAAAACGCAATTATATTGTTAAAGTTAGGCAAGTCACAAGGACAAACATAGAAGAAGTGCCGATGATGACCTCTTAGTTTCTGGTACGCCTATGTACGCTTACCATTAATTTTAGTATTTAAGATTTTGCAAGAAGAAAATTCGCTCTCTTCTTGTGCGTCTCCGTCGACCCTTAACTCCGTACTTTGCACGTTACTCGTACGCGATTACTTTACACACGGTTCCTATACACGGTTAATTACTACACTAATTAACTTGTCACGAAAAGTTGTTATTTCTTTGCTACATTACTCGAAGTTGTTAGTGAATAATAAACCTTTGTTACCGTTAGAAAAGGGTTTTGTTTTCATTTGCACGAACACGGTGTCTCTGAGACCGCGAACTCAGGGTGGTCCTTCGCAAGCATCCAGTCCATTGCTTACTAGACGTATCAAGAATTAGGCCATGTCTAATCAACATCTTGGTACCACGATCCACGAATAAACAGTTTGGTCCTTCGAGCCGGATCAACATTTTTGGTCCTACGAGCCGGATCAACACTGAGAAAAAAATTCACACACGTCAACTAAACCGGGTAAATATTAAAAGTTTGCACGCTCCGCGCTCGGAAATTTCTGGTCTGATTCGTCCGAGTGACCACTCAAAATGTTCCTCTAGACTAGCTCTATCCAACGGTGGGATCATTCGTGGGACTATTTTGATGAATTCCTGAGAAAAAAATTCACACACGTCAAATAAACCGGGTAAATATTAAAAGTTTGCACGCTCCGCGCTCGGAAATTTCTGGTCTGATTCGGCCTTGTGACCACTCAAAATGTTCCTCTAGACAAGCTCTATCCAACGGTGGTATCAGTCGTCGGACTATTTTGATGAATTCCAGAGATAGGAGTAGACATAGGTCAAATAAACCGGGTAAATATTAAAAGTTTGCACGCTCCGCGCTCGGAAATTTCTGGTCTGATTCCGTCGTGTGACCACTCAAAATGTTCCTCTAGACAAGCTGTATCCAACGGTGGTATCAGTCGTCGGACTATTTTGATGAATTCCAGAGATAGGAGTAGCCATAGGTCAAATAAACCGGGTAAATATTAAAAGTTTGCACGCTCCGCGCTCGGTAATTTCTGGTCTGATTCGGCCTTGTGACCACTCAAAATGTTCCTCTAGACTAGCTCTATCCAACGTTGGGATCATTCGTGGGACTATTTTGATGAATTCCTGAGAAAAAAATTCACACACGTCAAATAAACCGGGTAAATATTAAAAGTTTGCACGCTCCGCGCTCGGAAATTTCTGGTCCGATTCGGCCGTGTGACCACTCAAAATGTTCCTCTAGACAAGCTCTATCCAACGGTGGCATCAGTCGTGGGACTATTTTGATGAATTACTGAGAAAAAAATTCACACACGTCAAATAAACCGGGTAAATATTAAAAGTTTGCACGCTCCGCGCTCGGAAATTTCTGGTCCGATTCGGCCGAGTGACCACTCAAAATGTTCTTCTAGACAAGCTCTATCCAACGGTGGGATCAGTCGTCAGACTATTTTGATGAATTCCAGAGATAGGAGTAGACATAGGTCAAATAAACCTGGTAAATATTAAAAGTTTGCACGCTCCGCGCTCGGAAATTTCTGGTCTGATTCGGCCTTGTGACCACTCAAAATGTTCCTCTAGACAAGCTCTATCCAACGGTGGTATCAGTCGTCGGACTATTTTGATGAATTCCAGAGATAGGAGTAGACATAGGTCAAATAAACCGGGTAAATATTAAAAGTTTGCACGCTCCGCGCTCGGAAATTTCTGGTCCGATTCGGCCGAGTGACCACTCAAAATGTTCCTCTAGACAAGCTCTATCCAACGGTGGCATCAGTCGTGGGACTATTTTGATGAATTACTGAGAAAAAAATTCACACACGTCAAATAAACCGGGTAAATATTAAAAGTTTGCACGCTCCGCGCTCGGAAATTTCTGGTCCGATTCGGCCGAGTGACCACTCAAAATGTTCCTCTAGACAAGCTCTATCCAACGGCGGGATCAGTCGTCGGACTATTTTGATGACTTCCTGAGAAAAAAATTCACACACGTCAAATAAACCGGGTAAATATTAAAAGTTTGCACGCTCCGCGCTCGGAAATTTCTGGTCCGATTCGGCCGTGTGACCACTCAAAATGTTCTTCTAGACAAGCTCTATCCAACGGTGGTATCAGTCGTCGGACTATTTTGATGAATTCCAGAGATAGGAGTAGACATAGGTCAAATAAACCGGGTAAATATTAAAAGTTTGCACGCTCCGCGCTCGGAAATTTCTGGTCTGATTCCGTCGTGTGACCACTCAAAATGTTCCTCTAGACTAGGTCTATCCAACGGTGGGATCAGTCGTGGGACTATTTTGATGAATTCCAGAGATAGGAGTAGACATAGGTCAAATAAACCGGGTAAATATTAAAAGTTTGCACGCTCCGCGCTCGGAAATTTCTGGTCTGATTCCGTCGTGTGACCACTCAAAATGTTCCTCTAGACAAGCTCTATCCAACGGTGGTATCAGTCGTCGGACTATTTTGATGAATTCCAGAGATAGGAGTAGACATAGGTCAAATAAACCGGGTAAATATTAAAAGTTTGCACGCTCCGCGCTCGGAAATTTCTGGTCTGATTCCGTCGTGTGACCACTCAAAATGTTCCTCTAGACAAGCTCTATCCAACGGTGGTATCAGTCGTCGGACTATTTTGATGAATTCCAGAGATAGGAGTAGACATAGGTCAAATAAACCGGGTAAATATTAAAAGTTTGCACGCTCCGCGCTCGGAAATTTCTGGTCCGATTCGGCCGTGTGACCACTCAAAATGTTCCTCTAGACAAGCTCTATCCAACGGTGGCATCAGTCGTGGGACTATTTTGATGAATTACTGAGAAAAAAATTCACACACGTCAAATAAACCGGGTAAATATTAAAAGTTTGCACGCTCCGCGCTCGGAAATTTCTGGTCCGATTCGGCCGAGTGACCACTCAAAATGTTCCTCTAGACAAGCTCTATCCAACGGTGGCATCAGTCGTGGGACTATTTTGATGAATTACTGAGATAGGAGTAGACATAGGTCAAATAAACCGGGTAAATATTAAAAGTTTGCACGCTCCGCGCTCGGAAATTTCTGGTCTGATTCCGTCGTGTGACCACTCAAAATGTTCCTCTAGACTAGCTCTATCCAACGGTGGGATCATTCGTGGGACTATTTTGATGAATTCCTGAGAAAAAAATTCACACACGTCAAATAAACCGGGTAAATATTAAAAGTTTGCACGCTCCGCGCTCGGAAATTTCTGGTCTGATTCGGCCTTGTGACCACTCAAAATGTTCCTCTAGACAAGCTCTATCCAACGGTGGTATCAGTCGTCGGACTATTTTGATGAATTCCAGAGATAGGAGTAGACATAGGTCAAATAAACCGGGTAAATATTAAAAGTTTGCACGCTCCGCGCTCGGAAATTTCTGGTCTGATTCCGTCGTGTGACCACTCAAAATGTTCCTCTAGACAAGCTCTATTCAACGGTGGGATCAGTCGTCGGACTATTTTGATGACTTCCTGAGAAAATAATTCACACACGTCAAATAAACCGGGTAAATATTAAAAGTTTGCACGCTCCGCGCGCGGAAATTTCTGGTCTGATTCGGCCGAGTGACCACTCAAAATGTTCCTCTAGACAAGCTCTATCCAACGGTGGCATCAGTCGTGGGACTATTTTGATGAATTACTGAGAAAAAAATTCACACACGTCAAATAAACCGGGTAAATATTAAAAGTTTGCACGCTCCGCGCTCGGAAATTTCTGGTCTGATTCCGTCGTGTGACCACTCAAAATGTTCCTCTAGACTAGGTCTATGCAACGGTGGGATCAGTCGTGGGGCTATTTTGATGAATTCCTGAGAAAAAAATTCACACACGTCAACTAAACCGGGTAAATATTAAAAGTTTGCACGCTCCGCGCTCGGAAATTTCTGGTCTGATTCGTCCGAGTGACCACTCAAAATGTTCCTCTAGACTAGCTCTATCCAACGGTGGGATCATTCGTGGGACTACTTTGATGAATTCCTGAGAAAAAAATTCACAAACGTCAACTAAACCGGGTAAATATTAAAAGTTTGCACGCTCCGCGCTCGGAAATTTCTGGTCTGATTCGTCCGAGTGACCACTCAAAATATTCCTCTAGACTAGCTCTATCCAACGGTGGGATCATTCCTGGGACTATTTTGATGAATTCCTGAGAAAAAAATTCACACACGTCAACTAAACCGGGTAAATATTAAAAGTTTGCACGCTCCGCGCTCGGAAATTTCTGGTCTGATTCGTCCGAGTGACCACTCAAAATGTTCCTCTAGACAAGCTCTATTCAACGGTGGGATCAGTCTTCGGACTATTTTGATGACTTCCTGAGAAAATAATTCACACACGTCAAATAAACCGGGTAAATATTAAAAGTTTGCACGCTCCGCGCTTGGAAATTTCTGGTCTGATTCGGCCTTGTGACCACTCAAAATGTTCCTCTAGACAAGCTCTATCCAACGGTGGTATCAGTCGTCGGACTATTTTGATGAATTCCAGAGATAGGAGTAGACATAGGTCAAATAAACCGGGTAAATATTAAAAGTTTGCACGCTCCGCGCTCGGAAATTTCTGGTCCGATTCGGCCGAGTGACCACTCAAAATGTTCCTCTAGACAAGCTCTATCCAACGGTGGCATCAGTCGTGGGACTATTTTGATGAATTACTGAGAAAAAAATTCACACACGTCAAATAAACCGGGTAAATATTAAAAGTTTGCACGCTCCGCGCTCGGAAATTTCTGGTCCGATTCGGCCGAGTGACCACTCAAAATGTTAGTCTAGACAAGCTCTATCCAACGGTGGGATCAGTCGTCGGACTATTTTGATGAATTCCAGAGATAGGAGTAGACATAGGTCAAATAAACCGGGTAAATATTAAAAGTTTGCACGTTCCGCGCTCGGAAATTTCTGGTCTGATTCGGCCTTGTGACCACTCAAAATGTTCTTCTAGACAAGCTCTATCCAACGGTGGTATCAGTCGTCGGACTATTTTGATAAATTCCAGAGATAGGAGTAGACATAGGTCAAATAAACCGGGTAAATATTAAAAGTTTGCACGCTCCGCGCTCGGAAATTTCTGGTCTGATTCCGTCGTGTGACCACTCAAAATGTTCCTCTAGACAAGCTCTATCCAACGGTGGTATCAGTCGTCGGACTATTTTGATGAATTCCAGAGATAGGAGTAGACATAGGTCAAATAAACCGGGTAAATATTAAAAGTTTGCACGCTCCGCGCTCGGAAATTTCTGGTACGATTCGGCCGTGTGACCACTCAAAATGTTCCTCTAGACAAGCTCTATCCAACGGTGGCATCAGTCGTGGGACTATTTTGATGAATTACTGAGAAAAAAATTCACACACGTCAAATAAACCGGGTAAATATTAAAAGTTTGCACGCTCCGCGCTCGGAAATTTCTGGTCTGATTCGTCCGAGTGACCACTCAAAATGTTCCTCTAGACTAGCTCTATCCAACGGTGGGATCATTCGTGGGACTATTTTGATGAATTCCTGAGAAAAAAATTCACACACGTCAAATAAACCGGGTAAATATTAAAAGTTTGCACGCTCCGCGCTCGGAAATTTCTGGTCCGATTCGGCCGTGTGACCACTCAAAATGTTCCTCTAGACAAGCTCTATCCAACGGTGGCATCAGTCGTGGGACTATTTTGATGAATTACTGAGAAAAAAATTCACACACGTCAAATAAACCGGGTAAATATTAAAAGTTTGCACGCTCAGCGCTCGGAAATTTCTGGTCTGATTCCGTCGTGTGACCACTCAAAATGTTCCTCTAGACAAGCTCTATCCAACGGTGGTATCAGTCGTCGGACTATTTTGATGAATTCCAGAGATAGGAGTAGCCATAGGTCAAATAAACCGGGTAAATATTAAAAGTTTGCACGCTCCGCGCTCGGTAATTTCTGGTCTGATTCGGCCGTGTGTCCACTCAAAATGTTCCTCTAGACTAGCTCTATCCAACGTTGGGATCATTCGTGGGACTATTTTGATGAATTCCTGAGAAAAAAATTCACACACGTCAAATAAACCGGGTAAATATTAAAAGTTTGCACGCTCCGCGCGCGGAAATTTCTGGTCTGATTCGGCCGAGTGACCACTCAAAATGTTCCTCTAGACAAGCTCTATCCAACGGTGGTATCAGTCGTCGGACAATTTTGATGAATTCCAGAGATAGGAGTAGACATAGGTCAAGTAAACCGGGTAAATATTAAAAGTTTGCACGCTCCGCGCTCGGAAATTTCTGGTCCGATTCGGCCGTGTGTCCACTCAAAATGTTCCTCTAGACTAGCTCTATCCAACGGTGTGATCAGTCGTGGGACTATTTTGATGAATTCCTAAGAAAAAAATTCACACACGTCAAATAAACCGGGTAAATATTAAAAGTTTGCACGCTCCGCGCTCGGAAATTTCTGGTCCGATTCGGCCGAGTGACCACTCAAAATGTTCCTCTAGACAAGCTCTATCCAACGGTGGCATCAGTCGTGGGACTATTTTGATGAATTACTGAGAAAAAAATTCACACACGTCAAATAAACCGGGTAAATATTAAAAGTTTGCACGCTCCGCGCTCGGAAATTTCTGGTCCGATTCGGCCGAGTGACCACTCAAAATGTTCCTCTAGACAAGCTCTATCCAACGGTGGGATCAGTCGTCGGACTATTTTGATGAATTCCAGAGATAGGAGTAGACATAGGTCAAATAAACCGGGTAAATATTAAAAGTTTGCACGCTCCGCGCTCGGAAATTTCTGGTCTGATTCGGCCTTGTGACCACTCAAAATGTTCCTCTAGACAAGCTCTATCCAACGGTGGTATCAGTCGTCGGACTATTTTGATGAATTCCAGAGATAGGAGTAGACATAGGTCAAATAAACCGGGTAAATATTAAAAGTTTGCACGCTCCGCGCTCGGAAATTTCTGGTCTGATTCCGTCGTGTGACCACTCAAAATGTTCCTCTAGACAAGCTCTATCCAACGGTGGTATCAGTCGTCGGACTATTTTGATGAATTCCAGAGATAGGAGTAGCCATAGGTCAAATAAACCGGGTAAATATTAAAAGTTTGCACGCTCCGCGCTCGGAAATTTCTGGTCTGATTCCGTCGTGTGACCACTCAAAATGTTCCTCTAGACTAGGTCTATGCAACGGTGGGATCAGTCGTGGGGCTATTTTGATGAATTCCTGAGAAAAAAATTCACACACGTCAACTAAACCGGGTAAATATTAAAAGTTTGCACGCTCCGCGCTCGGAAATTTCTGGTCTGATTCGTCCGAGTGACCACTCAAAATGTTCCTCTAGACTAGCTCTATCCAACGGTGGGATCATTCGTGGGACTACTTTGATGAATTCCTGAGAAAAAAATTCACAAACGTCAACTAAACCGGGTAAATATTAAAAGTTTGCACGCTCCGCGCTCGGAAATTTCTGGTCTGATTCGTCCGAGTGACCACTCAAAATGTTCCTCTAGACTAGCTCTATCCAACGGTGGGATCATTCCTGGGACTATTTTGATGAATTCCTGAGAAAAAAATTCACACACGTCAACTAAACCGGGTAAATATTAAAAGTTTGCACGCTCCGCGCTCGGAAATTTCTGGTCTGATTCGTCCGAGTGACCACTCAAAATGTTCCTCTAGACAAGCTCTATTCAACGGTGGGATCAGTCTTCGGACTATTTTGATGACTTCCTGAGAAAATAATTCACACACGTCAAATAAACCGGGTAAATATTAAAAGTTTGCACGCTCCGCGCTTGGAAATTTCTGGTCTGATTCGGCCTTGTGACCACTCAAAATGTTCCTCTAGACAAGCTCTATCCAACGGTGGTATCAGTCGTGGGACTATTTTGATGAATTACTGAGAAAAAAATTCACACACGTCAAATAAACCGGGTAAATATTAAAAGTTTGCACGCTCCGCGCTCGGAAATTTCTGGTCCGATTCGGCCGAGTGACCACTCAAAATGTTCCTCTAGACAAGCTCTATCCAACGGTGGCATCAGTCGTGGGACTATTTTGATGAATTACTGAGAAAAAAATTCACACACGTCAAATAAACCGGGTAAATATTAAAAGTTTGCACGCTCCGCGCTCGAAAATTTCTGGTCCGATTCGGCCGAGTGACCACTCAAAATGTTCCTCTAGACAAGCTCTATCCAACGGTGGGATCAGTCGTCGGACTATTTTGATGAATTCCAGAGATAGGAGTAGACATAGGTCAAATAAACCGGGTAAATATTAAAAGTTTGCACGTTCCGCGCTCGGAAATTTCTGGTCTGATTCGGCCTTGTGACCACTCAAAATGTTCTTCTAGACAAGCTCTATCCAACGGTGGTATCAGTCGTCGGACTATTTTGATGAATTCCAGAGATAGGAGTAGCCATAGGTCAAATAAACCGGGTAAATATTAAAAGTTTGCACGCTCCGCGCTCGGTAATTTCTGGTCTGATTCGGCCGTGTGTCCACTCAAAATGTTCCTCTAGACTAGCTCTATCCAACGTTGGGATCATTCGTGGGACTATTTTGATGAATTCCTGAGAAAAAAATTCACACACGTCAAATAAACCGGGTAAATATTAAAAGTTTGCACGCTCCGCGCGCGGAAATTTCTGGTCTGATTCGGCCGAGTGACCACTCAAAATGTTCCTCTAGACAAGCTCTATCCAACGGCGGGATCAGTCGTCGGACTATTTTGATGACTTCCTGAGAAAAAAATTCACACACGTCAAATAAACCGGGTAAATATTAAAAGTTTGCACGCTCCGCGCTCGGAAATTTCTGGTCTGATTCGGCCTTGTGACCACTCAAAATGTTCCTCTAGACAAGCTCTATCCAACGGTGGTATCAGTCGTCGGACAATTTTGATGAATTCCAGAGATAGGAGTAGACATAGGTCAAGTAAACCGGGTAAATATTAAAAGTTTGCACGCTCCGCGCTCGGAAATTTCTGGTCCGATTCGGCCGTGTGTCCACTCAAAATGTTCCTCTAGACTAGCTCTATCCAACGGTGTGATCAGTCGTGGGACTATTTTGATGAATTCCTAAGAAAAAAATTCACACACGTCAAATAAACCGGGTAAATATTAAAAGTTTGCACGCTCCGCGCTCGGAAATTTCTGGTCCGATTCGGCCGAGTGACCACTCAAAATGTTCCTCTAGACAAGCTCTATCCAACGGTGGCATCAGTCGTGGGACTATTTTGATGAATTACTGAGAAAAAAATTCACACACGTCAAATAAACCGGGTAAATATTAAAAGTTTGCACGCTCCGCGCTCGGAAATTTCTGGTCCGATTCGGCCGAGTGACCACTCAAAATGTTCCTCTAGACAAGCTCTATCCAACGGTGGGATCAGTCGTCGGACTATTTTGATGAATTCCAGAGATAGGAGTAGACATAGGTCAAATAAACCGGGTAAATATTAAAAGTTTGCACGTTCCGCGCTCGGAAATTTCTGGTCTGATTCGGCCTTGTGACCACTCAAAATGTTCCTCTAGACTAGGTCTATCCAACGGTGGGATCAGTCGTGGGACTATTTTGATGAATTCCAGAGATAGGAGTAGACATAGGTCAAATAAACCGGGTAAATATTAAAAGTTTGCACGCTCCGCGCTCGGAAATTTCTGGTCTGATTCGGCCTTGTGACCACTCAAAATGTTCCTCTAGACAAGCTCTATCCAACGGTGGTATCAGTCGTCGGACTATTTTGATGAATTCCAGAGATAGGAGTAGACATAGGTCAAATAAACCGGGTAAATATTAAAAGTTTGCACGCTCCGCGCTCGGAAATTTCTGGTCTGATTCCGTCGTGTGACCACTCAAAATGTTCCTCTAGACTAGGTCTATGCAACGGTGGGATCAGTCGTGGGGCTATTTTGATGAATTCCTGAGAAAAAAATTCACACACGTCAACTAAACCGGGTAAATATTAAAAGTTTGCACGCTCCGCGCTCGGAAATTTCTGGTCTGATTCGTCCGAGTGACCACTCAAAATGTTCCTCTAGACTAGCTCTATCCAACGGTGGGATCATTCGTGGGACTACTTTGATGAATTCCTGAGAAAAAAATTCACAAACGTCAACTAAACCGGGTAAATATTAAAAGTTTGCACGCTCCGCGCTCGGAAATTTCTGGTCTGATTCGTCCGAGTGACCACTCAAAATGTTCCTCTAGACTAGCTCTATCCAACGGTGGGATCATTCCTGGGACTATTTTGATGAATTCCTGAGAAAAAAATTCACACACGTCAACTAAACCGGGTAAATATTAAAAGTTTGCACGCTCCGCGCTCGGAAATTTCTGGTCTGATTCCGTCGTGTGACCACTCAAAATGTTCCTCTAGACTAGCTCTATCCAACGGTGGGATCATTCGTGGGACTATTTTGATGAATTCCTGAGAAAAAAATTCACACACGTCAAATAAACCGGGTAAATATTAAAAGTTTGCACGCTCCGCGCTCGGAAATTTCTGGTCTGATTCGGCCTTGTGACCACTCAAAATGTTCCTCTAGACAAGCTCTATCCAACGGTGGTATCAGTCGTCGGACTATTTTGATGAATTCCAGAGATAGGAGTAGACATAGGTCAAATAAACCGGGTAAATATTAAAAGTTTGCACGCTCCGCGCTCGGAAATTTCTGGTCTGATTCCGTCGTGTGACCACTCAAAATGTTCCTCTAGACAAGCTCTATTCAACGGTGGGATCAGTCGTCGGACTATTTTGATGACTTCCTGAGAAAATAATTCACACACGTCAAATAAACCGGGTAAATATTAAAAGTTTGCACGCTCCGCGCGCGGAAATTTCTGGTCTGATTCGGCCGAGTGACCACTCAAAATGTTCCTCTAGACAAGCTCTATCCAACGGTGGCATCAGTCGTGGGACTATTTTGATGAATTACTGAGAAAAAAATTCACACACGTCAAATAAACCGGGTAAATATTAAAAGTTTGCACGCTCCGCGCTCGGAAATTTCTGGTCTGATTCCGTCGTGTGACCACTCAAAATGTTCCTCTAGACTAGGTCTATGCAACGGTGGGATCAGTCGTGGGGCTATTTTGATGAATTCCTGAGAAAAAAATTCACACACGTCAACTAAACCGGGTAAATATTAAAAGTTTGCACGCTCCGCGCTCGGAAATTTCTGGTCTGATTCGTCCGAGTGACCACTCAAAATGTTCCTCTAGACTAGCTCTATCCAACGGTGGGATCATTCGTGGGACTACTTTGATGAATTCCTGAGAAAAAAATTCACAAACGTCAACTAAACCGGGTAAATATTAAAAGTTTGCACGCTCCGCGCTCGGAAATTTCTGGTCTGATTCGTCCGAGTGACCACTCAAAATATTCCTCTAGACTAGCTCTATCCAACGGTGGGATCATTCCTGGGACTATTTTGATGAATTCCTGAGAAAAAAATTCACACACGTCAACTAAACCGGGTAAATATTAAAAGTTTGCACGCTCCGCGCTCGGAAATTTCTGGTCTGATTCGTCCGAGTGACCACTCAAAATGTTCCTCTAGACAAGCTCTATTCAACGGTGGGATCAGTCTTCGGACTATTTTGATGACTTCCTGAGAAAATAATTCACACACGTCAAATAAACCGGGTAAATATTAAAAGTTTGCACGCTCCGCGCTTGGAAATTTCTGGTCTGATTCGGCCTTGTGACCACTCAAAATGTTCCTCTAGACAAGCTCTATCCAACGGTGGTATCAGTCGTCGGACTATTTTGATGAATTCCAGAGATAGGAGTAGACATAGGTCAAATAAACCGGGTAAATATTAAAAGTTTGCACGCTCCGCGCTCGGAAATTTCTGGTCCGATTCGGCCGAGTGACCACTCAAAATGTTCCTCTAGACAAGCTCTATCCAACGGTGGCATCAGTCGTGGGACTATTTTGATGAATTACTGAGAAAAAAATTCACACACGTCAAATAAACCGGGTAAATATTAAAAGTTTGCACGCTCCGCGCTCGGAAATTTCTGGTCCGATTCGGCCGAGTGACCACTCAAAATGTTAGTCTAGACAAGCTCTATCCAACGGTGGGATCAGTCGTCGGACTATTTTGATGAATTCCAGAGATAGGAGTAGACATAGGTCAAATAAACCGGGTAAATATTAAAAGTTTGCACGTTCCGCGCTCGGAAATTTCTGGTCTGATTCGGCCTTGTGACCACTCAAAATGTTCTTCTAGACAAGCTCTATCCAACGGTGGTATCAGTCGTCGGACTATTTTGATAAATTCCAGAGATAGGAGTAGACATAGGTCAAATAAACCGGGTAAATATTAAAAGTTTGCACGCTCCGCGCTCGGAAATTTCTGGTCTGATTCCGTCGTGTGACCACTCAAAATGTTCCTCTAGACAAGCTCTATCCAACGGTGGTATCAGTCGTCGGACTATTTTGATGAATTCCAGAGATAGGAGTAGACATAGGTCAAATAAACCGGGTAAATATTAAAAGTTTGCACGCTCCGCGCTCGGAAATTTCTGGTACGATTCGGCCGTGTGACCACTCAAAATGTTCCTCTAGACAAGCTCTATCCAACGGTGGCATCAGTCGTGGGACTATTTTGATGAATTACTGAGAAAAAAATTCACACACGTCAAATAAACCGGGTAAATATTAAAAGTTTGCACGCTCCGCGCTCGGAAATTTCTGGTCTGATTCGTCCGAGTGACCACTCAAAATGTTCCTCTAGACTAGCTCTATCCAACGGTGGGATCATTCGTGGGACTATTTTGATGAATTCCTGAGAAAAAAATTCACACACGTCAAATAAACCGGGTAAATATTAAAAGTTTGCACGCTCCGCGCTCGGAAATTTCTGGTCCGATTCGGCCGTGTGACCACTCAAAATGTTCCTCTAGACAAGCTCTATCCAACGGTGGCATCAGTCGTGGGACTATTTTGATGAATTACTGAGAAAAAAATTCACACACGTCAAATAAACCGGGTAAATATTAAAAGTTTGCACGCTCAGCGCTCGGAAATTTCTGGTCTGATTCCGTCGTGTGACCACTCAAAATGTTCCTCTAGACAAGCTCTATCCAACGGTGGTATCAGTCGTCGGACTATTTTGATGAATTCCAGAGATAGGAGTAGCCATAGGTCAAATAAACCGGGTAAATATTAAAAGTTTGCACGCTCCGCGCTCGGTAATTTCTGGTCTGATTCGGCCGTGTGTCCACTCAAAATGTTCCTCTAGACTAGCTCTATCCAACGTTGGGATCATTCGTGGGACTATTTTGATGAATTCCTGAGAAAAAAATTCACACACGTCAAATAAACCGGGTAAATATTAAAAGTTTGCACGCTCCGCGCGCGGAAATTTCTGGTCTGATTCGGCCGAGTGACCACTCAAAATGTTCCTCTAGACAAGCTCTATCCAACGGCGGGATCAGTCGTCGGACTATTTTGATGACTTCCTGAGAAAAAAATTCACACACGTCAAATAAACCGGGTAAATATTAAAAGTTTGCACGCTCCGCGCTCGGAAATTTCTGGTCTGATTCGGCCTTGTGACCACTCAAAATGTTCCTCTAGACAAGCTCTATCCAACGGTGGTATCAGTCGTCGGACAATTTTGATGAATTCCAGAGATAGGAGTAGACATAGGTCAAGTAAACCGGGTAAATATTAAAAGTTTGCACGCTCCGCGCTCGGAAATTTCTGGTCCGATTCGGCCGTGTGTCCACTCAAAATGTTCCTCTAGACTAGCTCTATCCAACGGTGTGATCAGTCGTGGGACTATTTTGATGAATTCCTAAGAAAAAAATTCACACACGTCAAATAAACCGGGTAAATATTAAAAGTTTGCACGCTCCGCGCTCGGAAATTTCTGGTCCGATTCGGCCGAGTGACCACTCAAAATGTTCCTCTAGACAAGCTCTATCCAACGGTGGCATCAGTCGTGGGACTATTTTGATGAATTACTGAGAAAAAAATTCACACACGTCAAATAAACCGGGTAAATATTAAAAGTTTGCACGCTCCGCGCTCGGAAATTTCTGGTCCGATTCGGCCGAGTGACCACTCAAAATGTTCCTCTAGACAAGCTCTATCCAACGGTGGGATCAGTCGTCGGACTATTTTGATGAATTCCAGAGATAGGAGTAGACATAGGTCAAATAAACCGGGTAAATATTAAAAGTTTGCACGCTCCGCGCTCGGAAATTTCTGGTCTGATTCGGCCTTGTGACCACTCAAAATGTTCCTCTAGACAAGCTCTATCCAACGGTGGTATCAGTCGTCGGACTATTTTGATGAATTCCAGAGATAGGAGTAGACATAGGTCAAATAAACCGGGTAAATATTAAAAGTTTGCACGCTCCGCGCTCGGAAATTTCTGGTCTGATTCCGTCGTGTGACCACTCAAAATGTTCCTCTAGACAAGCTCTATCCAACGGTGGTATCAGTCGTCGGACTATTTTGATGAATTCCAGAGATAGGAGTAGCCATAGGTCAAATAAACCGGGTAAATATTAAAAGTTTGCACGCTCCGCGCTCGGAAATTTCTGGTCTGATTCCGTCGTGTGACCACTCAAAATGTTCCTCTAGACTAGGTCTATGCAACGGTGGGATCAGTCGTGGGGCTATTTTGATGAATTCCTGAGAAAAAAATTCACACACGTCAACTAAACCGGGTAAATATTAAAAGTTTGCACGCTCCGCGCTCGGAAATTTCTGGTCTGATTCGTCCGAGTGACCACTCAAAATGTTCCTCTAGACTAGCTCTATCCAACGGTGGGATCATTCGTGGGACTACTTTGATGAATTCCTGAGAAAAAAATTCACAAACGTCAACTAAACCGGGTAAATATTAAAAGTTTGCACGCTCCGCGCTCGGAAATTTCTGGTCTGATTCGTCCGAGTGACCACTCAAAATGTTCCTCTAGACTAGCTCTATCCAACGGTGGGATCATTCCTGGGACTATTTTGATGAATTCCTGAGAAAAAAATTCACACACGTCAACTAAACCGGGTAAATATTAAAAGTTTGCACGCTCCGCGCTCGGAAATTTCTGGTCTGATTCGTCCGAGTGACCACTCAAAATGTTCCTCTAGACAAGCTCTATTCAACGGTGGGATCAGTCTTCGGACTATTTTGATGACTTCCTGAGAAAATAATTCACACACGTCAAATAAACCGGGTAAATATTAAAAGTTTGCACGCTCCGCGCTTGGAAATTTCTGGTCTGATTCGGCCTTGTGACCACTCAAAATGTTCCTCTAGACAAGCTCTATCCAACGGTGGTATCAGTCGTGGGACTATTTTGATGAATTACTGAGAAAAAAATTCACACACGTCAAATAAACCGGGTAAATATTAAAAGTTTGCACGCTCCGCGCTCGGAAATTTCTGGTCCGATTCGGCCGAGTGACCACTCAAAATGTTCCTCTAGACAAGCTCTATCCAACGGTGGCATCAGTCGTGGGACTATTTTGATGAATTACTGAGAAAAAAATTCACACACGTCAAATAAACCGGGTAAATATTAAAAGTTTGCACGCTCCGCGCTCGAAAATTTCTGGTCCGATTCGGCCGAGTGACCACTCAAAATGTTCCTCTAGACAAGCTCTATCCAACGGTGGGATCAGTCGTCGGACTATTTTGATGAATTCCAGAGATAGGAGTAGACATAGGTCAAATAAACCGGGTAAATATTAAAAGTTTGCACGTTCCGCGCTCGGAAATTTCTGGTCTGATTCGGCCTTGTGACCACTCAAAATGTTCTTCTAGACAAGCTCTATCCAACGGTGGTATCAGTCGTCGGACTATTTTGATGAATTCCAGAGATAGGAGTAGCCATAGGTCAAATAAACCGGGTAAATATTAAAAGTTTGCACGCTCCGCGCTCGGTAATTTCTGGTCTGATTCGGCCGTGTGTCCACTCAAAATGTTCCTCTAGACTAGCTCTATCCAACGTTGGGATCATTCGTGGGACTATTTTGATGAATTCCTGAGAAAAAAATTCACACACGTCAAATAAACCGGGTAAATATTAAAAGTTTGCACGCTCCGCGCGCGGAAATTTCTGGTCTGATTCGGCCGAGTGACCACTCAAAATGTTCCTCTAGACAAGCTCTATCCAACGGCGGGATCAGTCGTCGGACTATTTTGATGACTTCCTGAGAAAAAAATTCACACACGTCAAATAAACCGGGTAAATATTAAAAGTTTGCACGCTCCGCGCTCGGAAATTTCTGGTCTGATTCGGCCTTGTGACCACTCAAAATGTTCCTCTAGACAAGCTCTATCCAACGGTGGTATCAGTCGTCGGACAATTTTGATGAATTCCAGAGATAGGAGTAGACATAGGTCAAGTAAACCGGGTAAATATTAAAAGTTTGCACGCTCCGCGCTCGGAAATTTCTGGTCCGATTCGGCCGTGTGTCCACTCAAAATGTTCCTCTAGACTAGCTCTATCCAACGGTGTGATCAGTCGTGGGACTATTTTGATGAATTCCTAAGAAAAAAATTCACACACGTCAAATAAACCGGGTAAATATTAAAAGTTTGCACGCTCCGCGCTCGGAAATTTCTGGTCCGATTCGGCCGAGTGACCACTCAAAATGTTCCTCTAGACAAGCTCTATCCAACGGTGGCATCAGTCGTGGGACTATTTTGATGAATTACTGAGAAAAAAATTCACACACGTCAAATAAACCGGGTAAATATTAAAAGTTTGCACGCTCCGCGCTCGGAAATTTCTGGTCTGATTCGGCCTTGTGACCACTCAAAATGTTCCTCTAGACTAGGTCTATCCAACGGTGGGATCAGTCGTGGGACTATTTTGATGAATTCCAGAGATAGGAGTAGACATAGGTCAAATAAACCGGGTAAATATTAAAAGTTTGCACGTTCCGCGCTCGGAAATTTCTGGTCTGATTCGGCCTTGTGACCACTCAAAATGTTCCTCTAGACAAGCTCTATCCAACGGTGGGATCAGTCGTCGGACTATTTTGATGAATTCCAGAGATAGGAGTAGACATAGGTCAAATAAACCGGGTAAATATTAAAAGTTTGCACGTTCCGCGCTCGGAAATTTCTGGTCTGATTCGGCCTTGTGACCACTCAAAATGTTCCTCTAGACTAGGTCTATCCAACGGTGGGATCAGTCGTGGGACTATTTTGATGAATTCCAGAGATAGGAGTAGACATAGGTCAAATAAACCGGGTAAATATTAAAAGTTTGCACGCTCCGCGCTCGGAAATTTCTGGTCTGATTCGGCCTTGTGACCACTCAAAATGTTCCTCTAGACAAGCTCTATCCAACGGTGGTATCAGTCGTCGGACTATTTTGATGAATTCCAGAGATAGGAGTAGACATAGGTCAAATAAACCGGGTAAATATTAAAAGTTTGCACGCTCCGCGCTCGGAAATTTCTGGTCTGATTCCGTCGTGTGACCACTCAAAATGTTCCTCTAGACAAGCTCTATCCAACGGTGGTATCAGTCGTCGGACTATTTTGATGAATTCCAGAGATAGGAGTAGCCATAGGTCAAATAAACCGGGTAAATATTAAAAGTTTGCACGCTCCGCGCTCGGAAATTTCTGGTCTGATTCCGTCGTGTGACCACTCAAAATGTTCCTCTAGACTAGGTCTATGCAACGGTGGGATCAGTCGTGGGGCTATTTTGATGAATTCCTGAGAAAAAAATTCACACACGTCAACTAAACCGGGTAAATATTAAAAGTTTGCACGCTCCGCGCTCGGAAATTTCTGGTCTGATTCGTCCGAGTGACCACTCAAAATGTTCCTCTAGACTAGCTCTATCCAACGGTGGGATCATTCGTGGGACTACTTTGATGAATTCCTGAGAAAAAAATTCACAAACGTCAACTAAACCGGGTAAATATTAAAAGTTTGCACGCTCCGCGCTCGGAAATTTCTGGTCTGATTCGTCCGAGTGACCACTCAAAATGTTCCTCTAGACTAGCTCTATCCAACGGTGGGATCATTCCTGGGACTATTTTGATGAATTCCTGAGAAAAAAATTCACACACGTCAACTAAACCGGGTAAATATTAAAAGTTTGCACGCTCCGCGCTCGGAAATTTCTGGTCTGATTCGTCCGAGTGACCACTCAAAATGTTCCTCTAGACAAGCTCTATTCAACGGTGGGATCAGTCTTCGGACTATTTTGATGACTTCCTGAGAAAATAATTCACACACGTCAAATAAACCGGGTAAATATTAAAAGTTTGCACGCTCCGCGCTTGGAAATTTCTGGTCTGATTCGGCCTTGTGACCACTCAAAATGTTCCTCTAGACAAGCTCTATCCAACGGTGGTATCAGTCGTGGGACTATTTTGATGAATTACTGAGAAAAAAATTCACACACGTCAAATAAACCGGGTAAATATTAAAAGTTTGCACGCTCCGCGCTCGGAAATTTCTGGTCCGATTCGGCCGAGTGACCACTCAAAATGTTCCTCTAGACAAGCTCTATCCAACGGTGGCATCAGTCGTGGGACTATTTTGATGAATTACTGAGAAAAAAATTCACACACGTCAAATAAACCGGGTAAATATTAAAAGTTTGCACGCTCCGCGCTCGGAAATTTCTGGTCCGATTCGGCCGAGTGACCACTCAAAATGTTCCTCTAGACAAGCTCTATCCAACGGTGGGATCAGTCGTCGGACTATTTTGATGAATTCCAGAGATAGGAGTAGACATAGGTCAAATAAACCGGGTAAATATTAAAAGTTTGCACGTTCCGCGCTCGGAAATTTCTGGTCTGATTCCGTCGTGTGACCACTCAAAATGTTCCTCTAGACAAGCTCTATCCAACGGTGGTATCAGTCGTCGGACTATTTTGATGAATTCCAGAGATAGGAGTAGACATAGGTCAAATAAACCGGGTAAATATTAAAAGTTTGCACGCTCCGCGCTCGGAAATTTCTGGTCTGATTCCGTCGTGTGACCACTCAAAATGTTCCTCTAGACTAGGTCTATCCAACGGTGGGATCAGTCGTGGGACTATTTTGATGAATTCCAGAGATAGGAGTAGACATAGGTCAAATAAACCGGGTAAATATTAAAAGTTTGCACGCTCCGCGCTCGGAAATTTCTGGTCTGATTCCGTCGTGTGACCACTCAAAATGTTCCTCTAGACTAGGTCTATCCAACGGTGGGATCAGTCGTGGGACTATTTTGATGAATTCCAGAGATAGGAGTAGCCATAGGTCAAATAAACCGGGTAAATATTAAAAGTTTGCACGCTCCGCGCTCGGTAATTTCTGGTCTGATTCGGCCTTGTGACCACTCAAAATGTTCCTCTAGACTAGCTCTATCCAACGTTGGGATCATTCGTGGGACTATTTTGATGAATTCCTGAGAAAAAAATTCACACACGTCAAATAAACCGGGTAAATATTAAAAGTTTGCACGCTCCGCGCTCGGAAATTTCTGGTCTGATTCGTCCGAGTGACCACTCAAAATGTTCCTCTAGACAAGCTCTATTCAACGGTGGGATCAGTCGTCGGACTATTTTGATGACTTCCTGAGAAAAAAATTCACACACGTCAAATAAACCGGGTAAATATTAAAAGTTTGCACGCTCCGCGCTCGGAAATTTCTGGTCCGATTCGGCCGTGTGACCACTCAAAATGTTCCTCTAGACAAGCTCTATCCAACGGTGGCATCAGTCGTGGGATTATTTTGATGAATTACTGAGAAAAAAATTCACACACGTCAAATAAACCGGGTAAATATTAAAAGTTTGCACGCTCCGCGCTCGGAAATTTCTGGTCTGATTCCGTCGTGTGACCACTCAAAATGTTCCTCTAGACTAGGTCTATCCAACGGTGGGATCAGTCGTGGGACTATTTTGATGAATTCCAGAGATAGGAGTAGACATAGGTCAAATAAACCGGGTAAATATTAAAAGTTTGCACGCTCCGCGCTCGGAAATTTCTGGTCTGATTCCGTCGTGTGACCACTCAAAATGTTCCTCTAGACTAGGTCTATCCAACGGTGGGATCAGTCGTGGGACTATTTTGATGAATTCCAGAGATAGGAGTAGCCATAGGTCAAATAAACCGGGTAAATATTAAAAGTTTGCACGCTCCGCGCTCGGTAATTTCTGGTCTGATTCGGCCTTGTGACCACTCAAAATGTTCCTCTAGACTAGCTCTATCCAACGTTGGGATCATTCGTGGGACTATTTTGATGAATTCCTGAGAAAAAAATTCACACACGTCAAATAAACCGGGTAAATATTAAAAGTTTGCACGCTCCGCGCTCGGAAATTTCTGGTCTGATTCGTCCGAGTGACCACTCAAAATGTTCCTCTAGACAAGCTCTATTCAACGGTGGGATCAGTCGTCGGACTATTTTGATGACTTCCTGAGAAAAAAATTCACACACGTCAAATAAACCGGGTAAATATTAAAAGTTTGCACGCTCCGCGCTCGGAAATTTCTGGTCCGATTCGGCCGTGTGACCACTCAAAATGTTCCTCTAGACAAGCTCTATCCAACGGTGGCATCAGTCGTGGGATTATTTTGATGAATTACTGAGAAAAAAATTCACACACGTCAAATAAACCGGGTAAATATTAAAAGTTTGCACGCTCCGCGCTCGGAAATTTCTGGTCCGATTCGGCCGTGTGACCACTCAAAATGTTCCTCTAGACAAGCTCTATCCAACGGCGGGATCAGTCGTCGGACTATTTTGATGACTTCCTGAGAAAAAAATTCACACACGTCAAATAAACCGGGTAAATATTAAAAGTTTGCACGCTCCGCGCTCGGAAATTTCTGGTCTGATTCCGTCGTGTGACCACTCAAAATGTTCCTCTAGACTAGGTCTATCCAACGGTGGGATCAGTCGTGGGACTATTTTGATGAATTCCTGAGAAAAAAATTCACACACGTCAACTAAACCGGGTAAATATTAAAAGTTTGCACGCTCCGCGCTCGGAAATTTCTGGTCCGATTCGGCCGAGTGACCACTCAAAATGTTCCTCTAGACAAGCTCTATCCAACGGCGGGATCAGTCGTGGGACTATTTTGATGAATTCCAGAGATAGGAGTAGACATAGGTCAAATAAACCGGGTAAATATTAAAAGTTTGCACGCTCCGCGCTCGGAAATTTCTGGTCTGATTCCGTCGTGTGACCACTCAAAATGTTCCTCTAGACTAGGTCTATCCAACGGTGGGATCAGTCGTGGGACTATTTTGATGAATTCCAGAGATAGGAGTAGCCATAGGTCAAATAAACCGGGTAAATATTAAAAGTTTGCACGCTCCGCGCTCGGAAATTTCTGGTCTGATTCGTCCGAGTGACCACTCAAAATGTTCCTCTAGACAAGCTCTATTCAACGGTGGGATCAGTCGTCGGACTATTTTGATGACTTCCTGAGAAAAAAATTCACACACGTCAAATAAACCGGGTAAATATTAAAAGTTTGCACGCTCCGCGCTCGGAAATTTCTGGTCCGATTCGGCCGTGTGACCACTCAAAATGTTCCTCTAGACAAGCTCTATCCAACGGTGGCATCAGTCGTGGGATTATTTTGATGAATTACTGAGAAAAAAATTCACACACGTCAAATAAACCGGGTAAATATTAAAAGTTTGCACGCTCCGCGCTCGGAAATTTCTGGTCCGATTCGGCCGTGTGACCACTCAAAATGTTCCTCTAGACAAGCTCTATCCAACGGTGGCATCAGTCGTGGGACTATTTTGATGAATTACTGAGAAAAAAATTCACACACATCAAATAAACCGGGTAAATATTAAAAGTTTGCACGCTCCGCGCTCGGAAATTTCTGGTCTGATTCGGCCGAGTGACCACTCAAAATGTTCCTCTAGACAAGCTCTATCCAACGGCGGGATCAGTCGTCGGACTATTTTGATGACTTCCTGAGAAAAAAATTCACACACGTCAAATAAACCGGGTAAATATTAAAAGTTTGCACGCTCCGCGCTCGGAAATTTCTGGTCTGATTCGGCCTTGTGACCACTCAAAATGTTCCTCTAGACAAGCTCTATCCAACGGTGGTATCAGTCGTCGGACTATTTTGATGAATTCCAGAGATAGGAGTAGACATATGTCAAATAAACCGGGTAAATATTAAAAGTTTGCACGCTCCGCGCTCGGAAATTTCTGGTCCGATTCGGCCGTGTGACCACTCAAAATGTTCCTCTAGACAAGCTCTATCCAACGGTGGCATCAGTCGTGGGACTATTTTGATGAATTACTGAGAAAAAAATTCACACACGTCAAATAAACCGGGTAAATATTAAAAGTTTGCACGCTCCGCGCTCGGAAATTTCTGGTCTGATTCCGTCGTGTGACCACTCAAAATGTTCCTCTAGACTAGGTCTATCCAACGGTGGGATCAGTCGTGGGACTATTTTGATGAATTCCTGAGAAAAAAATTCACACACGTCAACTAAACCGGGTAAATATTAAAAGTTTGCACGCTCCGCGCTCGGAAATTTCTGGTCCGATTCGGCCGAGTGACCACTCAAAATGTTCCTCTAGACAAGCTCTATCCAACGGTGGCATCAGTCGTGGGACTATTTTGATGAATTACTGAGAAAAAAATTCACACACGTCAAATAAACCGGGTAAATATTAAAAGTTTGCACGCTCCGCGCTCGGAAATTTCTGGTCCGATTCGGCCGAGTGACCACTAAAAATGTTCCTCTAGACAAGCTCTATCCAACGGTGGGATCAGTCGTCGGACTATTTTGATGAATTCCAGAGATAGGAGTAGACATAGGTCAAATAAACCGGGTAAATATTAAAAGTTTGCACGTTCCGCGCTCGGAAATTTCTGGTCTGATTCGGCCTTGTGACCACTCAAAATGTTCTTCTAGACAAGCTCTATCCAACGGTGGTATCAGTCGTCGGACTATTTTGATGAATTCCAGAGATAGGAGTAGACATAGGTCAAATAAACCGGGTAAATATTAAAAGTTTGCACGCTCCGCGCTCGGAAATTTCTGGTCTGATTCCGTCGTGTGACCACTCAAAATGTTCCTCTAGACTAGGTCTATCCAACGGTGGGATCAGTCGTGGGACTATTTTGATGAATTCCAGAGATAGGAGTAGACATAGGTCAAATAAACCGGGTAAATATTAAAAGTTTGCACGCTCCGCGCTCGGAAATTTCTGGTCTGATTCCGTCGTGTGACCACTCAAAATGTTCCTCTAGACTAGGTCTATCCAACGGTGGGATCAGTCGTGGGACTATTTTGATGAATTCCAGAGATAGGAGTAGCCATAGGTCAAATAAACCGGGTAAATATTAAAAGTTTGCACGCTCCGCGCTCGGTAATTTCTGGTCTGATTCGGCCTTGTGACCACTCAAAATGTTCCTCTAGACTAGCTCTATCCAACGTTGGGATCATTCGTGGGACTATTTTGATGAATTCCTGAGAAAAAAATTCACACACGTCAAATAAACCGGGTAAATATTAAAAGTTTGCACGCTCCGCGCGCGGAAATTTCTGGTCCGATTCGGCCGAGTGACCACTCAAAATGTTCCTCTAGACAAGCTCTATCCAACGGTGGGATCAGTCGTGGGACTATTTTGATGAATTACTGAGAAAAAAATTCACACACGTCAAATAAACCGAGTAAATATTAAAAGTTTGCATGCTCCGCGCTCGGAAATTTCTGGTCCGATTCGGCCGAGTGACCACTCAAAATGTTCCTCTAGACTAGCTCTATCCAACGGTGGGATCAGTCGTCGGACTATTTTGATGAATTCCAGAGATAGGAGTAGACATACGTAAAATAAACAGGGTAAATATTAAAAGTTTGCACGCTCCGCGCTCGGAAATTTCTGGTCCGATTCGGCCGTGTGTCCACTCAAAATGTTCCTCTAGACTAGCTCTATCCAACGGTGGGATCAGTCGTGGGACTATTGTGATGAATTCCAGAGATAGGAGTAGACATACGTAAAATAAACCGGGTAAATATTAAAAGTTTGCACGCTCCGCGCTCGGAAATTTCTGGTCTGATTCGGCCGTATGACCACTCAAAATGTTCCTCTAGACAAGCTCTATCCAACGGTGGTATCAGTCGTCGGACTATTTTGATGAATTCCAGAGATAGGAGTAGACATACGTAAAATAAAGAGGGTAAATATTAAAAGTTTGCACGCTCCGCGCTCGGAAATTTCTGGTCCGATTCGGCCGTGTGTCCACTCAAAATGTTCCTCTAGACAAGCTCTATCCAACGGTGGGATCAGTCGTGGGACTATTTTGATGAATTACTGAGAAAAAAATTCACACACGTCAAATAAATCGGGTAAATATTAAAAGTTTGCACGCTCCGCGCTCGGAAATTTCTGGTCCGATTCGGCCGTGTGTCCACTCAAAATGTTCCTCTAGACTAGCTCTATCCAACGGTGGGATCAGTCGTGGGACTATTTTGAAGAATTCCTAAGAAAAAAATTCACACACGTCAAATAAACCGGGTAAATATTAAAAGTTTGCACGCTCCGCGCTCGGAAATTTCTGTTCCGATTCGGCCGTGTGACCACTCAAAATGTTCCTCTAGACAAGCTCTATCCAACGGTGGGATCAGTCGTCGGACTATTTTGATGACTTCCAGAGATAGGAGTAGACATAGGTCAAATAAACCGGGTAAATATTAAAAGTTTGCACGCTCCGCGCTCGGAAATTTCTGGTCCGATTCGGCCGAGTGACCACTCAAAATGTTCCTCTAGACTAGCTCTATCCAACGGTGGGATCAGTCGTGGGACTATTTAGATGAATTCCTGAGAAAAAAATTCACACACGTCAAATAAACCGGGTAAATATTAAAAGTTTGCATGCTCCGCGCTCGGAAATTTCTGGTCCGATTCGGCCGAGTGACCACTCAAAATGTTCCTCTAGACAAGCTCTATCCAACGGTGGGATCAGTCGTGGGACTATTTTGATGAATTACTGAGAAAAAAATTCACACACGTCAAATAAACCGGGTAAATATTAAAAGTTTGCATGCTCCGCGCTCGGAAATTTCTGGTCCGATTCGGCCGAGTGACCACTCAAAATGTTCCTCTAGACTAGCTCTATCCAACGGTGGGATCAGTCGTCGGACTATTTTGATGAATTCCAGAGATAGGAGTAGACATACGTAAAATAAACAGGGTAAATATTAAAAGTTTGCACGCTCCGCGCTCGGAAATTTCTGGTCCGATTCGGCCGTGTGTCCACTCAAAATGTTCCTCTAGACTAGCTCTATCCAACGGTGGGATCAGACGTGGGACTATTTTGATGAATTCCAGAGATAGGAGTAGACATACGTCAACTAAACCGGGTAAATATTAAAAGTTTGCACGCTCCGCGCTCGGAAATTTCTGGTCCGATTCGGCCGTGTGTCCACTCAAAATGTTCCTCTAGACAAGCTCTATCCAACGGTGGGATCAGTCGTGGGACTATTTTGATGAATTACTGAGAAAAAAATTCACACACGTCAAATAAATCGGGTAAATATTAAAAGTTTGCACGCTCCGCGCTCGGAAATTTCTGGTCCGATTCGGCCGTGTGTCCACTCAAAATGTTCCTCTAGACTAGCTCTATCCAACGGTGGGATCAGTCGTGGGACTATTTTGATGAATTCCTAAGAAAAAAATTCACACACGTCAAATAAACCGGGTAATTATTAAAAGTTTGCACGCTCCGCGCTCGGAAATTTCTGTTCCGATTCGGCCGTGTGACCACTCAAAATGTTCCTCTAGACAAGCTCTATCCAACGGTGGGATCAGTCGTCGGACTATTTTGATGACTTCCAGAGATAGGAGTAGACATAGGTCAAATAAACCGGGTAAATATTAAAAGTTTGCACGCTCCGCGCTCGGAAATTTCTGGTCCGATTCGGCCGAGTGACCACTCAAAATGTTCCTCTAGACTAGCTCTATCCAACGGTGGGATCAGTCGTGGGACTATTTAGATGAATTCCTGAGAAAAAAATTCACACACGTCAAATAAACCGGGTAAATATTAAAAGTTTGCATGCTCCGCGCTCGGAAATTTCTGGTCCGATTCGGCCGAGTGACCACTCAAAATGTTCCTCTAGACTAGCTCTATCCAACGGTGGGATCAGTCGTGGGACTATTTAGATGAATTCCTGAGAAAAAAATTCACACACGTCAAATAAACCGGGTAAATATTAAAAGTTTCCATGCTCCGCGCTCGGAAATTTCTGGTCCGATTCGGCCGAGTGACCACTCAAAATGTTCCTCTAGACAAGCTCTATCCAACGGTGGTATCAGTCGTCGGACTATTTTGATGAATTCCAGAGATAGGAGTAGACATATGTCAAATAAACCGGGTAAATATTAAAAGTTTGCACGCTCCGCGCTCGGAAATTTCTGGTCCGATTCGGCCGTGTGACCACTCAAAATGTTCCTCTAGACAAGCTCTATCCAACGGTGGCATCAGTCGTGGGACTATTTTGATGAATTACTGAGAAAAAAATTCACACACGTCAAATAAACCGGGTAAATATTAAAAGTTTGCACGCTCCGCGCTCGGAAATTTCTGGTCTGATTCCGTCGTGTGACCACTCAAAATGTTCCTCTAGACTAGGTCTATCCAACGGTGGGATCAGTCGTGGGACTATTTTGATGAATTCCTGAGAAAAAAATTCACACACGTCAACTAAACCGGGTAAATATTAAAAGTTTGCACGCTCCGCGCTCGGAAATTTCTGGTCCGATTCGGCCGAGTGACCACTCAAAATGTTCCTCTAGACAAGCTCTATCCAACGGTGGCATCAGTCGTGGGACTATTTTGATGAATTACTGAGAAAAAAATTCACACACGTCAAATAAACCGGGTAAATATTAAAAGTTTGCACGCTCCGCGCTCGGAAATTTCTGGTCCGATTCGGCCGAGTGACCACTAAAAATGTTCCTCTAGACAAGCTCTATCCAACGGTGGGATCAGTCGTCGGACTATTTTGATGAATTCCAGAGATAGGAGTAGACATAGGTCAAATAAACCGGGTAAATATTAAAAGTTTGCACGTTCCGCGCTCGGAAATTTCTGGTCTGATTCGGCCTTGTGACCACTCAAAATGTTCTTCTAGACAAGCTCTATCCAACGGTGGTATCAGTCGTCGGACTATTTTGATGAATTCCAGAGATAGGAGTAGACATAGGTCAAATAAACCGGGTAAATATTAAAAGTTTGCACGCTCCGCGCTCGGAAATTTCTGGTCTGATTCCGTCGTGTGACCACTCAAAATGTTCCTCTAGACTAGGTCTATCCAACGGTGGGATCAGTCGTGGGACTATTTTGATGAATTCCAGAGATAGGAGTAGCCATAGGTCAAATAAACCGGGTAAATATTAAAAGTTTGCACGCTCCGCGCTCGGTAATTTCTGGTCTGATTCGGCCTTGTGACCACTCAAAATGTTCCTCTAGACTAGCTCTATCCAACGTTGGGATCATTCGTGGGACTATTTTGATGAATTCCTGAGAAAAAAATTCACACACGTCAAATAAACCGGGTAAATATTAAAAGTTTGCACGCTCCGCGCGCGGAAATTTCTGGTCCGATTCGGCCGAGTGACCACTCAAAATGTTCCTCTAGACAAGCTCTATCCAACGGTGGGATCAGTCGTGGGACTATTTTGATGAATTACTGAGAAAAAAATTCACACACGTCAAATAAACCGAGTAAATATTAAAAGTTTGCATGCTCCGCGCTCGGAAATTTCTGGTCCGATTCGGCCGAGTGACCACTCAAAATGTTCCTCTAGACTAGCTCTATCCAACGGTGGGATCAGTCGTCGGACTATTTTGATGAATTCCAGAGATAGGAGTAGACATACGTAAAATAAACAGGGTAAATATTAAAAGTTTGCACGCTCCGCGCTCGGAAATTTCTGGTCCGATTCGGCCGTGTGTCCACTCAAAATGTTCCTCTAGACTAGCTCTATCCAACGGTGGGATCAGTCGTGGGACTATTGTGATGAATTCCAGAGATAGGAGTAGACATACGTAAAATAAACCGGGTAAATATTAAAAGTTTGCACGCTCCGCGCTCGGAAATTTCTGGTCTGATTCGGCCGTATGACCACTCAAAATGTTCCTCTAGACAAGCTCTATCCAACGGTGGTATCAGTCGTCGGACTATTTTGATGAATTCCAGAGATAGGAGTAGACATACGTAAAATAAAGAGGGTAAATATTAAAAGTTTGCACGCTCCGCGCTCGGAAATTTCTGGTCCGATTCGGCCGTGTGTCCACTCAAAATGTTCCTCTAGACAAGCTCTATCCAACGGTGGGATCAGTCGTGGGACTATTTTGATGAATTACTGAGAAAAAAATTCACACACGTCAAATAAATCGGGTAAATATTAAAAGTTTGCACGCTCCGCGCTCGGAAATTTCTGGTCCGATTCGGCCGTGTGTCCACTCAAAATGTTCCTCTAGACTAGCTCTATCCAACGGTGGGATCAGTCGTGGGACTATTTTGAAGAATTCCTAAGAAAAAAATTCACACACGTCAAATAAACCGGGTAAATATTAAAAGTTTGCACGCTCCGCGCTCGGAAATTTCTGTTCCGATTCGGCCGTGTGACCACTCAAAATGTTCCTCTAGACAAGCTCTATCCAACGGTGGGATCAGTCGTCGGACTATTTTGATGACTTCCAGAGATAGGAGTAGACATAGGTCAAATAAACCGGGTAAATATTAAAAGTTTGCACGCTCCGCGCTCGGAAATTTCTGGTCCGATTCGGCCGAGTGACCACTCAAAATGTTCCTCTAGACTAGCTCTATCCAACGGTGGGATCAGTCGTGGGACTATTTAGATGAATTCCTGAGAAAAAAATTCACACACGTCAAATAAACCGGGTAAATATTAAAAGTTTGCATGCTCCGCGCTCGGAAATTTCTGGTCCGATTCGGCCGAGTGACCACTCAAAATGTTCCTCTAGACAAGCTCTATCCAACGGTGGGATCAGTCGTGGGACTATTTTGATGAATTACTGAGAAAAAAATTCACACACGTCAAATAAACCGGGTAAATATTAAAAGTTTGCATGCTCCGCGCTCGGAAATTTCTGGTCCGATTCGGCCGAGTGACCACTCAAAATGTTCCTCTAGACTAGCTCTATCCAACGGTGGGATCAGTCGTCGGACTATTTTGATGAATTCCAGAGATAGGAGTAGACATACGTAAAATAAACAGGGTAAATATTAAAAGTTTGCACGCTCCGCGCTCGGAAATTTCTGGTCCGATTCGGCCGTGTGTCCACTCAAAATGTTCCTCTAGACTAGCTCTATCCAACGGTGGGATCAGACGTGGGACTATTTTGATGAATTCCAGAGATAGGAGTAGACATACGTCAACTAAACCGGGTAAATATTAAAAGTTTGCACGCTCCGCGCTCGGAAATTTCTGGTCCGATTCGGCCGTGTGTCCACTCAAAATGTTCCTCTAGACAAGCTCTATCCAACGGTGGGATCAGTCGTGGGACTATTTTGATGAATTACTGAGAAAAAAATTCACACACGTCAAATAAATCGGGTAAATATTAAAAGTTTGCACGCTCCGCGCTCGGAAATTTCTGGTCCGATTCGGCCGTGTGTCCACTCAAAATGTTCCTCTAGACTAGCTCTATCCAACGGTGGGATCAGTCGTGGGACTATTTTGATGAATTCCTAAGAAAAAAATTCACACACGTCAAATAAACCGGGTAATTATTAAAAGTTTGCACGCTCCGCGCTCGGAAATTTCTGTTCCGATTCGGCCGTGTGACCACTCAAAATGTTCCTCTAGACAAGCTCTATCCAACGGTGGGATCAGTCGTCGGACTATTTTGATGACTTCCAGAGATAGGAGTAGACATAGGTCAAATAAACCGGGTAAATATTAAAAGTTTGCACGCTCCGCGCTCGGAAATTTCTGGTCCGATTCGGCCGAGTGACCACTCAAAATGTTCCTCTAGACTAGCTCTATCCAACGGTGGGATCAGTCGTGGGACTATTTAGATGAATTCCTGAGAAAAAAATTCACACACGTCAAATAAACCGGGTAAATATTAAAAGTTTGCATGCTCCGCGCTCGGAAATTTCTGGTCCGATTCGGCCGAGTGACCACTCAAAATGTTCCTCTAGACTAGCTCTATCCAACGGTGGGATCAGTCGTGGGACTATTTAGATGAATTCCTGAGAAAAAAATTCACACACGTCAAATAAACCGGGTAAATATTAAAAGTTTCCATGCTCCGCGCTCGGAAATTTCTGGTCCGATTCGGCCGAGTGACCACTCAAAATGTTCCTCTAGACAAGCTCTATCCAACGGTGGGATCAGTCGTCGGACTATTTTGATGACTTCCAGAGATAGGAGTAGACATAGGTCAAATAAACCGGGTAAATATTAAAAGTTTGCACGCTCCGCGCTCGGAAATTTCTGGTCCGATTCGGCCGAGTGACCACTCAAAATGTTCCTCTAGACTAGCTCTATCCAACGGTGGGATCAGTCGTGGGACTATTTAGATGAATTCCTGAGAAAAAAATTCACACACGTCAAATAAACCGGGTAAATATTAAAAGTTTCCATGCTCCGCGCTCGGAAATTTCTGGTCCGATTCGGCCGAGTGACCACTCAAAATGTTCCTCTAGACAAGCTCTATCCAACGGTGGGATCAGTCGTCGGACTATTTTGATGACTTCCAGAGATAGGAGTAGACATAGGTCAAATAAACCGGGTAAATATTAAAAGTTTGCACGCTCCGCGCTCGGAAATTTCTGGTCCGATTCGGCCGTGTGTCCACTCAAAATGTTCCTCTAGACAAGCTCTATCCAACGGTGGGATCAGTCGTGGGACTATTTTGATGAATTACTGAGAAAAAAATTCACACACGTCAAATAAATCGGGTAAATATTAAAAGTTTGCACGCTCCGCGCTCGGAAATTTCTGGTCCGATTCGGCCGTGTGTCCACTCAAAATGTTCCTCTAGACTAGCTCTATCCAACGGTGGGATCAGTCGTGGGACTATTTTGAAGAATTCCTAAGAAAAAAATTCACACACGTCAAATAAACCGGGTAAATATTAAAAGTTTGCACGCTCCGCGCTCGGAAATTTCTGTTCCGATTCGGCCGTGTGACCACTCAAAATGTTCCTCTAGACAAGCTCTATCCAACGGTGGGATCAGTCGTCGGACTATTTTGATGACTTCCAGAGATAGGAGTAGACATAGGTCAAATAAACCGGGTAAATATTAAAAGTTTGCACGCTCCGCGCTCGGAAATTTCTGGTCCGATTCGGCCGAGTGACCACTCAAAATGTTCCTCTAGACTAGCTCTATCCAACGGTGGGATCAGTCGTGGGACTATTTAGATGAATTCCTGAGAAAAAAATTCACACACGTCAAATAAACCGGGTAAATATTAAAAGTTTGCATGCTCCGCGCTCGGAAATTTCTGGTCCGATTCGGCCGAGTGACCACTCAAAATGTTCCTCTAGACAAGCTCTATCCAACGGTGGGATCAGTCGTAGGACTATTTTGATGAATTACTGAGAAAAAAATTCACACACGTCAAATAAACCGGGTAAATATTAAAAGTTTGCATGCTCCGCGCTCGGAAATTTCTGGTCCGATTCGGCCGAGTGACCACTCAAAATGTTCCTCTAGACTAGCTCTATCCAACGGTGGGATCAGTCGTCGGACTATTTTGATGAATTCCAGAGATAGGAGTAGACATACGTAAAATAAACAGGGTAAATATTAAAAGTTTGCACGCTCCGCGCTCGGAAATTTCTGGTCCGATTCGGCCGTGTGTCCACTCAAAATGTTCCTCTAGACTAGCTCTATCCAACGGTGGGATCAGACGTGGGACTATTTTGATGAATTCCAGAGATAGGAGTAGACATACGTCAACTAAACCGGGTAAATATTAAAAGTTTGCACGCTCCGCGCTCGGAAATTTCTGGTCCGATTCGGCCGTGTGTCCACTCAAAATGTTCCTCTAGACAAGCTCTATCCAACGGTGGGATCAGTCGTGGGACTATTTTGATGAATTACTGAGAAAAAAATTCACACACGTCAAGTAAATCGGGTAAATATTAAAAGTTTGCACGCTCCGCGCTCGGAAATTTCTGGTCCGATTCGGCCGTGTGTCCACTCAAAATGTTCCTCTAGACTAGCTCTATCCAACGGTGGGATCAGTCGTGGGACTATTTTGATGAATTCCTAAGAAAAAAATTCACACACGTCAAATAAACCGGGTAATTATTAAAAGTTTGCACGCTCCGCGCTCGGAAATTTCTGTTCCGATTCGGCCGTGTGACCACTCAAAATGTTCCTCTAGACAAGCTCTATCCAACGGTGGGATCAGTCGTCGGACTATTTTGATGACTTCCAGAGATAGGAGTAGACATAGGTCAAATAAACCGGGTAAATATTAAAAGTTTGCACGCTCCGCGCTCGGAAATTTCTGGTCCGATTCGGCCGAGTGACCACTCAAAATGTTCCTCTAGACTAGCTCTATCCAACGGTGGGATCAGTCGTGGGACTATTTAGATGAATTCCTGAGAAAAAAATTCACACACGTCAAATAAACCGGGTAAATATTAAAAGTTTGCATGCTCCGCGCTCGGAAATTTCTGGTCCGATTCGGCCGAGTGACCACTCAAAATGTTCCTCTAGACAAGCTCTATCCAACGGTGGGATCAGTCGTGGGACTATTTTGATGAATTACTGAGAAAAAAATTCACACACGTCAAATAAACCGGGTAAATATTAAAAGTTTGCATGCTCCGCGCTCGGAAATTTCTGGTCCGATTCGGCCGAGTGACCACTCAAAATGTTCCTCTAGACTAGCTCTATCCAACGGTGGGATCAGTCGTCGGACTATTTTGATGAATTCCAGAGATAGGAGTAGACATACGTAAAATAAACAGGGTAAATATTAAAAGTTTGCACGCTCCGCGCTCGGAAATTTCTGGTCCGATTCGGCCGTGTGTCCACTCAAAATGTTCCTCTAGACTAGCTCTATCCAACGGTGGGATCAGACGTGGGACTATTTTGATGAATTCCAGAGATAGGAGTAGACATACGTAAAATAAACCGGGTAAATATTAAAAGTTTGCACGCTCCGCGCTCGGAAATTTCTGGTCTGATTCGGCCGTATGACCACTCAAAATGTTCCTCTAGACAAGCTCTATCCAACGGTGGTATCAGTCGTCGGACTATTTTGATGAATTCCAGAGATAGGAGTAGACATACGTAAAATAAAGAGGGTAAATATTAAAAGTTTGCACGCTCCGCGCTCGGAAATTTCTGGTCCGATTCGGCCGTGTGTCCACTCAAAATGTTCCTCTAGACAAGCTCTATCCAACGGTGGGATCAGTCGTGGGACTATTTTGATGAATTACTGAGAAAAAAATTCACACACGTCAAATAAATCGGGTAAATATTAAAAGTTTGCACGCTCCGCGCTCGGAAATTTCTGGTCCGATTCGGCCGTGTGTCCACTCAAAATGTTCCTCTAGACTAGCTCTATCCAACGGTGGGATCAGTCGTGGGACTATTTTGATGAATTCCTAAGAAAAAAATTCACACACGTCAAATAAATCGGGTAAATATTAAAAGTTTGCACGCTCCGCGCTCGGAAATTTCTGGTCCGATTCGGCCGTGTGTCCACTCAAAATGTTCCTCTAGACTAGCTCTATCCAACGGTGGGATCAGTCGTGGGACTATTTTGATGAATTCCTAAGAAAAAAATTCACACACGTCAAATAAACCGGGTAAATATTAAAAGTTTGCACGCTCCGCGCTCGGAAATTTCTGTTCCGATTCGGCCGTGTGACCACTCAAAATATTCCTCTAGACAAGCTCTATCTAACGGTGGCATCAGTCGTCGGACTATTTTGATGACTTCCAGAGATAGGAGTAGACATAGGTCAAATAAACCGGGTAAATATTAAAAGTTTGCATGCTCCGCGCTCGGAAATTTCTGGTCCGATTCGGCCGAGTGTCCACTCAAAATGTTCCTCTAGACAAGCTCTATCCAACGGTGGGATCAGTCGTGGGACTATTTTGATGAATTACTGAGAAAAAAATTCACACACGTCAAATAAACCGGGTAAATATTAAAAGTTTGCATGCTCCGCGCTCGGAAATTTCTGGTCCGATTCGGCCGAGTGACCACTCAAAATGTTCCTCTAGACAAGCTCTATCCAACGGTGGGATCAGTCGTGGGACTATTTTGATGAATTACTGAGAAAAAAATTCACACACGTCAAATAAACCGGGTAAATATTAAAAGTTTGCATGCTCCGCGCTCGGAAATTTCTGGTCCGATTCGGCCGAGTGACCACTCAAAATGTTCCTCTAGACTAGCTCTATCCAACGGTGGGATCAGTCGTCGGACTATTTTGATGAATTCCAGAGATAGGAGTAGACATACGTAAAATAAACAGGGTAAATATTAAAAGTTTGCACGCTCCGCGCTCGGAAATTTCTGGTCCGATTCGGCCGTGTGTCCACTCAAAATGTTCCTCTAGACTAGCTCTATCCAACGGTGGGATCAGACGTGGGACTATTTTGATGAATTCCAGAGATAGGAGTAGACATACGTAAAATAAACCGGGTAAATATTAAAAGTTTGCACGCTCCGCGCTCGGAAATTTCTGGTCTGATTCGGCCGTATGACCACTCAAAATGTTCCTCTAGACAAGCTCTATCCAACGGTGGTATCAGTCGTCGGACTATTTTGATGAATTCCAGAGATAGGAGTAGACATACGTAAAATAAAGAGGGTAAATATTAAAAGTTTGCACGCTCCGCGCTCGGAAATTTCTGGTCCGATTCGGCCGTGTGTCCACTCAAAATGTTCCTCTAGACAAGCTCTATCCAACGGTGGGATCAGTCGTGGGACTATTTTGATGAATTACTGAGAAAAAAATTCACACACGTCAAATAAATCGGGTAAATATTAAAAGTTTGCACGCTCCGCGCTCGGAAATTTCTGGTCCGATTCGGCCGTGTGTCCACTCAAAATGTTCCTCTAGACTAGCTCTATCCAACGGTGGGATCAGTCGTGGGACTATTTTGATGAATTCCTAAGAAAAAAATTCACACACGTCAAATAAATCGGGTAAATATTAAAAGTTTGCACGCTCCGCGCTCGGAAATTTCTGGTCCGATTCGGCCGTGTGTCCACTCAAAATGTTCCTCTAGACTAGCTCTATCCAACGGTGGGATCAGTCGTGGGACTATTTTGATGAATTCCTAAGAAAAAAATTCACACACGTCAAATAAACCGGGTAAATATTAAAAGTTTGCACGCTCCGCGCTCGGAAATTTCTGTTCCGATTCGGCCGTGTGACCACTCAAAATATTCCTCTAGACAAGCTCTATCTAACGGTGGCATCAGTCGTCGGACTATTTTGATGACTTCCAGAGATAGGAGTAGACATAGGTCAAATAAACCGGGTAAATATTAAAAGTTTGCATGCTCCGCGCTCGGAAATTTCTGGTCCGATTCGGCCGAGTGACCACTCAAAATGTTCCTCTAGACAAGCTCTATCCAACGGTGGGATCAGTCGTCGGACTATTTTGATGACTTCCAGAGATAGGAGTAGACATAGGTCAAATAAACCGGGTAAATATTAAAAGTTTGCACGCTCTGCGCTCGGAAATTTCTGGTCCGATTCGGCCGAGTGACCACTCAAAATGTTCCTCTAGACTAGCTCTATCCAACGGTGGGATCAGTCGTCGGACTATTCTGATGAATTCCAGAGATAGGAGTAGACATACGTAAAATAAACAGGGTAAATATTAAAAGTTTGCACGCTCCGCGCTCGGAAATTTCTGGTCCGATTCGGCCGTGTGTCCACTCAAAATGTTCCTCTAGACTAGCTCTATCCAACGGTGGGATCAGTCGTGGGACTATTTTGATGAATTCCTAAGAAAAAAATTCACACACGTCAAATAAACCGGGTAAATATTAAAAGTTTGCACGCTCCGCGCTCGGAAATTTCTGGTCTGATTCGGCCGAGTGACCACTCAAAATGTTCCTCTAGACTAGCTCTATCCAACGGTGGGATCAATCGTCGGACTATTTTGATGACTTCCAGAGATAGGAGTAGACATAGGTCAAATAAACCGGGTAAATATTAAAAGTTTGCATGCTCCGCGCTCGGAAATTTCTGGTCCGATTCGGCCGAGTGACCACTCAAAATGTTCCTCTAGACAAGCTCTATCCAACGATGGGATCAGTCGTGGGACTATTTTGATGAATTACTGAGAAAAAAATTCACACACGTCAAATAAACCGGGTAAATATTAAAAGTTTGCACGCTCCGCCCTCGGAAATTTCTGGTCCGATTCGGCCGAGTGACCACTCAAAATGTTCCTCTAGACAAGCTCTATCCAACGGTGGGATCAGTCGTCGGACTATTTTGATGACTTCCAGAGATAGGAGTAGACATAGGTCAAATAAACCGGGTAAATATTAAAAGTTTGCACGCTCCGCGCTCGGAAATTTCTGGTCCGATTCGGCCGAGTGACCACTCAAAATGTTCCTCTAGACAAGCTCTATCCAACGGTGGGATCAGTCGTCGGACTATTTTGATGAATTCCAGAGATAGGAGTAGACATACGTAAAATAAACAGGGTAAATATTAAAAGTTTGCACGCTCCGCGCTCGGAAATTTCTGGTCCGATTCGGCCGTGTGTCCACTCAAAATGTTCCTCTAGACTAGCTCTATCCAACGGTGGGATCAGACGTGGGACTATTTTGATGAATTCCAGAGATAGGAGTAGACATACGTAAAATAAACCGGGTAAATATTAAAAGTTTGCACGCTCCGCGCTCGGAAATTTCTGGTCTGATTCGGCCGTATGACCACTCAAAATGTTCCTCTAGACAAGCTCTATCCAACGGTGGTATCAGTCGTCGGACTATTTTGATGAATTCCAGAGATAGGAGTAGACATACGTAAAATAAAGAGGGTAAATATTAAAAGTTTGCACGCTCCGCGCTCGGAAATTTCTGGTCCGATTCGGCCGTGTGTCCACTCAAAATGTTCCTCTAGACAAGCTCTATCCAACGGTGGGATCAGTCGTGGGACTATTTTGATGAATTACTGAGAAAAAAATTCACACACGTCAAATAAATCGGGTAAATATTAAAAGTTTGCACGCTCCGCGCTCGGAAATTTCTGGTCCGATTCGGCCGTGTGTCCACTCAAAATGTTCCTCTAGACTAGCTCTATCCAACGGTGGGATCAGTCGTGGGACTATTTTGATGAATTCCTAAGAAAAAAATTCACACACGTCAAATAAATCGGGTAAATATTAAAAGTTTGCACGCTCCGCGCTCGGAAATTTCTGGTCCGATTCGGCCGTGTGTCCACTCAAAATGTTCCTCTAGACTAGCTCTATCCAACGGTGGGATCAGTCGTGGGACTATTTTGATGAATTCCTAAGAAAAAAATTCACACACGTCAAATAAACCGGGTAAATATTAAAAGTTTGCACGCTCCGCGCTCGGAAATTTCTGTTCCGATTCGGCCGTGTGACCACTCAAAATATTCCTCTAGACAAGCTCTATCTAACGGTGGCATCAGTCGTCGGACTATTTTGATGACTTCCAGAGATAGGAGTAGACATAGGTCAAATAAACCGGGTAAATATTAAAAGTTTGCATGCTCCGCGCTCGGAAATTTCTGGTCCGATTCGGCCGAGTGACCACTCAAAATGTTCCTCTAGACAAGCTCTATCCAACGGTGGGATCAGTCGTCGGACTATTTTGATGACTTCCAGAGATAGGAGTAGACATAGGTCAAATAAACCGGGTAAATATTAAAAGTTTGCACGCTCTGCGCTCGGAAATTTCTGGTCCGATTCGGCCGAGTGACCACTCAAAATGTTCCTCTAGACTAGCTCTATCCAACGGTGGGATCAGTCGTCGGACTATTCTGATGAATTCCAGAGATAGGAGTAGACATACGTAAAATAAACAGGGTAAATATTAAAAGTTTGCACGCTCCGCGCTCGGAAATTTCTGGTCCGATTCGGCCGTGTGTCCACTCAAAATGTTCCTCTAGACTAGCTCTATCCAACGGTGGGATCAGTCGTGGGACTATTTTGATGAATTCCTAAGAAAAAAATTCACACACGTCAAATAAACCGGGTAAATATTAAAAGTTTGCACGCTCCGCGCTCGGAAATTTCTGGTCTGATTCGGCCGAGTGACCACTCAAAATGTTCCTCTAGACTAGCTCTATCCAACGGTGGGATCAATCGTCGGACTATTTTGATGACTTCCAGAGATAGGAGTAGACATAGGTCAAATAAACCGGGTAAATATTAAAAGTTTGCATGCTCCGCGCTCGGAAATTTCTGGTCCGATTCGGCCGAGTGACCACTCAAAATGTTCCTCTAGACAAGCTCTATCCAACGATGGGATCAGTCGTGGGACTATTTTGATGAATTACTGAGAAAAAAATTCACACACGTCAAATAAACCGGGTAAATATTAAAAGTTTGCACGCTCCGCCCTCGGAAATTTCTGGTCCGATTCGGCCGAGTGACCACTCAAAATGTTCCTCTAGACAAGCTCTATCCAACGGTGGGATCAGTCGTCGGACTATTTTGATGACTTCCAGAGATAGGAGTAGACATAGGTCAAATAAACCGGGTAAATATTAAAAGTTTGCACGCTCCGCGCTCGGAAATTTCTGGTCCGATTCGGCCGAGTGACCACTCAAAATGTTCCTCTAGACAAGCTCTATCCAACGGTGGGATCAGTCGTCGGACTATTTTGATGAATTCCAGAGATAGGAGTAGACATACGTAAAATAAACAGGGTAAATATTAAAAGTTTGCACGCTCCGCGCTCGGAAATTTCTGGTCCGATTCGGCCGTGTGTCCACTCAAAATGTTCCTCTAGACTAGCTCTATCCAACGGTGGGATCAGTCGTGGGACTATTTTGATGAATTACTGAGAAAAAAATTCACACACGTCAAATAAACCGGGTAAATATTAAAAGTTTGCATGCTCCGCGCTCGGAAATTTCTGGTCCGATTCGGCCGAGTGACCACTCAAAATGTTCCTCTAGACAAGCTCTATCCAACGGTGGGATCAGTCGTCGGACTATTTTGATGACTTCCAGAGATAGGAGTAGACATAGGTCAAATAAACCGGGTAAATATTAAAAGTTTGCACGCTCCGCGCTCGGAAATTTCTGGTCCGATTCGGCCGAGTGACCACTCAAAATGTTCCTCTAGACAAGCTCTATCCAACGGTGGGATCAGTCGTCGGACTATTTTGATGACTTCCAGAGATAGGAGTAGACATAGGTCAAATAAACCGGGTAAATATTAAAAGTTTGCACGCTCCGCGCTCGGAAATTTCTGGTCCGATTCGGCCGTGTGTCCACTCAAAATGTTCCTCTAGACAAGCTCTATCCAACGGTGGGATCAGTCGTGGGACTATTTTGATGAATTACTGAGAAAAAAATTCACACACGTCAAATAAATCGGGTAAATATTAAAAGTTTGCACGCTCCGCGCTCGGAAATTTCTGGTCCGATTCGGCCGTGTGTCCACTCAAAATGTTCCTCTAGACTAGCTCTATCCAACGGTGGGATCAGACGTGGGACTATTTTGATGACTTCCAGAGATAGGAGTAGACATAGGTCAAATAAACCGGGTAAATATTAAAAGTTTGCACGCTCCGCGCTCGGAAATTTCTGTTCCGATTCGGCCGTGTGACCACTCAAAATGTTCCTCTAGACAAGCTCTATCTAACGGTGGCATCAGTCGTCGGACTATTTTGATGACTTCCAGAGATAGGAGTAGACATAGGTCAAATAAACCGGGTAAATATTAAAAGTTTGCACGCTCCGCGCTCGGAAATTTCTGGTCCGATTCGGCCGAGTGACCACTCAAAATGTTCCTCTAGACTAGCTCTATCCAACGGTGGGATCAGTCGTCGGACTATTCTGATGAATTCCAGAGATAGGAGTAGACATACGTAAAATAAACAGGGTAAATATTAAAAGTTTGCACGCTCCGCGCTCGGAAATTTCTGGTCCGATTCGGCCGTGTGTCCACTCAAAATGTTCCTCTAGACAAGCTCTATCCAACGGTGGGATCAGTCGTGGGACTATTTTGATGAATTACTGAGAAAAAAATTCACACACGTCAAATAAACCGGGTAAATATTAAAAGTTTGCACGCTCCGCGCTCGGAAATTTCTGGTCTGATTCGTCCGAGTGACCACTCAAAATGTTCCTCTAGACAAGCTCTATCCAACGGTGGGATCAGTCGTGGGACTATTTTGATGAATTACTGAGAAAAAAATTCACACACGTCAAATAAACCGGGTAAATATTAAAAGTTTGCACGCTCCGCGCTCGGAAATTTCTGGTCCGATTCGGCCGAGTGACCACTCAAAATGTTCCTCTAGACTAGCTCTATCCAACGGTGGGATCATTCGTGGGACTATTTTGATGAATTCCTGAGAAAAAAATTCACACACGTCAAATAAACCGGGTAAATATTAAAAGTTTGCACGCTCCGCGCTCGGAAATTTCTGGTCTGATTCGGCCGAGTGACCACTCAAAATGTTCCTCTAGACTAGCTCTATCCAACGGTGGGATCAATCGTGGGACTATTTTGATGAATTCCAGAGATAGGAGTAGACATACGTAAAATAAACCGGGTAAATATTAAAAGTTTGCACGCTCCGCGCTCGGAAATTTCTGGTCTGATTCGGCCGTATGACCACTCAAAATGTTCCTCTAGACAAGCTCTATCCAACGGTGGTATCAGTCGTCGGACTATTTTGATGAATTCCAGAGATAGGAGTAGACATACGTAAAATAAAGAGGGTAAATATTAAAAGTTTGCACGCTCCGCGCTCGGAAATTTCTGGTCCGATTCGGCCGTGTGTCCACTCAAAATGTTCCTCTAGACAAGCTCTATCCAACGGTGGGATCAGTCGTGGGACTATTTTGATGAATTACTGAGAAAAAAATTCACACACGTCAAATAAATCGGGTAAATATTAAAAGTTTGCACGCTCCGCGCTCGGAAATTTCTGGTCCGATTCGGCCGTGTGTCCACTCAAAATGTTCCTCTAGACTAGCTCTATCCAACGGTGGGATCAGTCGTGGGACTATTTTGATGAATTCCTAAGAAAAAAATTCACACACGTCAAATAAATCGGGTAAATATTAAAAGTTTGCACGCTCCGCGCTCGGAAATTTCTGGTCCGATTCGGCCGTGTGTCCACTCAAAATGTTCCTCTAGACTAGCTCTATCCAACGGTGGGATCAGTCGTGGGACTATTTTGATGAATTCCTAAGAAAAAAATTCACACACGTCAAATAAACCGGGTAAATATTAAAAGTTTGCACGCTCCGCGCTCGGAAATTTCTGTTCCGATTCGGCCGTGTGACCACTCAAAATGTTCCTCTAGACAAGCTCTATCTAACGGTGGCATCAGTCGTCGGACTATTTTGATGACTTCCAGAGATAGGAGTAGACATAGGTCAAATAAACCGGGTAAATATTAAAAGTTTCCATGCTCCGCGCTCGGAAATTTCTGGTCCGATTCGGCCGAGTGACCACTCAAAATGTTCCTCTAGACAAGCTCTATCCAACGGTGGGATCAGTCGTCGGACTATTTTGATGACTTCCAGAGATAGGAGTAGACATAGGTCAAATAAACCGGGTAAATATTAAAAGTTTGCACGCTCCGCGCTCGGAAATTTCTGGTCCGATTCGGCCGTGTGTCCACTCAAAATGTTCCTCTAGACAAGCTCTATCCAACGGTGGGATCAGTCGTGGGACTATTTTGATGAATTACTGAGAAAAAAATTCACACACGTCAAATAAATCGGGTAAATATTAAAAGTTTGCACGCTCCGCGCTCGGAAATTTCTGGTCCGATTCGGCCGTGTGTCCACTCAAAATGTTCCTCTAGACTAGCTCTATCCAACGGTGGGATCAGTCGTGGGACTATTTTGAAGAATTCCTAAGAAAAAAATTCACACACGTCAAATAAACCGGGTAAATATTAAAAGTTTGCACGCTCCGCGCTCGGAAATTTCTGTTCCGATTCGGCCGTGTGACCACTCAAAATGTTCCTCTAGACAAGCTCTATCCAACGGTGGGATCAGTCGTCGGACTATTTTGATGACTTCCAGAGATAGGAGTAGACATAGGTCAAATAAACCGGGTAAATATTAAAAGTTTGCACGCTCCGCGCTCGGAAATTTCTGGTCCGATTCGGCCGAGTGACCACTCAAAATGTTCCTCTAGACTAGCTCTATCCAACGGTGGGATCAGTCGTGGGACTATTTAGATGAATTCCTGAGAAAAAAATTCACACACGTCAAATAAACCGGGTAAATATTAAAAGTTTGCATGCTCCGCGCTCGGAAATTTCTGGTCCGATTCGGCCGAGTGACCACTCAAAATGTTCCTCTAGACAAGCTCTATCCAACGGTGGGATCAGTCGTGGGACTATTTTGATGAATTACTGAGAAAAAAATTCACACACGTCAAATAAACCGGGTAAATATTAAAAGTTTGCATGCTCCGCGCTCGGAAATTTCTGGTCCGATTCGGCCGAGTGACCACTCAAAATGTTCCTCTAGACTAGCTCTATCCAACGGTGGGATCAGTCGTCGGACTATTTTGATGAATTCCAGAGATAGGAGTAGACATACGTAAAATAAACAGGGTAAATATTAAAAGTTTGCACGCTCCGCGCTCGGAAATTTCTGGTCCGATTCGGCCGTGTGTCCACTCAAAATGTTCCTCTAGACTAGCTCTATCCAACGGTGGGATCAGACGTGGGACTATTTTGATGAATTCCAGAGATAGGAGTAGACATACGTCAACTAAACCGGGTAAATATTAAAAGTTTGCACGCTCCGCGCTCGGAAATTTCTGGTCCGATTCGGCCGTGTGTCCACTCAAAATGTTCCTCTAGACAAGCTCTATCCAACGGTGGGATCAGTCGTGGGACTATTTTGATGAATTACTGAGAAAAAAATTCACACACGTCAAATAAATCGGGTAAATATTAAAAGTTTGCACGCTCCGCGCTCGGAAATTTCTGGTCCGATTCGGCCGTGTGTCCACTCAAAATGTTCCTCTAGACTAGCTCTATCCAACGGTGGGATCAGTCGTGGGACTATTTTGATGAATTCCTAAGAAAAAAATTCACACACGTCAAATAAACCGGGTAATTATTAAAAGTTTGCACGCTCCGCGCTCGGAAATTTCTGTTCCGATTCGGCCGTGTGACCACTCAAAATGTTCCTCTAGACAAGCTCTATCCAACGGTGGGATCAGTCGTCGGACTATTTTGATGACTTCCAGAGATAGGAGTAGACATAGGTCAAATAAACCGGGTAAATATTAAAAGTTTGCACGCTCCGCGCTCGGAAATTTCTGGTCCGATTCGGCCGAGTGACCACTCAAAATGTTCCTCTAGACTAGCTCTATCCAACGGTGGGATCAGTCGTGGGACTATTTAGATGAATTCCTGAGAAAAAAATTCACACACGTCAAATAAACCGGGTAAATATTAAAAGTTTGCATGCTCCGCGCTCGGAAATTTCTGGTCCGATTCGGCCGAGTGACCACTCAAAATGTTCCTCTAGACAAGCTCTATCCAACGGTGGGATCAGTCGTGGGACTATTTTGATGAATTACTGAGAAAAAAATTCACACACGTCAAATAAACCGGGTAAATATTAAAAGTTTGCATGCTCCGCGCTCGGAAATTTCTGGTCCGATTCGGCCGAGTGACCACTCAAAATGTTCCTCTAGACTAGCTCTATCCAACGGTGGGATCAGTCGTCGGACTATTTTGATGAATTCCAGAGATAGGAGTAGACATACGTAAAATAAACAGGGTAAATATTAAAAGTTTGCACGCTCCGCGCTCGGAAATTTCTGGTCCGATTCGGCCGTGTGTCCACTCAAAATGTTCCTCTAGACTAGCTCTATCCAACGGTGGGATCAGACGTGGGACTATTTTGATGAATTCCAGAGATAGGAGTAGACATACGTAAAATAAACCGGGTAAATATTAAAAGTTTGCACGCTCCGCGCTCGGAAATTTCTGGTCTGATTCGGCCGTATGACCACTCAAAATGTTCCTCTAGACAAGCTCTATCCAACGGTGGTATCAGTCGTCGGACTATTTTGATGAATTCCAGAGATAGGAGTAGACATACGTAAAATAAAGAGGGTAAATATTAAAAGTTTGCACGCTCCGCGCTCGGAAATTTCTGGTCCGATTCGGCCGTGTGTCCACTCAAAATGTTCCTCTAGACAAGCTCTATCCAACGGTGGGATCAGTCGTGGGACTATTTTGATGAATTACTGAGAAAAAAATTCACACACGTCAAATAAATCGGGTAAATATTAAAAGTTTGCACGCTCCGCGCTCGGAAATTTCTGGTCCGATTCGGCCGTGTGTCCACTCAAAATGTTCCTCTAGACTAGCTCTATCCAACGGTGGGATCAGTCGTGGGACTATTTTGATGAATTCCTAAGAAAAAAATTCACACACGTCAAATAAATCGGGTAAATATTAAAAGTTTGCACGCTCCGCGCTCGGAAATTTCTGGTCCGATTCGGCCGTGTGTCCACTCAAAATGTTCCTCTAGACTAGCTCTATCCAACGGTGGGATCAGTCGTGGGACTATTTTGATGAATTCCTAAGAAAAAAATTCACACACGTCAAATAAACCGGGTAAATATTAAAAGTTTGCACGCTCCGCGCTCGGAAATTTCTGTTCCGATTCGGCCGTGTGACCACTCAAAATATTCCTCTAGACAAGCTCTATCTAACGGTGGCATCAGTCGTCGGACTATTTTGATGACTTCCAGAGATAGGAGTAGACATAGGTCAAATAAACCGGGTAAATATTAAAAGTTTGCATGCTCCGCGCTCGGAAATTTCTGGTCCGATTCGGCCGAGTGACCACTCAAAATGTTCCTCTAGACAAGCTCTATCCAACGGTGGGATCAGTCGTCGGACTATTTTGATGACTTCCAGAGATAGGAGTAGACATAGGTCAAATAAACCGGGTAAATATTAAAAGTTTGCACGCTCTGCGCTCGGAAATTTCTGGTCCGATTCGGCCGAGTGACCACTCAAAATGTTCCTCTAGACTAGCTCTATCCAACGGTGGGATCAGTCGTCGGACTATTCTGATGAATTCCAGAGATAGGAGTAGACATACGTAAAATAAACAGGGTAAATATTAAAAGTTTGCACGCTCCGCGCTCGGAAATTTCTGGTCCGATTCGGCCGTGTGTCCACTCAAAATGTTCCTCTAGACTAGCTCTATCCAACGGTGGGATCAGTCGTGGGACTATTTTGATGAATTCCTAAGAAAAAAATTCACACACGTCAAATAAACCGGGTAAATATTAAAAGTTTGCACGCTCCGCGCTCGGAAATTTCTGGTCTGATTCGGCCGAGTGACCACTCAAAATGTTCCTCTAGACTAGCTCTATCCAACGGTGGGATCAATCGTCGGACTATTTTGATGACTTCCAGAGATAGGAGTAGACATAGGTCAAATAAACCGGGTAAATATTAAAAGTTTGCATGCTCCGCGCTCGGAAATTTCTGGTCCGATTCGGCCGAGTGACCACTCAAAATGTTCCTCTAGACAAGCTCTATCCAACGATGGGATCAGTCGTGGGACTATTTTGATGAATTACTGAGAAAAAAATTCACACACGTCAAATAAACCGGGTAAATATTAAAAGTTTGCACGCTCCGCCCTCGGAAATTTCTGGTCCGATTCGGCCGAGTGACCACTCAAAATGTTCCTCTAGACAAGCTCTATCCAACGGTGGGATCAGTCGTCGGACTATTTTGATGACTTCCAGAGATAGGAGTAGACATAGGTCAAATAAACCGGGTAAATATTAAAAGTTTGCACGCTCCGCGCTCGGAAATTTCTGGTCCGATTCGGCCGAGTGACCACTCAAAATGTTCCTCTAGACAAGCTCTATCCAACGGTGGGATCAGTCGTCGGACTATTTTGATGAATTCCAGAGATAGGAGTAGACATACGTAAAATAAACAGGGTAAATATTAAAAGTTTGCACGCTCCGCGCTCGGAAATTTCTGGTCCGATTCGGCCGTGTGTCCACTCAAAATGTTCCTCTAGACTAGCTCTATCCAACGGTGGGATCAGTCGTGGGACTATTTTGATGAATTACTGAGAAAAAAATTCACACACGTCAAATAAACCGGGTAAATATTAAAAGTTTGCATGCTCCGCGCTCGGAAATTTCTGGTCCGATTCGGCCGAGTGACCACTCAAAATGTTCCTCTAGACAAGCTCTATCCAACGGTGGGATCAGTCGTCGGACTATTTTGATGACTTCCAGAGATAGGAGTAGACATAGGTCAAATAAACCGGGTAAATATTAAAAGTTTGCACGCTCCGCGCTCGGAAATTTCTGGTCCGATTCGGCCGAGTGACCACTCAAAATGTTCCTCTAGACAAGCTCTATCCAACGGTGGGATCAGTCGTCGGACTATTTTGATGACTTCCAGAGATAGGAGTAGACATAGGTCAAATAAACCGGGTAAATATTAAAAGTTTGCACGCTCCGCGCTCGGAAATTTCTGGTCCGATTCGGCCGTGTGTCCACTCAAAATGTTCCTCTAGACAAGCTCTATCCAACGGTGGGATCAGTCGTGGGACTATTTTGATGAATTACTGAGAAAAAAATTCACACACGTCAAATAAATCGGGTAAATATTAAAAGTTTGCACGCTCCGCGCTCGGAAATTTCTGGTCCGATTCGGCCGTGTGTCCACTCAAAATGTTCCTCTAGACTAGCTCTATCCAACGGTGGGATCAGACGTGGGACTATTTTGATGACTTCCAGAGATAGGAGTAGACATAGGTCAAATAAACCGGGTAAATATTAAAAGTTTGCACGCTCCGCGCTCGGAAATTTCTGTTCCGATTCGGCCGTGTGACCACTCAAAATGTTCCTCTAGACAAGCTCTATCTAACGGTGGCATCAGTCGTCGGACTATTTTGATGACTTCCAGAGATAGGAGTAGACATAGGTCAAATAAACCGGGTAAATATTAAAAGTTTGCACGCTCCGCGCTCGGAAATTTCTGGTCCGATTCGGCCGAGTGACCACTCAAAATGTTCCTCTAGACTAGCTCTATCCAACGGTGGGATCAGTCGTCGGACTATTCTGATGAATTCCAGAGATAGGAGTAGACATACGTAAAATAAACAGGGTAAATATTAAAAGTTTGCACGCTCCGCGCTCGGAAATTTCTGGTCCGATTCGGCCGTGTGTCCACTCAAAATGTTCCTCTAGACAAGCTCTATCCAACGGTGGGATCAGTCGTGGGACTATTTTGATGAATTACTGAGAAAAAAATTCACACACGTCAAATAAACCGGGTAAATATTAAAAGTTTGCACGCTCCGCGCTCGGAAATTTCTGGTCTGATTCGTCCGAGTGACCACTCAAAATGTTCCTCTAGACAAGCTCTATCCAACGGTGGGATCAGTCGTGGGACTATTTTGATGAATTCCTGAGAAAAAAATTCACACACGTCAAATAAACCGGGTAAATATTAAAAGTTTGCACGCTCCGCGCTCGGAAATTTCTGGTCTGATTCGGCCGAGTGACCACTCAAAATGTTCCTCTAGACTAGCTCTATCCAACGGTGGGATCAATCGTGGGACTATTTTGATGAATTCCTGAGAAAAAAATTCACACACGTCAAATAAACCGGGTAAATATTAAAAGTTTGCACGCTCCGCGCTCGGAAATTTCTGGTCCGATTCGGCCGTGTGACCACTCAAAATGTTCCACTAGACTAGCTCTATCCAACGGTGGGATCAGTCGTCGGACTATTTTGATGACTTCCAGAGATAGGAGTAGACATAGGTCAAATAAACCGGGTAAATATTAAAAGCTTGCACGCTCCGCGCTCGGAAATTTCTGGTCTGATTCGTCCGAGTGACCACTCAAAATGTTCCACTAGACTAGCTCTATCCAACGGTGGGATCAGTCGTCGGACTATTTTGATGACTTCCAGAGATAGGAGTAGACATAGGTCAAATAAACCGGGTAAATATTAAAAGTTTGCACGCTCCGCGCTCGGAAATTTCTGGTCTGATTCGGCCGAGTGACCACTCAAAATGTTCCTCTAGACTAGCTCTATCCAACGGTGGGATCAATCGTGGGACTATTTTGATGAATTCCTGAGAAAAAAATTCACACACGTCAAATAAACCGGGTAAATATTAAAAGTTTGCACGCTCCGCGCTCGGAAATTTCTGGTCCGATTCGGCCGTGTGATCACTCAAAATGTTCCTCTAGACTAGCTCTATCCAACGGTGGGATCAATCGTGGGACTATTTTGATGAGTTCCTGAGAAAAAAATTCACACACGTCAAATAAACCGGGTAAATATTAAAAGTTTGCACGCTCCGCGCTCGGAAATTTCTGGTCTGATTCGGCCGAGCGACCACTCAAAATGTTCCTCTAGACTAGCTCTATCCAACGGTGGTATCAGTCGTCGGACTATTTTGATGACTTCCAGAGATAGGAGTAGACATAGGTCAAATAAACCGGGTAAATATTAAAAGTTTGCACGCTCCGCGCTCGGAAATTTCTGGTCCGATTCGGCCGAGTGACCACTCAAAATGTTCCTCTAGACTAGCTCTATCCAACGGTGGGATCAGTCGTCGGACTATTCTGATGAATTCCAGAGATAGGAGTAGACATACGTAAAATAAACAGGGTAAATATTAAAAGTTTGCACGCTCCGCGCTCGGAAATTTCTGGTCCGATTCGGCCGTGTGTCCACTCAAAATGTTCCTCTAGACAAGCTCTATCCAACGGTGGGATCAGTCGTGGGACTATTTTGATGAATTACTGAGAAAAAAATTCACACACGTCAAATAAATCGGGTATATATTAAAAGTTTGCACGCTCCGCGCTCGGAAATTTCTGGTCCGATTCGGCCGTGTGTCCACTCAAAATGTTCCTCTAGACAAGCTCTATCCAACGGTGGGATCAGTCGTGGGACTATTTTGATGAATTACTGAGAAAAAAATTCACACACGTCAAATAAACCGGGTAAATATTAAAAGTTTGCACGCTCCGCCCTCGGAAATTTCTGGTCCGATTCGGCCGAGTGACCACTCAAAATGTTCCTCTAGACAAGCTCTATCCAACGGTGGCATCAGTCGTGGGACTATTTTGATGAATTCCAGAGATAGGAGTAGACATAGGTCAAATAAACCGGGTAAATATTAAAAGTTTGCATGCTCCGCGCTCGGAAATTTCTGGTCCGATTCGGCCGAGTGACCACTAAAAATGTTCCTCTAGACAAGCTCTATCCAACGGTGGGATCAGTCGTCGGACTATTTTGATGACTTCCAGAGATAGGAGTAGACGCAGGTCAAATAAACCGGGTAAATATTAAAAGTTTGCATGCTCCGCGCTCGGAAATTTCTGGTCCGATTCGGCCGAGTGACCACTCAAAATGTTCCTCTAGACTAGCTCTATCCAACGGTGGGATCATTCGTGGGACTATTTTGATGAATTCCTGAGAAAAAAATTCACACACGTCAAATAAACCGGGTAAATATTAAAAGTTTGCACGCTCCGCGCTCGGAAATTTCTGGTCTGATTCGTCCGAGTGACCACTCAAAATGTTCCTCTAGACAAGCTCTATCCAACGGTGGGATCAGTCGTGGGACTATTTTGATGAATTACTGAGAAAAAAATTCACACACGTCAAATAAACCGGGTAAATATTAAAAGTTTGCACGCTCCGCGCTCGGAAATTTCTGGTCCGATTCGGCCGAGTGACCACTCAAAATGTTCCTCTAGACTAGCTCTATCCAACGGTGGGATCATTCGTGGGACTATTTTGATGAATTCCTGAGAAAAAAATTCACACACGTCAAATAAACCGGGTAAATATTAAAAGTTTGCACGCTCCGCGCTCGGAAATTTCTGGTCTGATTCGGCCGAGTGACCACTCAAAATGTTCCTCTAGACTAGCTCTATCCAACGGTGGGATCAATCGTGGGACTATTTTGATGAATTCCTGAGAAAAAAATTCACACACGTCAAATAAACCGGGTAAATATTAAAAGTTTGCACGCTCCGCGCTCGGAAATTTCTGGTCCGATTCGGCCGTGTGACCACTCAAAATGTTCCTCTAGACTAGCTCTATCCAACGGTGGGATCAGTCGTCGGAATATTTTGATGACTTCCAGAGATAGGAGTAGACATAGGTCAAATAAACCGGGTAAATATTAAAAGCTTGCACGCTCCGCGCTCGGAAATTTCTGGTCTGATTCGTCCGAGTGACCACTCAAAATGTTCCTCTAGACTAGCTCTATCCAACGGTGGGATCAGTCGTCGGACTACTTTGATGAATTCCAGAGATAGGAGTAGACATAGGTCAAATAAACCGGGTAAATATTAAAAGTTTGCACGCTCCGCGCTCGGAAGTTTCTGGTCTGATTCGGCCGAGCGACCACTCAAAATGTTCCTCTAGACTAGCTCTATCCAACGGTGGTATCAGTCGTCGGACTATTTTGATGACTTCCAGAGATAGGAGTAGACATAGGTCAAATAAACCGGGTAAATATTAAAAGTTTGCACGCTCCGCGCTCGGAAATTTCTGGTCCGATTCGGCCGTGTGTCCACTCAAAATGTTCCTCTAGACAAGCTCTATCCAACGGTGGGATCAGTCGTGGGACTATTTTGATGAATTACTGAGAAAAAAATTCACACACGTCAAATAAATCGGGTAAATATTAAAAGTTTGCACGCTCCGCGCTCGGAAATTTCTGGTCCGATTCGGCCGTGTGTCCACTCAAAATGTTCCTCTAGACAAGCTCTATCCAACGGTGGGATCAGTCGTGGGACTATTTTGATGAATTACTGAGAAAAAAATTCACACACGTCAAATAAATCGGGTAAATATTAAAAGTTTGCACGCTCCGCGCTCGGAAATTTCTGGTCCGATTCGGCCGTGTGTCCACTCAAAATGTTCCTCTAGACAAGCTCTATCCAACGATGGGATCAGTCGTGGGACTATTTTGATGAATTACTGAGAAAAAAATTCACACACGTCAAATAAATCGGGTAAATATTAAAAGTTTGCACGCTCCGCGCTCGGAAATTTCTGGTCCGATTCGGCCGTGTGTCCACTCAAAATGTTCCTCTAGACTAGCTCTATCCAACGGTGGGATCAGTCGTGGGACTATTTTGATGAATTCCTAAGAAAAAAATTCACACACGTCAAATAAACCGGGTAAATATTAAAAGTTTGCACGCTCCGCCCTCGGAAATTTCTGGTCCGATTCGGCCGAGTGACCACTCAAAATGTTCCTCTAGACAAGCTCTATCCAACGGTGGCATCAGTCGTGGGACTATTTTGATGAATTCCAGAGATAGGAGTAGACATAGGTCAAATAAACCGGGTAAATATTAAAAGTTTGCATGCTCCGCGCTCGGAAATTTCTGGTCCGATTCGACCGAGTGACCACTAAAAATGTTCCTCTAGACAAGCTCTATCCAACGGTGGGATCAGTCGTCGGACTATTTTGATGACTTCCAGAGATAGGAGTAGACACAGGTCAAATAAACCGGGTAAATATTAAAAGTTTGCATGCTCCGCGCTCGGAAATTTCTGGTCCGATTCGACCGAGTGACCACTCAAAATGTTCCTCTAGACAAGGTCTATCCGACGGTGGGATCAGTCGTCGGACTATTTTGATGAATTCCAGAGATAGGAGTAGACATATGTCAAATAAACCGGGTAAATATTAAAAGTTTGCACGCTCCGCGCTCGGAAATTTCTGGTCCGATTCGGCCGAGTGACCACTCAAAATGTTCCTCTAGACTAGCTCTATCCAACGGTGGGATCATTCGTGGGACTATTTTGATGAATTCCTGAGAAAAAAATTCACACACGTCAAATAAACCGGGTAAATATTAAAAGTTTGCACGCTCCGCGCTCGGAAATTTCTGGTCTGATTCGGCAGAGTGACCACTCAAAATGTTCCTCTAGACTAGCTCTATCCAACGGTGGGATCAATCGTGGGACTATTTTGATGAATTCCTGAGAAAAAAATTCACACACGTCAAATAAACCGGGTAAATATTAAAAGTTTGCACGCTCCGCGCTCGGAAATTTCTGGTCCGATTCGGCCGTGTGACCACTCAAAATGTTCCTCTAGACTAGCTCTATCCAACGGTGGGATCAGTCGTCGGAATATTTTGATGACTTCCAGAGATAGGAGTAGACATAGGTCAAATAAACCGGGTAAATATTAAAAGCTTGCACGCTCCGCGCTCGGAAATTTCTGGTCTGATTCGTCCGAGTGACCACTCAAAATGTTCCTCTAGACTAGCTCTATCCAACGGTGGGATCAGTCGTCGGACTACTTTGATGAATTCCAGAGATAGGAGTAGACATAGGTCAAATAAACCGGGTAAATATTAAAAGTTTGCACGCTCCGCGCTCGGAAATTTCTGGTCTGATTCGGCCGAGCGACCACTCAAAATGTTCCTCTAGACTAGCTCTATCCAACGGTGGTATCAGTCGTCGGACTATTTTGATGACTTCCAGAGATAGGAGTAGACATAGGTCAAATAAACCGGGTAAATATTAAAAGTTTGCACGCTCCGCGCTCGGAAATTTCTGGTCCGATTCGGCCGTGTGTCCACTCAAAATGTTCCTCTAGACAAGCTCTATCCAACGGTGGGATCAGTCGTGGGACTATTTTGATGAATTACTGAGAAAAAAATTCACACACGTCAAATAAATCGGGTAAATATTAAAAGTTTGCACGCTCCGCGCTCGGAAATTTCTGGTCCGATTCGGCCGTGTGTCCACTCAAAATGTTCCTCTAGACAAGCTCTATCCAACGATGGGATCAGTCGTGGGACTATTTTGATGAATTACTGAGAAAAAAATTCACACACGTCAAATAAATCGGGTAAATATTAAAAGTTTGCACGCTCCGCGCTCGGAAATTTCTGGTCCGATTCGGCCGTGTGTCCACTCAAAATGTTCCTCTAGACTAGCTCTATCCAACGGTGGGATCAGTCGTGGGACTATTTTGATGAATTACTGAGAAAAAAATTCACACACGTCAAATAAACCGGGTAAATATTAAAAGTTTGCACGCTCCGCGCTCGGAAATTTCTGGTCTGATTCGTCCGAGTGACCACTCAAAATGTTCCTCTAGACAAGCTCTATCCAACGGTGGGATCAGTCGTGGGACTATTTTGATGAATTACTGAGAAAAAAATTCACACACGTCAAATAAATCGGGTAAATATTAAAAGTTTGCACGCTCCGCGCTCGGAAATTTCTGGTCCGATTCGGCCGTGTGTCCACTCAAAATGTTCCTCTAGACAAGCTCTATCCAACGGTGGGATCAGTCGTGGGACTATTTTGATGAATTACTGAGAAAAAAATTCACACACGTCAAATAAATCGGGTAAATATTAAAAGTTTGCACGCTCCGCGCTCGGAAATTTCTGGTCCGATTCGGCCGTGTGTCCACTCAAAATGTTCCTCTAGACAAGCTCTATCCAACGATGGGATCAGTCGTGGGACTATTTTGATGAATTACTGAGAAAAAAATTCACACACGTCAAATAAATCGGGTAAATATTAAAAGTTTGCACGCTCCGCGCTCGGAAATTTCTGGTCCGATTCGGCCGTGTGTCCACTCAAAATGTTCCTCTAGACTAGCTCTATCCAACGGTGGGATCAGTCGTGGGACTATTTTGATGAATTCCTAAGAAAAAAATTCACACACGTCAAATAAACCGGGTAAATATTAAAAGTTTGCACGCTCCGCCCTCGGAAATTTCTGGTCCGATTCGGCCGAGTGACCACTCAAAATGTTCCTCTAGACAAGCTCTATCCAACGGTGGCATCAGTCGTGGGACTATTTTGATGAATTCCAGAGATAGGAGTAGACATAGGTCAAATAAACCGGGTAAATATTAAAAGTTTGCATGCTCCGCGCTCGGAAATTTCTGGTCCGATTCGACCGAGTGACCACTAAAAATGTTCCTCTAGACAAGCTCTATCCAACGGTGGGATCAGTCGTCGGACTATTTTGATGACTTCCAGAGATAGGAGTAGACACAGGTCAAATAAACCGGGTAAATATTAAAAGTTTGCATGCTCCGCGCTCGGAAATTTCTGGTCCGATTCGACCGAGTGACCACTCAAAATGTTCCTCTAGACAAGGTCTATCCGACGGTGGGATCAGTCGTCGGACTATTTTGATGAATTCCAGAGATAGGAGTAGACATATGTCAAATAAACCGGGTAAATATTAAAAGTTTGCACGCTCCGCGCTCGGAAATTTCTGGTCCGATTCGGCCGAGTGACCACTCAAAATGTTCCTCTAGACAAGCTCTATCCAACGGTGGGATCAGTCGTGAGACTATTTAGATGAATTCCTGAGAAAAAAATTCACACACGTCAAATAAACCGGGTAAATATTAAAAGTTTGCACGCTCCGCGCTCGGAAATTTCTGGTCTGATTCGTCCGAGTGACCACTCAAAATGTTCCTCTAGACAAGCTCTATCCAACGGTGGGATCAGTCGTGGGACTATTTTGATGAATTACTGAGAAAAAAATTCACACACGTCAAATAAACCGGGTAAATATTAAAAGTTTGCACGCTCCGCGCTCGGAAATTTCTGGTCCGATTCGGCCGTGTGACCACTCAAAATGTTCCTCTAGACAAGCTCTATCCAACGGTGGTATCAGTCGTCGGACTGTTTTGATGACTTCCAGAGATAGGAGTAGACATAGGTCAAATAAACCGGGTAAATATTAAAAGTTTGCACGCTCCGTGCTCGGAAATTTCTGGTCTGATTCGGCCGAGTGACCACTCAAAATGTTCCTCTAGAATAGCTCTATCCAACGGTGGGATCAGTCGTGGGACTATTTTGATGAATTCCTGAGAAAAAAATTCACACACGTCAAATAAACCGGGTAAATATTAAAAGTTTGCACGCTCCGCGCTCGGAAATTTCTGGTCCGATTCGACCGAGTGACCACTCAAAATGTTCCTCTAGACTAGCTCTATCCAACGGTGGGATCAGTCGTCGGACTATTTTGATGAATTACTGAGAAAAAAATTCACACACGTCAAATAAACCGGGTAAATATTAAAAGTTTGCACGCTCCGCGCTCGGAAATTTCTGGTCTGATTCGGCCGAGTGACCACTCAAAATGTTCCTCTAGACTAGGTCTATCCAACGGTGGGATCAGTCGTCGGACTATTTTGATGAATTCCAGAGATAGGAGTAGACATACGTAAAATAAACAGGGTAAATATTAAAAGTTTGCACGCTCCGCGCTCGGAAATTTCTGGTCTGATTCGGCCGTGTGACCACTCAAAATGTTCCTCTAGACTAGCTCTATCCAACGGTGGGATCAATCGTGGGACTATTTTGATGAATTCCTGAGAAAAAAATTCACACACGTCAAATAAACCGGGTAAATATTAAAAGTTTGCACGCTCCGCGCTCGGAAATTTCTGGTCCGATTCGGCCGTGTGACCACTCAAAATGTTCCTCTAGACAAGCTCTATCCAACGGTGGTATCAGTCGTCGGACTATTTTGATGACTTCCAGAGATAGGAGTAGACATAGGTCAAATAAACCGGGTAAATATTAAAAGTTTGCACGCTCCGCGCTCGGAAATTTCTGGTCCGATTCGGCCGAGTGACCACTCAAAATGTTCCTCTAGACTAGGTCTATCCAACGGTGGGATCAGTCGTGGGACTATTTTGATGAATTACTGAGAAAAAAATTCACACACGTCAAATAAACCGGGTAAATATTAAAAGTTTGCACGCTCCGCGCTCGGAAATTTCTGGTCCGATTCGGCCGTGTGACCACTCAAAATGTTCCTCTAGACAAGCTCTATCCAACGGTGGTATCAGTCGTCGGACTATTTTGATGAATTCCAGAGATAGGAGTAGACATACGTAAAATAAACAGGGTAAATATTAAAAGTTTGCACGCTCCGCGCTCGGAAATTTCTGGTCCGATTCGGCCGAGTGACCACTCAAAATGTTCCTCTAGACTAGGTCTATCCAACGGTGGGATCAGTCGTGGGACTATTTTGATGAATTACTGAGAAAAAAATTCACACACGTCAAATAAATCGGGTAAATATTAAAAGTTTGCACGCTCCGCGCTCGGAAATTTCTGGTCCGATTCGGCCGAGTGACCACTCAAAATGTTCCTCTAGACTAGCTCTATCCAACGGTGGGATCATTCGTGGGACTATTTTGATGAATTCCTGAGAAAAAAATTCACACACGTCAAATAAACCGGGTAAATATTAAAAGTTTGCACGCTCCGCGCTCGGAAATTTCTGGTCTGATTCGGCCGAGTGACCACTCAAAATGTTCCTCTAGACTAGCTCTATCCAACGGTGGGATCAATCGTGGGACTATTTTGATGAATTCCTGAGAAAAAAATTCACACACGTCAAATAAACCGGGTAAATATTAAAAGTTTGCACGCTCCGCGCTCGGAAATTTCTGGTCCGATTCGGCCGTGTGACCACTCAAAATGTTCCTCTAGACTAGCTCTATCCAACGGTGGGATCAGTCGTCGGAATATTTTGATGACTTCCAGAGATAGGAGTAGACATAGGTCAAATAAACCGGGTAAATATTAAAAGCTTGCACGCTCCGCGCTCGGAAATTTCTGGTCTGATTCGTCCGAGTGACCACTCAAAATGTTCCTCTAGACTAGCTCTATCCAACGGTGGGATCAGTCGTCGGACTATTTTGATGACTTCCAGAGATAGGAGTAGACATAGGTCAAATAAACCGGGTAAATATTAAAAGTTTGCACGCTCCGCGCTCGGAAATTTCTGGTCCGATTCGGCCGTGTGTCCACTCAAAATGTTCCTCTAGACAAGCTCTATCCAACGGTGGGATCAGTCGTGGGACTATTTTGATGAATTACTGAGAAAAAAATTCACACACGTCAAATAAATCGGGTAAATATTAAAAGTTTGCACGCTCCGCGCTCGGAAATTTCTGGTCCGATTCGGCCGTGTGTCCACTCAAAATGTTCCTCTAGACAAGCTCTATCCAACGGTGGGATCAGTCGTGGGACTATTTTGATGAATTACTGAGAAAAAAATTCACACACGTCAAATAAATCGGGTAAATATTAAAAGTTTGCACGCTCCGCGCTCGGAAATTTCTGGTCCGATTCGGCCGTGTGTCCACTCAAAATGTTCCTCTAGACAAGCTCTATCCAACGATGGGATCAGTCGTGGGACTATTTTGATGAATTACTGAGAAAAAAATTCACACACGTCAAATAAATCGGGTAAATATTAAAAGTTTGCACGCTCCGCGCTCGGAAATTTCTGGTCCGATTCGGCCGTGTGTCCACTCAAAATGTTCCTCTAGACTAGCTCTATCCAACGGTGGGATCAGTCGTGGGACTATTTTGATGAATTCCTAAGAAAAAAATTCACACACGTCAAATAAACCGGGTAAATATTAAAAGTTTGCACGCTCCGCCCTCGGAAATTTCTGGTCCGATTCGGCCGAGTGACCACTCAAAATGTTCCTCTAGACAAGCTCTATCCAACGGTGGCATCAGTCGTGGGACTATTTTGATGAATTCCAGAGATAGGAGTAGACATAGGTCAAATAAACCGGGTAAATATTAAAAGTTTGCATGCTCCGCGCTCGGAAATTTCTGGTCCGATTCGACCGAGTGACCACTAAAAATGTTCCTCTAGACAAGCTCTATCCAACGGTGGGATCAGTCGTCGGACTATTTTGATGACTTCCAGAGATAGGAGTAGACACAGGTCAAATAAACCGGGTAAATATTAAAAGTTTGCATGCTCCGCGCTCGGAAATTTCTGGTCCGATTCGACCGAGTGACCACTCAAAATGTTCCTCTAGACAAGGTCTATCCGACGGTGGGATCAGTCGTCGGACTATTTTGATGAATTCCAGAGATAGGAGTAGACATATGTCAAATAAACCGGGTAAATATTAAAAGTTTGCACGCTCCGCGCTCGGAAATTTCTGGTCCGATTCGGCCGAGTGACCACTCAAAATGTTCCTCTAGACAAGCTCTATCCAACGGTGGGATCAGTCGTGGGACTATTTTGATGAATTCCTAAGAAAAAAATTCACACACGTCAAATAAACCGGGTAAATATTAAAAGTTTGCACGCTCCGCCCTCGGAAATTTCTGGTCCGATTCGGCCGAGTGACCACTCAAAATGTTCCTCTAGACAAGCTCTATCCAACGGTGGCATCAGTCGTGGGACTATTTTGATGAATTCCAGAGATAGGAGTAGACATAGGTCAAATAAACCGGGTAAATATTAAAAGTTTGCATGCTCCGCGCTCGGAAATTTCTGGTCCGATTCGACCGAGTGACCACTAAAAATGTTCCTCTAGACAAGCTCTATCCAACGGTGGGATCAGTCGTCGGACTATTTTGATGACTTCCAGAGATAGGAGTAGACACAGGTCAAATAAACCGGGTAAATATTAAAAGTTTGCATGCTCCGCGCTCGGAAATTTCTGGTCCGATTCGACCGAGTGACCACTCAAAATGTTCCTCTAGACAAGGTCTATCCGACGGTGGGATCAGTCGTCGGACTATTTTGATGAATTCCAGAGATAGGAGTAGACATATGTCAAATAAACCGGGTAAATATTAAAAGTTTGCACGCTCCGCGCTCGGAAATTTCTGGTCCGATTCGGCCGAGTGACCACTCAAAATGTTCCTCTAGACAAGCTCTATCCAACGGTGGGATCAGTCGTGGGACTATTTTGATGAATTACTGAGAAAAAAATTCACACACGTCAAATAAACCGGGTAAATATTAAAAGTTTGCACGCTCCGCGCTCGGAAATTTCTGGTCTGATTCGTCCGAGTGACCACTCAAAATGTTCCTCTAGACAAGCTCTATCCAACGGTGGGATCAGTCGTGGGACTATTTTGATGAATTACTGAGAAAAAAATTCACACACGTCAAATAAACCGGGTAAATATTAAAAGTTTGCACGCTCCGCGCTCGGAAATTTCTGGTCTGATTCGTCCGAGTGACCACTCAAAATGTTCCTCTAGACTAGCTCTATCCAACGGTGGGATCATTCGTGGGACTATTTTGATGAATTCCTGAGAAAAAAATTCACACACGTCAAATAAACCGGGTAAATATTAAAAGTTTGCACGCTCCGCGCTCGGAAATTTCTGGTCTGATTCGTCCGAGTGACCACTCAAAATGTTCCTCTAGACAAGCTCTATCCAACGGTGGGATCAGTCGTGGGACTATTTTGATGAATTACTGAGAAAAAAATTCACACACGTCAAATAAACCGGGTAAATATTAAAAGTTTGCACGCTCCGCGCTCGGAAATTTCTGGTCCGATTCGGCCGTGTGACCACTCAAAATGTTCCTCTAGACAAGCTCTATCCAACGGTGGTATCAGTCGTCGGACTATTTTGATGACTTCCAGAGATAGGAGTAGACATAGGTCAAATAAACCGGGTAAATATTAAAAGTTTGCACGCTCCGTGCTCGGAAATTTCTGGTCTGATTCGGCCGAGTGACCACTCAAAATGTTCCTCTAGAATAGCTCTATCCAACGGTGGGATCAGTCGTCGGACTATTTTGATGAATTACTGAGAAAAAAATTCACACACGTCAAATAAACCGGGTAAATATTAAAAGTTTGCACGCTCCGCGCTCGGAAATTTCTGGTCCGATTCGGCCGAGTGCCCACTCAAAATGTTCCTCTAGACTAGGTCTATCCAACGGTGGGATCAGTCGTCGGACTATTTTGATGAATTCCAGAGATAGGAGTAGACATACGTAAAATAAACCGGGTAAATATTAAAAGTTTGCACGCTCCGCGCTCGGAAATTTCTGGTCTGATTCGGCCGAGTGACCACTCAAAATGTTCCTCTAGACTAGGTCTATCCAACGGTGGGATCAGTCGTCGGACTATTTTGATGAATTCCAGAGATAGGAGTAGACATACGTAAAATAAACCGGGTAAATATTAAAAGTTTGCACGCTCCGCGCTCGGAAATTTCTGGTCCGATTCGGCCGAGTGACCACTCAAAATGTTCCTCTAGACAAGCTCTATCCAACGGTGGCATCAGTCGTGGGACTATTTTGATGAATTCCAGAGATAGGAGTAGACATAGGTCAAATAAACCGGGTAAATATTAAAAGTTTGCATGCTCCGCGCTCGGAAATTTCTGGTCCGATTCGACCGAGTGACCACTAAAAATGTTCCTCTAGACAAGCTCTATCCAACGGTGGGATCAGTCGTCGGACTATTTTGATGACTTCCAGAGATAGGAGTAGACACAGGTCAAATAAACCGGGTAAATATTAAAAGTTTGCATGCTCCGCGCTCGGAAATTTCTGGTCCGATTCGACCGAGTGACCACTCAAAATGTTCCTCTAGACAAGGTCTATCCGACGGTGGGATCAGTCGTCGGACTATTTTGATGAATTCCAGAGATAGGAGTAGACATATGTCAAATAAACCGGGTAAATATTAAAAGTTTGCACGCTCCGCGCTCGGAAATTTCTGGTCCGATTCGGCCGAGTGACCACTCAAAATGTTCCTCTAGACAAGCTCTATCCAACGGTGGGATCAGTCGTGAGACTATTTAGATGAATTCCTGAGAAAAAAATTCACACACGTCAAATAAACCGGGTAAATATTAAAAGTTTGCACGCTCCGCGCTCGGAAATTTCTGGTCTGATTCGTCCGAGTGACCACTCAAAATGTTCCTCTAGACAAGCTCTATCCAACGGTGGGATCAGTCGTGGGACTATTTTGATGAATTACTGAGAAAAAAATTCACACACGTCAAATAAACCGGGTAAATATTAAAAGTTTGCACGCTCCGCGCTCGGAAATTTCTGGTCTGATTCGTCCGAGTGACCACTCAAAATGTTCCTCTAGACTAGCTCTATCCAACGGTGGGATCATTCGTGGGACTATTTTGATGAATTCCTGAGAAAAAAATTCACACACGTCAAATAAACCGGGTAAATATTAAAAGTTTGCACGCTCCGCGCTCGGAAATTTCTGGTCTGATTCGTCCGAGTGACCACTCAAAATGTTCCTCTAGACAAGCTCTATCCAACGGTGGGATCAGTCGTGGGACTATTTTGATGAATTACTGAGAAAAAAATTCACACACGTCAAATAAACCGGGTAAATATTAAAAGTTTGCACGCTCCGCGCTCGGAAATTTCTGGTCCGATTCGGCCGTGTGACCACTCAAAATGTTCCTCTAGACAAGCTCTATCCAACGGTGGTATCAGTCGTCGGACTATTTTGATGACTTCCAGAGATAGGAGTAGACATAGGTCAAATAAACCGGGTAAATATTAAAAGTTTGCACGCTCCGTGCTCGGAAATTTCTGGTCTGATTCGGCCGAGTGACCACTCAAAATGTTCCTCTAGAATAGCTCTATCCAACGGTGGGATCAGTCGTGGGACTATTTTGATGAATTCCTGAGAAAAAAATTCACACACGTCAAATAAACCGGGTAAATATTAAAAGTTTGCACGCTCCGCGCTCGGAAATTTCTGGTCCGATTCGACCGAGTGACCACTCAAAATGTTCCTCTAGACTAGCTCTATCCAACGGTGGGATCAGTCGTCGGACTATTTTGATGAATTACTGAGAAAAAAATTCACACACGTCAAATAAACCGGGTAAATATTAAAAGTTTGCACGCTCCGCGCTCGGAAATTTCTGGTCTGATTCGGCCGAGTGACCACTCAAAATGTTCCTCTAGACTAGGTCTATCCAACGGTGGGATCAGTCGTCGGACTATTTTGATGAATTCCAGAGATAGGAGTAGACATACGTAAAATAAACAGGGTAAATATTAAAAGTTTGCACGCTCCGCGCTCGGAAATTTCTGGTCTGATTCGGCCGTGTGACCACTCAAAATGTTCCTCTAGACTAGCTCTATCCAACGGTGGGATCAATCGTGGGACTATTTTGATGAATTCCTGAGAAAAAAATTCACACACGTCAAATAAACCGGGTAAATATTAAAAGTTTGCACGCTCCGCGCTCGGAAATTTCTGGTCCGATTCGGCCGTGTGACCACTCAAAATGTTCCTCTAGACAAGCTCTATCCAACGGTGGTATCAGTCGTCGGACTATTTTGATGACTTCCAGAGATAGGAGTAGACATAGGTCAAATAAACCGGGTAAATATTAAAAGTTTGCACGCTCCGCGCTCGGAAATTTCTGGTCTGATTCGGCCGAGTGACCACTCAAAATGTTCCTCTAGACTAGGTCTATCCAACGGTGGGATCAGTCGTGGGACTATTTTGATGAATTACTGAGAAAAAAATTCACACACGTCAAATAAATCGGGTAAATATTAAAAGTTTGCACGCTCCGCGCTCGGAAATTTCTGGTCCGATTCGGCCGAGTGACCACTCAAAATGTTCCTCTAGACTAGCTCTATCCAACGGTGGGATCATTCGTGGGACTATTTTGATGAATTCCTGAGAAAAAAATTCACACACGTCAAATAAACCGGGTAAATATTAAAAGTTTGCACGCTCCGCGCTCGGAAATTTCTGGTCTGATTCGGCCGAGTGACCACTCAAAATGTTCCTCTAGACTAGCTCTATCCAACGGTGGGATCAATCGTGGGACTATTTTGATGAATTCCTGAGAAAAAAATTCACACACGTCAAATAAACCGGGTAAATATTAAAAGTTTGCACGCTCCGCGCTCGGAAATTTCTGGTCCGATTCGGCCGTGTGACCACTCAAAATGTTCCTCTAGACTAGCTCTATCCAACGGTGGGATCAGTCGTCGGAATATTTTGATGACTTCCAGAGATAGGAGTAGACATAGGTCAAATAAACCGGGTAAATATTAAAAGCTTGCACGCTCCGCGCTCGGAAATTTCTGGTCTGATTCGTCCGAGTGACCACTCAAAATGTTCCTCTAGACTAGCTCTATCCAACGGTGGGATCAGTCGTCTTACTATTTTGATGACTTCCAGAGATAGGAGTAGACATAGGTCAAATAAACCGGGTAAATATTAAAAGTTTGCACGCTCCGCGCTCGGAAATTTCTGGTCCGATTCGGCCGTGTGTCCACTCAAAATGTTCCTCTAGACAAGCTCTATCCAACGGTGGGATCAGTCGTGGGACTATTTTGATGAATTACTGAGAAAAAAATTCACACACGTCAAATAAATCGGGTAAATATTAAAAGTTTGCACGCTCCGCGCTCGGAAATTTCTGGTCCGATTCGGCCGTGTGTCCACTCAAAATGTTCCTCTAGACAAGCTCTATCCAACGGTGGGATCAGTCGTGGGACTATTTTGATGAATTACTGAGAAAAAAATTCACACACGTCAAATAAATCGGGTAAATATTAAAAGTTTGCACGCTCCGCGCTCGGAAATTTCTGGTCCGATTCGGCCGTGTGTCCACTCAAAATGTTCCTCTAGACTAGCTCTATCCAACGGTGGGATCAGTCGTGGGACTATTTTGATGACTTCCAGAGATAGGAGTAGACATAGGTCAAATAAACCGGGTAAATATTAAAAGTTTGCACGCTCCGTGCTCGGAAATTTCTGGTCTGATTCGGCCGAGTGACCACTCAAAATGTTCCTCTAGAATAGCTCTATCCAACGGTGGGATCAGTCGTGGGACTATTTTGATGAATTCCTGAGAAAAAAATTCACACACGTCAAATAAACCGGGTAAATATTAAAAGTTTGCACGCTCCGCGCTCGGAAATTTCTGGTCCGATTCGGCCGTGTGTCCACTCAAAATGTTCCTCTAGACTAGCTCTATCCAACGGTGGGATCAGTCGTGGGACTATTTTGATGAATTACTGAGAAAAAAATTCACACACGTCAAATAAATCGGGTAAATATTAAAAGTTTGCACGCTCCGCGCTCGGAAATTTCTGGTCCGATTCGGCCGTGTGTCCACTCAAAATGTTCCTCTAGACTAGCTCTATCCAACGGTGGGATCAGTCGTGGGACTATTTTGATGACTTCCAGAGATAGGAGTAGACACAGGTCAAATAAACCGGGTAAATATTAAAAGTTTGCACGCTACGCGCTCGGAAATTTCTGGTCCGATTCGGCCGAGTGACCACTCAAAATGTTCCTCTAGACAAGCTCTATCCAACGGTGGGATCAGTCGTGGGACTATTTAGATGAATTCCTGAGAAAAAAATTCACACACGTCAAATAAACCGGGTAAATATTAAAAGTTTGCACGCTCCGCGCTCGGAAATTTCTGGTCTGATTCGTCCGAGTGACCACTCAAAATGTTCCTCTAGACTAGCTCTATCCAACGGTGGGATCAATCGTGGGACTATTTTGATGAATTCCTGAGAAAAAAATTCACACACGTCAAATAAACCGGGTAAATATTAAAAGTTTGCACGCTCCGCGCTCGGAAATTTCTGGTCCGATTCGGCCGTGTGACCACTCAAAATGTTCCTCTAGACTAGCTCTATCCAACGGTGGGATCAGTCGTCGGAATATTTTGATGACTTCCAGAGATAGGAGTAGACATAGGTCAAATAAACCGGGTAAATATTAAAAGCTTGCACGCTCCGCGCTCGGAAATTTCTGGTCTGATTCGTCCGAGTGACCACTCAAAATGTTCCTCTAGACTAGCTCTATCCAACGGTGGGATCAGTCGTCGGACTATTTTGATGACTTCCAGAGATAGGAGTAGACATAGGTCAAATAAACCGGGTAAATATTAAAAGTTTGCACGCTCCGCGCTCGGAAATTTCTGGTCCGATTCGGCCGTGTGTCCACTCAAAATGTTCCTCTAGACAAGCTCTATCCAACGGTGGGATCAGTCGTGGGACTATTTTGATGAATTACTGAGAAAAAAATTCACACACGTCAAATAAATCGGGTAAATATTAAAAGTTTGCACGCTCCGCGCTCGGAAATTTCTGGTCCGATTCGGCCGTGTGTCCACTCAAAATGTTCCTCTAGACAAGCTCTATCCAACGGTGGGATCAGTCGTGGGACTATTTTGATGAATTACTGAGAAAAAAATTCACACACGTCAAATAAATCGGGTAAATATTAAAAGTTTGCACGCTCCGCGCTCGGAAATTTCTGGTCCGATTCGGCCGTGTGTCCACTCAAAATGTTCCTCTAGACAAGCTCTATCCAACGATGGGATCAGTCGTGGGACTATTTTGATGAATTACTGAGAAAAAAATTCACACACGTCAAATAAATCGGGTAAATATTAAAAGTTTGCACGCTCCGCGCTCGGAAATTTCTGGTCCGATTCGGCCGTGTGTCCACTCAAAATGTTCCTCTAGACTAGCTCTATCCAACGGTGGGATCAGTCGTGGGACTATTTTGATGAATTCCTAAGAAAAAAATTCACACACGTCAAATAAACCGGGTAAATATTAAAAGTTTGCACGCTCCGCCCTCGGAAATTTCTGGTCCGATTCGGCCGAGTGACCACTCAAAATGTTCCTCTAGACAAGCTCTATCCAACGGTGGCATCAGTCGTGGGACTATTTTGATGAATTCCAGAGATAGGAGTAGACATAGGTCAAATAAACCGGGTAAATATTAAAAGTTTGCATGCTCCGCGCTCGGAAATTTCTGGTCCGATTCGACCGAGTGACCACTAAAAATGTTCCTCTAGACAAGCTCTATCCAACGGTGGGATCAGTCGTCGGACTATTTTGATGACTTCCAGAGATAGGAGTAGACACAGGTCAAATAAACCGGGTAAATATTAAAAGTTTGCATGCTCCGCGCTCGGAAATTTCTGGTCCGATTCGACCGAGTGACCACTCAAAATGTTCCTCTAGACAAGGTCTATCCGACGGTGGGATCAGTCGTCGGACTATTTTGATGAATTCCAGAGATAGGAGTAGACATATGTCAAATAAACCGGGTAAATATTAAAAGTTTGCACGCTCCGCGCTCGGAAATTTCTGGTCCGATTCGGCCGAGTGACCACTCAAAATGTTCCTCTAGACAAGCTCTATCCAACGGTGGGATCAGTCGTGAGACTATTTAGATGAATTCCTGAGAAAAAAATTCACACACGTCAAATAAACCGGGTAAATATTAAAAGTTTGCACGCTCCGCGCTCGGAAATTTCTGGTCTGATTCGTCCGAGTGACCACTCAAAATGTTCCTCTAGACAAGCTCTATCCAACGGTGGGATCAGTCGTGGGACTATTTTGATGAATTACTGAGAAAAAAATTCACACACGTCAAATAAACCGGGTAAATTTTAAAAGTTTGCACGCTCCGCGCTCGGAAATTTCTGGTCTGATTCGTCCGAGTGACCACTCAAAATGTTCCTCTAGACTAGCTCTATCCAACGGTGGGATCATTCGTGGGACTATTTTGATGAATTCCTGAGAAAAAAATTCACACACGTCAAATAAACCGGGTAAATATTAAAAGTTTGCACGCTCCGCGCTCGGAAATTTCTGGTCTGATTCGTCCGAGTGACCACTCAAAATGTTCCTCTAGACAAGCTCTATCCAACGGTGGGATCAGTCGTGGGACTATTTTGATGAATTACTGAGAAAAAAATTCACACACGTCAAATAAACCGGGTAAATATTAAAAGTTTGCACGCTCCGCGCTCGGAAATTTCTGGTCCGATTCGGCCGTGTGACCACTCAAAATGTTCCTCTAGACAAGCTCTATCCAACGGTGGTATCAGTCGTCGGACTATTTTGATGACTTCCAGAGATAGGAGTAGACATAGGTCAAATAAACCGGGTAAATATTAAAAGTTTGCACGCTCCGTGCTCGGAAATTTCTGGTCTGATTCGGCCGAGTGACCACTCAAAATGTTCCTCTAGAATAGCTCTATCCAACGGTGGGATCAGTCGTGGGACTATTTTGATGAATTCCTGAGAAAAAAATTCACACACGTCAAATAAACCGGGTAAATATTAAAAGTTTGCACGCTCCGCGCTCGGAAATTTCTGGTCCGATTCGACCGAGTGACCACTCAAAATGTTCCTCTAGACTAGCTCTATCCAACGGTGGGATCAGTCGTCGGACTATTTTGATGAATTACTGAGAAAAAAATTCACACACGTCAAATAAACCGGGTAAATATTAAAAGTTTGCACGCTCCGCGCTCGGAAATTTCTGGTCTGATTCGGCCGAGTGACCACTCAAAATGTTCCTCTAGACTAGGTCTATCCAACGGTGGGATCAGTCGTCGGACTATTTTGATGAATTCCAGAGATAGGAGTAGACATACGTAAAATAAACAGGGTAAATATTAAAAGTTTGCACGCTCCGCGCTCGGAAATTTCTGGTCTGATTCGGCCGTGTGACCACTCAAAATGTTCCTCTAGACTAGCTCTATCCAACGGTGGGATCAATCGTGGGACTATTTTGATGAATTCCTGAGAAAAAAATTCACACACGTCAAATAAACCGGGTAAATATTAAAAGTTTGCACGCTCCGCGCTCGGAAATTTCTGGTCCGATTCGGCCGTGTGACCACTCAAAATGTTCCTCTAGACAAGCTCTATCCAACGGTGGTATCAGTCGTCGGACTATTTTGATGACTTCCAGAGATAGGAGTAGACATAGGTCAAATAAACCGGGTAAATATTAAAAGTTTGCACGCTCCGCGCTCGGAAATTTCTGGTCTGATTCGGCCGAGTGACCACTCAAAATGTTCCTCTAGACTAGGTCTATCCAACGGTGGGATCAGTCGTGGGACTATTTTGATGAATTACTGAGAAAAAAATTCACACACGTCAAATAAATCGGGTAAATATTAAAAGTTTGCACGCTCCGCGCTCGGAAATTTCTGGTCCGATTCGGCCGTGTGTCCACTCAAAATGTTCCTCTAGACTAGCTCTATCCAACGGTGGGATCAGTCGTGGGACTATTTTGATGACTTCCAGAGATAGGAGTAGACACAGGTCAAATAAACCGGGTAAATATTAAAAGTTTGCATGCTCCGCGCTCGGAAATTTCTGGTCCGATTCGACCGAGTGACCACTCAAAATGTTCCTCTAGACAAGGTCTATCCGACGGTGGGATCAGTCGTCGGACTATTTTGATGAATTCCAGAGATAGGAGTAGACATATGTCAAATAAACCGGGTAAATATTAAAAGTTTGCACGCTACGCGCTCGGAAATTTCTGGTCCGATTCGGCCGAGTGACCACTCAAAATGTTCCTCTAGACAAGCTCTATCCAACGGTGGGATCAGTCGTGGGACTATTTAGATGAATTCCTGAGAAAAAAATTCACACACGTCAAATAAACCGGGTAAATATTAAAAGTTTGCACGCTCCGCGCTCGGAAATTTCTGGTCTGATTCGTCCGAGTGACCACTCAAAATGTTCCTCTAGACAAGCTCTATCCAACGGTGGGATCAGTCGTGGGACTATTTTGATGAATTACTGATAAAAAAATTCACACACGTCAAATAAACCGGGTAAATATTAAAAGTTTGCACGCTCCGCGCTCGGAAATTTCTGGTCCGATTCGGCCGAGTGACCACTCAAAATGTTCCTCTAAACTAGCTCTATCCAACGGTTGGATCATTCGTGGGACTATTTTGATGAATTCCTGAGAAAAAAATTCACACACGTCAAATAAACCGGGTAAATATTAAAAGTTTGCACGCTCCGCGCTCGGAAATTTCCGGTCCGATTCGGCCGTGTGACCACTCAAAATGTTCCTCTAGACTAGCTCTATCCAACGGTGGGATCATTCGTGGGACTATTTTGATGAATTCCTGAGAAAAAAATTCACACACGTCAAATAAACCGGGTAAATATTAAAAGTTTGCACGCTCCGCGCTCGGAAATTTCTGGTCCGATTCGGCCGTGTGACCACTCAAAATGTTCCTCTAGACAAGCTCTATCCAACGGTGGTATCAGTCGTCGGACTATTTTGATGACTTCCAGAGATAGGAGTAGACATAGGTCAAATAAACCGGGTAAATATTAAAAGTTTACACGCTCCGCGCTCGGAAATTTCTGGTCTGATTCGGCCGAGTGACCACTCAAAATGTTCCTCTAGACTAGCTCTATCCAACGGTGGGATCAGTCGTGGGACTATTTTGATGACTTCCAGAGATAGGAGTAGACACAGGTCAAATAAACCGGGTAAATATTAAAAGTTTGCACGCTCCGCGCTCGGAAATTTCTGGTCCGATTCGGCCGAGTGACCACTCAAAATGTTCCTCTAAACTAGCTCTATCCAACGGTGGGATCATTCGTGGGACTATTTTGATGAATTCCTGAGAAAAAAATTCACACACGTCAAATAAACCGGGTAAATATTAAAAGTTTGCACGCTCCGCGCTCGGAAATTTCTGGTCCGATTCGGCCGTGTGACCACTCAAAATGTTCCTCTAGACAAGCTCTATCCAACGGTGGTATCAGTCGTCGGACTATTTTGATGACTTCCAGAGATAGGAGTAGACATAGGTCAAATAAACCGGGTAAATATTAAAAGTTTGCACGCTCCGCGCTCGGAAATTTCTGGTCCGATTCGACCGAGTGACCACTCAAAATGTTCCTCTAGACTAGCTCTATCCAACGGTGGGATCAGCCGTGGGACTATTCTGATGAATTCCTGAGAAAAAAATTCACACAAGTCAAATAAACCGGGTAAATATTAAAAGTTTGCACGCTCCGCGCTCGGAAATTTCTGGTCCGATTCGGCCGTGTGACCACTCAAAATGTTCCTCTAGACTAGCTCTATCCAACGGTGGGATCAGTCGTCGGACTATTTTGATGACTTCCAGAGATAGGAGTAGACATAGGTCAAATAAACCGGGTAAATATTAAAAGTTTGCACGCTCCGCGCTCGGAAATTTCTGGTCTGATTCGTCCGAGTGACCACTCAAAATGTTCCTCTAGACTAGCTCTATCCAACGGTGGGATCAATCGTGGGACTATTCTGATGAATTCCTGAGAAAAAAATTCACACAAGTCAAATAAACCGGGTAAATATTAAAAGTTTGCACGCTCCGCGCTCGGAAATTTCTGGTCCGATTCGACCGAGTGACCACTCAAAATGTTCCTCTAGACAAGGTCTATCCAACGGTGGGATCAGTCGTCGGACTATTTTGATGACTTCCAGAGATAGGAGTAGACATAGGTCAAATAAACCGGGTAAATATTAAAAGTTTGCACGCTCCGCGCTCGGAAATTTCTGGTCTTATTCGGCCGTGTGACCACTCAAAATGTTCCTCTAGACTAGCTCTATCCAACGGTGGGATCAATCGTGGGACTATTTTGATGAATTCCTGAGAAAAAAATTCACACACGTCAAATAAACCGGGTAAATATTAAAAGTTTGCACGCTCCGCGCTCGGAAATTTCTGGTCCGATTCGGCCGTGTGACCACTCAAAATGTTCCTCTAGACTAGCTCTATCCAACGGTGGGATCAGTCGTGGGACTATTTTGAAGACTTCCAGAGATAGGAGTAGACACAGGTCAAATAAACCGGGTAAATATTAAAAGTTTGCACGCTCCGCGCTCGGAAATTTCTGGTCCGATTCGGCCGAGTGACCACTCAAAATGTTCCTCTAAACTAGCTCTATCCAACGGTGGGATCATTCGTGGGACTATTTTGATGAATTCCTGAGAAAAAAATTCACACACGTCAAATAAACCGGGTAAATATTAAAAGTTTGCACGCTCCGCGCTCGGAAATTTCTGGTCCGATTCGGCCGTGTGGCCACTCAAAATGTTCCTCTAGACAAGGTATATCCAACGGTGGGATCAATCGTGGGACTATTTTGATGAATTCCTGAGAAAAAAATTCACACACGTCAAATAAACCGGGTAAATATTAAAAGTTTGCACGCTCCGCGCTCGGAAATTTCTGGTCCGATTCGGCCGTGTGACCACTCAAAATGTTCCTCTAGACTAGCTCTATCCAACGGTGGGATCAGTCGTGGGACTATTTTGATGACTTCCAGAGATAGGAGTAGACACAGGTCAAATAAACCGGGTAAATATTAAAAGTTTGCACGCTCCGCGCTCGGAAATTTCTGGTCCGATTCGGCCGAGTGACCACTCAAAATGTTCCTCTAAACTAGCTCTATCCAACGGTGGGATCAATCGTGGGACTATTTTGATGAATTCCTGAGAAAAAAATTCACACACGTCAAATAAACCGGGTAAATATTAAAAGTTTGCACGCTCCGCGCTCGGAAATTTCTGGTCCGATTCGGCCGTGTGACCACTCAAAATGTTCCTCTAGACTAGCTCTATCCAACGGTGGGATCAGTCGTGGGACTATTTTGATGACTTCCAGAGATAGGAGTAGACACAGGTCAAATAAACCGGGTAAATATTAAAAGTTTGCACGCTCCGCGCTCGGAAATTTCTGGTCCGATTCGGCCGAGTGACCACTCAAAATGTTCCTCTAAACTAGCTCTATCCAACGGTGGGATCATTCGTGGGACTATTTTGATGAATTCCTGAGAAAAAAATTCACACACGTCAAATAAACCGGGTAAATATTAAAAGTTTGCACGCTCCGCGCTCGGAAATTTCTGGTCCGATTCGGCCGTGTGACCACTCAAAATGTTCCTCTAGACAAGCTCTATCCAACGGTGGTATCAGTCGTCGGACTATTTTGATGACTTCCAGAGATAGGAGTAGACATAGGTCAAATAAACCGGGTAAATATTAAAAGTTTGCACGCTCCGCGCTCGGAAATTTCTGGTCCGATTCGACCGAGTGACCACTCAAAATGTTCCTCTAGACTAGCTCTATCCAACGGTGGGATCAGCCGTGGGACTATTCTGATGAATTCCTGAGAAAAAAATTCACACAAGTCAAATAAACCGGGTAAATATTAAAAGTTTGCACGCTCCGCGCTCGGAAATTTCTGGTCCGATTCGACCGAGTGACCACTCAAAATGTTCCTCTAGACAAGGTCTATCCAACGGTGGGATCAGTCGTCGGACTATTTTGATGACTTCCAGAGATAGGAGTAGACATAGGTCAAATAAACCGGGTAAATATTAAAAGTTTGCACGCTCCGCGCTCGGAAATTTCTGGTCTGATTCGGCCGTGTGACCACTCAAAATGTTCCTCTAGACTAGCTCTATCCAACGGTGGGATCAATCGTGGGACTATTTTGATGAATTCCTGAGAAAAAAATTCACACACGTCAAATAAACCAGGTAAATATTAAAAGTTTGCACGCTCCGCGCTCGGAAATTTCTGGTCCGATTCGGCCGTGTGACCACTCAAAATGTTCCTCTAGACAAGCTCTATCCAACGGTGGTATCAGTCGTCGGACTATTTTGATGACTTCCAGAGATAGGAGTAGACATAGGTCAAATAAACCGGGTAAATATTAAAAGTTTGCACGCTCCGCGCTCGGAAATTTCTGGTCCGATTCGACCGAGTGACCACTCAAAATGTTCCTCTAGACAAGGTATATCCAACGGTGGGATCAATCGTGGGACTATTTTGATGAATTCCTGAGAAAAAAATTCACACACGTCAAATAAACCGGGTAAATATTAAAAGTTTGCACGCTCCGCGCTCGGAAATTTCTGGTCCGATTCGGCCGTGTGACCACTCAAAATGTTCCTCTAGACTAGCTCTATCCAACGGTGGGATCAGTCGTCGGACTATTTTGATGACTTCCAGAGATAGGAGTAGACATAGGTCAAATAAACCGGGTAAATATTAAAAGTTTGCACGCTCCGCGCTCGGAAATTTCTGGTCTGATTCGTCCGAGTGACCACTCAAAATGTTCCTCTAGACTAGCTCTATCCAACGGTGGGATCAATCGTGGGACTATTCTGATGAATTCCTGAGAAAAAAATTCACACAAGTCAAATAAACCGGGTAAATATTAAAAGTTTGCACGCTCCGCGCTCGGAAATTTCTGGTCCGATTCGACCGAGTGACCACTCAAAATGTTCCTCTAGACAAGGTCTATCCAACGGTGGGATCAGTCGTCGGACTATTTTGATGACTTCCAGAGATAGGAGTAGACATAGGTCAAATAAACCGGGTAAATATTAAAAGTTTGCACGCTCCGCGCTCGGAAATTTCTGGTCTGATTCGGCCGTGTGACCACTCAAAATGTTCCTCTAGACTAGCTCTATCCAACGGTGGGATCAATCGTGGGACTATTTTGATGAATTCCTGAGAAAAAAATTCACACACGTCAAATAAACCGGGTAAATATTAAAAGTTTGCACGCTCCGCGCTCGGAAATTTCTGGTCCGATTCGGCCGAGTGACCACTCAAAATGTTCCTCTAAACTAGCTCTATCCAACGGTGGTATCAGTCGTCGGACTATTTTGATGACTTCCAGAGATAGGAGTAGACATAGGTCAAATAAACCGGGTAAATATTAAAAGTTTGCACGCTCCGCGCTCGGAAATTTCTGGTCTGATTCGGCCGAGTGACCACTCAAAATGTTCCTCTAGACTAGCTCTATCCAACGGTGGGATCAGTCGTGGGACTACTTTGATGAATTCCTGAGAAAAAAATTCACACACGTCAAATAAACCGGGTAAATATTAAAAGTTTGCACGCTCCGCGCTCGGAAATTTCTGGTCTGATTCGGCCGAGCGACCACTCAAAATGTTCCTCTAGACTAGCTCTATCCAACGGTGGGATCAGTCATCGGACTATTTTGATGACTTCCAGAGATAGGAGTAGACATAGGTCAAATAAACCGGGTAAATATTAAAAGTTTGCACGCTCCGCGCTCGGAAATTTCTGGTCTGATTCGGCCGAGTGACCACTCAAAATGTTCCTCTAGACTAGCTCTATCCAACGGTGGGATCAATCGTGGGACTATTTTGATGAATTCCTGAGAAAAAAATTCAAACACGTCAAATAAACCGGGTAAATATTAAAAGTTTGCACGCTCCGCGCTCGGAAATTTCTGGTCCGATTCGGCCGAGTGACCACTCAAAATGTTCCTCTAGACTAGCTCTATCCAACGGTGGGATCATTCGTGGGACTATTTTGATGAATTCCTGAGAAAAAAATTCACACACGTCAAATAAACCGGGTAAATATTAAAAGTTTGCACGCTCCGCGCTCGGAAATTTCTGGTCTGATTCGGCCGAGCGACCACTCAAAATGTTCCTCTAGACTAGCTCTATCCAACGGTGGTATCAGTCGTCGGACTATTTTGATGACTTCCAGAGATAGGAGTAGACATAGGTCAAATAAACCGGGTAAATATTAAAAGTTTGCATGCTCGGCGCTCGGAAATTTCTGGTCCGATTCGACCGAGTGACCACTCAAAATGTTCCTCTAGACAAGGTCTATCCAACGGTGGGATCAGTCGTGGGACTATTTTGATGAATTACTGAGAAAAAAATTCACACACGTCAAATAAACCGGGTAAATATTAAAAGTTTGCACGCTCCGCGCTCGGAAATTTCTGGTCTGATTCGGCCGAGTGACCACTCAAAATGTTCCTCTAGACTAGCTCTATCCAACGGTGGGATCAATCGTGGGACTATTTTGATGAATTCCTGAGAAAAAAATTCACACACGTCAAATAAACCGGGTAAATATTAAAAGTTTGCACGCTCCGCGCTCGGAAATTTCTGGTCCGATTCGGCCGTGTGACCACTCAAAATGTTCCTCTAGACAAGCTCTATCCAACGGTGGTATCAGTCATCGGACTATTTTGATGACTTCCAGAGATAGGAGTAGACATAGGTCAAATAAACCGGGTAAATATTAAAAGTTTGCACGCTCCGTGCTCGGAAATTTCTGGTCTGATTCGGCCGAGTGACCACTCAAAATGTTCCTCTAGACTAGCTCTATCCAACGGTGGGATCAGTCGTGGGACTATTTTGATGAATTCCTGAGAAAAAAATTCACACACGTCAAATAAACCGGGTAAATATTAAAAGTTTGCACGCTCCGCGCTCGGAAATTTCTGGTCCGATTCGACCGAGTGACCACTCAAAATGTTCCTCTAGACAAGGTATATCCAACGGTGGGATCAATCGTGGGACTATTTTGATGAATTCCTGAGAAAAAAATTCACACACGTCAAATAAACCGGGTAAATATTAAAAGTTTGCACGCTCCGCGCTCGGAAATTTCTGGTCCGATTCGGCCGTGTGACCACTCAAAATGTTCCTCTAGACTAGCTCTATCCAACGGTGGGATCAATCGTGGGACTATTTTGATGAATTCCTGAGAAAAAAATTCACACACGTCAAATAAACCGGGTAAATATTAAAAGTTTGCACGCTCCGCGCTCGGAAATTTCTGGTCTGATTCGGCCGACTGACCACTCAAAATGTTCCTCTAGACTAGCTCTATCCAACGGTGGGATCAATCGTGGGACTATTTTGATGAATTCCTGAGAAAAAAATTCACACACGTCAAATAAACCGGGTAAATATTAAAAGTTTGCACGCTCCGCGCTCGGAAATTTCTGGTCCGATTCGGCCGTGTGACCACTCAAAATGTTCCTCTAGACTAGCTCTATCCAACGGTGGGATCAATCGTGGGACTATTTTGATGAATTCCTGAGAAAAAAATTCACACACGTCAAATAAACCGGGTAAATATTAAAAGTTTGCACGCTCCGCGCTCGGAAATTTCTGGTCCGATTCGGCCGTGTGACCACTCAAAATGTTCCTCTAGACTAGCTCTATCCAACGGTGGGATCAATCGTGGGACTATTTTGATGAATTCCTGAGAAAAAAATTCAAACACGTCAAATAAACCGGGTAAATATTAAAAGTTTGCACGCTCCGCGCTCGGAAATTTCTGGTCCGATTCGGCCGTGTGATCACTCAAAATGTTCCTCTAGACTAGCTCTATCCAACGGTGGGATCAATCGTGGGACTATTTTGATGAGTTCCTGAGAAAAAAATTCACACACGTCAAATAAACCGGGTAAATATTAAAAGTTTGCACGCTCCGCGCTCGGAAATTTCTGGTCCGATTCGGCCGTGTGATCACTCAAAATGTTCCTCTAGACTAGCTCTATCCAACGGTGGTATCAGTCGTCGGACTATTTTGATGACTTCCAGAGATAGGAGTAGACATAGGTCAAATAAACCGGGTAAATATTAAAAGTTTGCATGCTCGGCGCTCGGAAATTTCTGGTCCGATTCGACCGAGTGACCACTCAAAATGTTCCTCTAGACAAGGTCTATCCAACGGTGGGATCAGTCGTGGGACTATTTTGATGAATTACTGAGAAAAAAATTCACACACGTCAAATAAACCGGGTAAATATTAAAAGTTTGCACGCTCCGCGCTCGGAAATTTCTGGTCTGATTCGGCCGAGTGACCACTCAAAATGTTCCTCTAGACTAGCTCTATCCAACGGTGGGATCAATCGTGGGACTATTTTGATGAATTCCTGAGAAAAAAATTCACACACGTCAAATAAACCGGGTAAATATTAAAAGTTTGCACGCTCCGCGCTCGGAAATTTCTGGTCCGATTCGGCCGTGTGACCACTCAAAATGTTCCTCTAGACAAGCTCTATCCAACGGTGGTATCAGTCATCGGACTATTTTGATGACTTCCAGAGATAGGAGTAGACATAGGTCAAATAAACCGGGTAAATATTAAAAGTTTGCACGCTCCGTGCTCGGAAATTTCTGGTCTGATTCGGCCGAGTGACCACTCAAAATGTTCCTCTAGACTAGCTCTATCCAACGGTGGGATCAGTCGTGGGACTATTTTGATGAATTCCTGAGAAAAAAATTCACACACGTCAAATAAACCGGGTAAATATTAAAAGTTTGCACGCTCCGCGCTCGGAAATTTCTGGTCCGATTCGACCGAGTGACCACTCAAAATGTTCCTCTAGACAAGGTATATCCAACGGTGGGATCAATCGTGGGACTATTTTGATGAATTCCTGAGAAAAAAATTCACACACGTCAAATAAACCGGGTAAATATTAAAAGTTTGCACGCTCCGCGCTCGGAAATTTCTGGTCCGATTCGGCCGTGTGACCACTCAAAATGTTCCTCTAGACTAGCTCTATCCAACGGTGGGATCAATCGTGGGACTATTTTGATGAATTCCTGAGAAAAAAATTCACACACGTCAAATAAACCGGGTAAATATTAAAAGTTTGCACGCTCCGCGCTCGGAAATTTCTGGTCTGATTCGGCCGACTGACCACTCAAAATGTTCCTCTAGACTAGCTCTATCCAACGGTGGGATCAATCGTGGGACTATTTTGATGAATTCCTGAGAAAAAAATTCACACACGTCAAATAAACCGGGTAAATATTAAAAGTTTGCACGCTCCGCGCTCGGAAATTTCTGGTCCGATTCGGCCGTGTGACCACTCAAAATGTTCCTCTAGACTAGCTCTATCCAACGGTGGGATCAATCGTGGGACTATTTTGATGAATTCCTGAGAAAAAAATTCACACACGTCAAATAAACCGGGTAAATATTAAAAGTTTGCACGCTCCGCGCTCGGAAATTTCTGGTCCGATTCGGCCGTGTGACCACTCAAAATGTTCCTCTAGACTAGCTCTATCCAACGGTGGGATCAATCGTGGGACTATTTTGATGAATTCCTGAGAAAAAAATTCAAACACGTCAAATAAACCGGGTAAATATTAAAAGTTTGCACGCTCCGCGCTCGGAAATTTCTGGTCCGATTCGGCCGTGTGATCACTCAAAATGTTCCTCTAGACTAGCTCTATCCAACGGTGGGATCAATCGTGGGACTATTTTGATGAGTTCCTGAGAAAAAAATTCACACACGTCAAATAAACCGGGTAAATATTAAAAGTTTGCACGCTCCGCGCTCGGAAATTTCTGGTCTGATTCGGCCGAGCGACCACTCAAAATGTTCCTCTAGACTAGCTCTATCCAACGGTGGTATCAGTCGTCGGACTATTTTGATGACTTCCAGAGATAGGAGTAGACATAGGTCAAATAAACCGGGTAAATATTAAAAGTATGCACGCTCCGCGCTCGGAAATTTCTGGTCCGATTCGACCGAGCGACCACTCAAAATGTTCCTCTAGACTAGCTCTATCCAACGGTGGTATCAGTCGTCGGACTATTTTGATGACTTCCAGAGATAGGAGTAGACATAGGTCAAATAAACCGGGTAAATATTAAAAGTTTGCACGCTCCGCGCTCGGAAATTTCTGGTCCGATTCGACCGAGTGACCACTCAAAATGTTCCTCTAGACAAGGTATATCCAACGGTGGGATCAATCGTGGGACTATTTTGATGAATTCCTGAGAAAAAAATTCACACACGTCAAATAAACCGGGTAAATATTAAAAGTTTGCACGCTCCGCGCTCGGAAATTTCTGGTCCGATTCGGCCGTGTGACCACTCAAAATGTTCCTCTAGACAAGGTCTATCCGACGGTGGGATCAGTCGTCGGACTATTTTGATGAATTCCAGAGATAGGAGTAGACATATGTCAAATAAACCGGGTAAATATTAAAAGTTTGCACGCTACGCGCTCGGAAATTTCTGGTCCGATTCGGCCGAGTGACCACTCAAAATGTTCCTCTAGACAAGCTCTATCCAACGGTGGGATCAGTCGTGGGACTATTTAGATGAATTCCTGAGAAAAAAATTCACACACGTCAAATAAACCGGGTAAATATTAAAAGTTTGCACGCTCCGCGCTCGGAAATTTCTGGTCTGATTCGTCCGAGTGACCACTCAAAATGTTCCTCTAGACAAGCTCTATCCAACGGTGGGATCAGTCGTGGGACTATTTTGATGAATTACTGAGAAAAAAATTCACACACGTCAAATAAACCGGGTAAATATTAAAAGTTTGCACGCTCCGCGCTCGGAAATTTCTGGTCCGATTCGGCCGAGTGACCACTCAAAATGTTCCTCTAAACTAGCTCTATCCAACGGTGGTATCAGTCGTCGGACTATTTTGATGACTTCCAGAGATAGGAGTAGACATAGGTCAAATAAACCGGGTAAATATTAAAAGTTTGCACGCTCCGCGCTCGGAAATTTCTGGTCTGATTCGGCCGAGTGACCACTCAAAATGTTCCTCTAGACTAGCTCTATCCAACGGTGGGATCAGTCGTGGGACTACTTTGATGAATTCCTGAGAAAAAAATTCACACACGTCAAATAAACCAGGTAAATATTAAAAGTTTGCACGCTCCGCGCTCGGAAATTTCTGGTCTGATTCGTCCGAGTGACCACTCAAAATGTTCCTCTAGACCAGCTCTATCCAACGGTGGGATCAATCGTGGGACTATTTTGATGAATTCCTGAGAAAAAAATTCAAACACGTCAAATAAACCGGGTAAATATTAAAAGTTTGCACGCTCCGCGCTCGGAAATTTCTGGTCCGATTCGGCCGTGTGACCACTCAAAATGTTCCTCTAGACTAGCTCTATCCAACGGTGGGATCAATCGTGGGACTATTTTGATGAATTCCTGAGAAAAAAATTCAAACACGTCAAATAAACCGGGTAAATATTAAAAGTTTGCACGCTCCGCGCTCGGAAATTTCTGGTCCGATTCGGCCGTGTGATCACTCAAAATGTTCCTCTAGACTAGCTCTATCCAACGGTGGGATCAATCGTGGGACTATTTTGATGAGTTCCTGAGAAAAAAATTCACACACGTCAAATAAACCGGGTAAATATTAAAAGTTTGCACGCTCCGCGCTCGGAAATTTCTGGTCTGATTCGGCCGAGCGACCACTCAAAATGTTCCTCTAGACTAGCTCTATCCAACGGTGGTATCAGTCGTCGGACTATTTTGATGACTTCCAGAGATAGGAGTAGACATAGGTCAAATAAACCGGGTAAATATTAAAAGTATGCACGCTCCGCGCTCGGAAATTTCTGGTCCGATTCGACCGAGCGACCACTCAAAATGTTCCTCTAGACTAGCTCTATCCAACGGTGGTATCAGTCGTCGGACTATTTTGATGACTTCCAGAGATAGGAGTAGACATAGGTCAAATAAACCGGGTAAATATTAAAAGTTTGCACGCTCCGCGCTCGGAAATTTCTGGTCCGATTCGACCGAGTGACCACTCAAAATGTTCCTCTAGACAAGGTATATCCAACGGTGGGATCAATCGTGGGACTATTTTGATGAATTCCTGAGAAAAAAATTCACACACGTCAAATAAACCGGGTAAATATTAAAAGTTTGCACGCTCCGCGCTCGGAAATTTCTGGTCCGATTCGGCCGTGTGACCACTCAAAATGTTCCTCTAGACAAGGTCTATCCGACGGTGGGATCAGTCGTCGGACTATTTTGATGAATTCCAGAGATAGGAGTAGACATATGTCAAATAAACCGGGTAAATATTAAAAGTTTGCACGCTACGCGCTCGGAAATTTCTGGTCCGATTCGGCCGAGTGACCACTCAAAATGTTCCTCTAGACAAGCTCTATCCAACGGTGGGATCAGTCGTGGGACTATTTAGATGAATTCCTGAGAAAAAAATTCACACACGTCAAATAAACCGGGTAAATATTAAAAGTTTGCACGCTCCGCGCTCGGAAATTTCTGGTCTGATTCGTCCGAGTGACCACTCAAAATGTTCCTCTAGACAAGCTCTATCCAACGGTGGGATCAGTCGTGGGACTATTTTGATGAATTACTGAGAAAAAAATTCACACACGTCAAATAAACCGGGTAAATATTAAAAGTTTGCACGCTCCGCGCTCGGAAATTTCTGGTCCGATTCGGCCGAGTGACCACTCAAAATGTTCCTCTAAACTAGCTCTATCCAACGGTGGTATCAGTCGTCGGACTATTTTGATGACTTCCAGAGATAGGAGTAGACATAGGTCAAATAAACCGGGTAAATATTAAAAGTTTGCACGCTCCGCGCTCGGAAATTTCTGGTCTGATTCGGCCGAGTGACCACTCAAAATGTTCCTCTAGACTAGCTCTATCCAACGGTGGGATCAGTCGTGGGACTACTTTGATGAATTCCTGAGAAAAAAATTCACACACGTCAAATAAACCAGGTAAATATTAAAAGTTTGCACGCTCCGCGCTCGGAAATTTCTGGTCTGATTCGTCCGAGTGACCACTCAAAATGTTCCTCTAGACCAGCTCTATCCAACGGTGGGATCAATCGTGGGACTATTTTGATGAATTCCTGAGAAAAAAATTCACACACGTCAAATAAACCGGGTAAATATTAAAAGTTTGCACGCTCCGCGCTCGGAAATTTCTGGTCTGATTCGGCCGAGCGACCACTCAAAATGTTCCTCTAGACTAGCTCTATCCAACGGTGGGATCAGTCATCGGACTATTTTGATGACTTCCAGAGATAGGAGTAGACATAGGTCAAATAAACCGGGTAAATATTAAAAGTTTGCACGCTCCGCGCTCGGAAATTTCTGGTCTGATTCGGCCGAGTGACCACTCAAAATGTTCCTCTAGACTAGCTCTATCCAACGGTGGGATCAGTCGTGGGACTATTTTGATGAATTCCTGAGAAAAAAATTCACACACGTCAAATAAACCGGGTAAATATTAAAAGTTTGCACGCTCCGCGCTCGGAAATTTCTGGTCCGATTCGGCCGAGTGACCACTCAAAATGTTCCTCTAGACTAGCTCTATCCAACGGTGGGATCAGTCGTGGGACTATTTTGATGAATTCCTGAGAAAAAAATTCACACACGTCAAATAAACCAGGTAAATATTAAAAGTTTGCACGCTCCGCGCTCGGAAATTTCTGGTCCGATTCGGCCGTGTGACCACTCAAAATGTTCCTCTAGACAAGCTCTATCCAACGGTGGGATCATTCGTGGGACTATTTTGATGAATTCCTGAGAAAAAAATTCACACACGTCAAATAAACCGGGTAAATATTAAAAGTTTGCACGCTCCGCGCTCGGAAATTTCTGGTCTGATTCGGCCGAGCGACCACTCAAAATGTTCCTCTAGACTAGCTCTATCCAACGGTGGTATCAGTCGTCGGACTATTTTGATGACTTCCAGAGATAGGAGTAGACATAGGTCAAATAAACCGGGTAAATATTAAAAGTTTGCATGCTCGGCGCTCGGAAATTTCTGGTCCGATTCGACCGAGTGACCACTCAAAATGTTCCTCTAGACAAGGTCTATCCAACGGTGGGATCAGTCGTGGGACTATTTTGATGAATTACTGAGAAAAAAATTCACACACGTCAAATAAACCGGGTAAATATTAAAAGTTTGCACGCTCCGCGCTCGGAAATTTCTGGTCTGATTCGGCCGAGTGACCACTCAAAATGTTCCTCTAGACTAGCTCTATCCAACGGTGGGATCAATCGTGGGACTATTTTGATGAATTCCTGAGAAAAAAATTCACACACGTCAAATAAACCGGGTAAATATTAAAAGTTTGCACGCTCCGCGCTCGGAAATTTCTGGTCCGATTCGGCCGTGTGACCACTCAAAATGTTCCTCTAGACAAGCTCTATCCAACGGTGGTATCAGTCATCGGACTATTTTGATGACTTCCAGAGATAGGAGTAGACATAGGTCAAATAAACCGGGTAAATATTAAAAGTTTGCACGCTCCGTGCTCGGAAATTTCTGGTCTGATTCGGCCGAGTGACCACTCAAAATGTTCCTCTAGACTAGCTCTATCCAACGGTGGGATCAGTCGTGGGACTATTTTGATGAATTCCTGAGAAAAAAATTCACACACGTCAAATAAACCGGGTAAATATTAAAAGTTTGCACGCTCCGCGCTCGGAAATTTCTGGTCCGATTCGACCGAGTGACCACTCAAAATGTTCCTCTAGACAAGGTATATCCAACGGTGGGATCAATCGTGGGACTATTTTGATGAATTCCTGAGAAAAAAATTCACACACGTCAAATAAACCGGGTAAATATTAAAAGTTTGCACGCTCCGCGCTCGGAAATTTCTGGTCCGATTCGGCCGTGTGACCACTCAAAATGTTCCTCTAGACTAGCTCTATCCAACGGTGGGATCAATCGTGGGACTATTTTGATGAATTCCTGAGAAAAAAATTCACACACGTCAAATAAACCGGGTAAATATTAAAAGTTTGCACGCTCCGCGCTCGGAAATTTCTGGTCTGATTCGGCCGACTGACCACTCAAAATGTTCCTCTAGACAAGGTCTATCCAACGGTGGGATCAGTCGTGGGAATATTTTGATGAATTACTGAGAAAAAAATTCACACACGTCAAATAAACCGGGTAAATATTAAAAGTTTGCACGCTCCGCGCTCGGAAATTTCTGGTCTGATTCGGCCGAGTGACCACTCAAAATGTTCCTCTAGACTATCTCTATCCAACGGTGGGATCAATCGTGGGACTATTTTGATGAATTCCTGAGAAAAAAATTCACACACGTCAAATAAACCGGGTAAATATTAAAAGTTTGCACGCTCCGCGCTCGGAAATTTCTGGTCCGATTCGGCCGTGTGACCACTCAAAATGTTCCTCTAGACAAGCTCTATCCAACGGTGGGATCAGTCGTGGGACTATTTTGATGAATTCCAGAGATAGGAGTAGACATAGGTCAAATAAACCGGGTAAATATTAAAAGTTTGCACGCTCCGTGCTCGGAAATTTCTGGTCTGATTCGGCCGAGTGACCACTCAAAATGTTCCTCTAGACTAGCTCTATCCAACGGTGGGATCAGTCGTGGGACTATTTTGATGAATTCCTGAGAAAAAAATTCACACACGTCAAATAAACCGGGTAAATATTAAAAGTTTGCACGCTCCGCGCTCGGAAATTTCTGGTCCGATTCGACCGAGTGACCACTCAAAATGTTCCTCTAGACAAGGTATATCCAACGGTGGGATCAATCGTGGGACTATTTTGATGAATTCCTGAGAAAAAAATTCACACACGTCAAATAAACCGGGTAAATATTAAAAGTTTGCACGCTCCGCGCTCGGAAATTTCTGGTCCGATTCGGCCGTGTGACCACTCAAAATGTTCCTCTAGACTAGCTCTATCCAACGGTGGGATCAATCGTGGGACTATTTTGATGAATTCCTGAGAAAAAAATTCACACACGTCAAATAAACCGGGTAAATATTAAAAGTTTGCACGCTCCGCGCTCGGAAATTTCTGGTCTGATTCGGCCGACTGACCACTCAAAATGTTCCTCTAGACAAGGTCTATCCAACGGTGGGATCAGTCGTGGGAATATTTTGATGAATTACTGAGAAAAAAATTCACACACGTCAAATAAACCGGGTAAATATTAAAAGTTTGCACGCTCCGCGCTCGGAAATTTCTGGTCTGATTCGGCCGAGTGACCACTCAAAATGTTCCTCTAGACTATCTCTATCCAACGGTGGGATCAATCGTGGGACTATTTTGATGAATTCCTGAGAAAAAAATTCACACACGTCAAATAAACCGGGTAAATATTAAAAGTTTGCACGCTCCGCGCTCGGAAATTTCTGGTCCGATTCGGCCGTGTGACCACTCAAAATGTTCCTCTAGACAAGCTCTATCCAACGGTGGGATCAGTCGTGGGACTATTTTGATGAATTCCAGAGATAGGAGTAGACATAGGTCAAATAAACCGGGTAAATATTAAAAGTTTGCACGCTCCGTGCTCGGAAATTTCTGGTCTGATTCGGCCGAGTGACCACTCAAAATGTTCCTCTAGACTAGCTCTATCCAACGGTGGGATCAGTCGTGGGACTATTTTGATGAATTCCTGAGAAAAAAATTCACACACGTCAAATAAACCGGGTAAATATTAAAAGTTTGCACGCTCCGCGCTCGGAAATTTCTGGTCCGATTCGACCGAGTGACCACTCAAAATGTTCCTCTAGACAAGGTATATCCAACGGTGGGATCAATCGTGGGACTATTTTGATGAATTCCTGAGAAAAAAATTCACACACGTCAAATAAACCGGGTAAATATTAAAAGTTTGCACGCTCCGCGCTCGGAAATTTCTGGTCCGATTCGGCCGTGTGACCACTCAAAATGTTCCTCTAGACTAGCTCTATCCAACGGTGGGATCAATCGTGGGACTATTTTGATGAATTCCTGAGAAAAAAATTCACACACGTCAAATAAACCGGGTAAATATTAAAAGTTTGCACGCTCCGCGCTCGGAAATTTCTGGTCTGATTCGGCCGACTGACCACTCAAAATGTTCCTCTAGACTAGCTCTATCCAACGGTGGCATCAATCGTGGGACTATTTTGATGAATTCCTGAGAAAAAAATTCACACACGTCAAATAAACCGGGTAAATATTAAAAGTTTGCACGCTCCGCGCTCGGAAATTTCTGGTCCGATTCGGCCGTGTGACCACTCAAAATGTTCCTCTAGACTAGCTCTATCCAACGGTGGGATCAATCGTGGGACTATTTTGATGAATTCCTGAGAAAAAAATTCACACACGTCAAATAAACCGGGTAAATATTAAAAGTTTGCACGCTCCGCGCTCGGAAATTTCTGGTCCGATTCGGCCGTGTGACCACTCAAAATGTTCCTCTAGACAAGCTCTATCCAACGGTGGTATCAGTCATCGGACTATTTTGATGACTTCCAGAGATAGGAGTAGACATAGGTCAAATAAACCGGGTAAATATTAAAAGTTTGCACGCTCCGTGCTCGGAAATTTCTGGTCTGATTCGGCCGAGTGACCACTCAAAATGTTCCTCTAGACTAGCTCTATCCAACGGTGGGATCAGTCGTGGGACTATTTTGATGAATTCCTGAGAAAAAAATTCACACACGTCAAATAAACCAGGTAAATATTAAAAGTTTGCACGCTCCGCGCTCGGAAATTTCTGGTCCGATTCGGCCGTGTGACCACTCAAAATGTTCCTCTAGACTAGCTCTATCCAACGGTGGGATCAATCGTGGGACTATTTTGATGAATTCCTGAGAAAAAAATTCACACACGTCAAATAAACCGGGTAAATAATAAAAGTTTGCACGCTCCGCGCTCGGAAATTTCTGGTCTGATTCGGCCGAGTGACCACTCAAAATGTTCCTCTAGACTAGCTCTATCCAACGGTGGGATCAATCGTGGGACTATTTTAATGAATTCCTGAGAAAAAAATTCACACACGTCAAATAAACCGGGTAAATATTAAAAGTTTGCACGCTCCGCGCTCGGAAATTTCTGGTCCGATTCGGCCGTGTGACCACTCAAAATGTTCCTCTAGACTAGCTCTATCCAACGGTGGGATCAATCGTGGGACTATTTTAATGAATTCCTGAGAAAAAAATTCACACACGTCAAATAAACCGGGTAAATATTAAAAGTTTGCACGCTCCGCGCTCGGAAATTTCTGGTCCGATTCGACCGAGTGACCACTCAAAATGTTCCTCTAGACAAGGTATATCCAACGGTGGGATCAGTCGTGAGACTATTTAGATGAATTCCTGAGAAAAAAATTCACACACGTCAAATAAACCGGGTAAATATTAAAAGTTTGCACGCTCCGCGCTCGGAAATTTCTGGTCTGATTCGTCCGAGTGACCACTCAAAATGTTCCTCTAGACAAGCTCTATCCAACGGTGGTATCAGTCATCGGACTATTTTGATGACTTCCAGAGATAGGAGTAGACATAGGTCAAATAAACCGGGTAAATATTAAAAGTTTGCACGCTCCGTGCTCGGAAATTTCTGGTCTGATTCGGCCGAGTGACCACTCAAAATGTTCCTCTAGACTAGCTCTATCCAACGGTGGGATCAATCGTGGGACTATTTTGATGAATTCCTGAGAAAAAAATTCACACACGTCAAATAAACCGGGTAAATATTAAAAGTTTGCACGCTCCGCGCTCGGAAATTTCTGGTCCGATTCGACCGAGTGACCACTCAAAATGTTCCTCTAGACAAGGTATATCCAACGGTGGGATCAATCGTGGGACTATTTTGATGAATTCCTGAGAAAAAAATTCACACACGTCAAATAAACCGGGTAAATATTAAAAGTTTGCACGCTCTGCGCTCGGAAATTTCTGGTCCGATTCGGCCGTGTGACCACTCAAAATGTTCCTCTAGACAAGCTCTATCGAACGGTGGTATCAGTCATCGGACTATTTTGATGACTTCCAGAGATAGGAGTAGACATAGGTCAAATAAACCGGGTAAATATTAAAAGTTTGCACGCTCCGTGCTCGGAAATTTCTGGTCTGATTCGGCCGAGTGACCACTCAAAATGTTCCTCTAGACTAGCTCTATCCAACGGTGGGATCAGTCGTGGGACTATTTTGATGAATTCCTGAGAAAAAAATTCACACACGTCAAATAAACCAGGTAAATATTAAAAGTTTGCACGCTCCGCGCTCGGAAATTTCTGGTCCGATTCGACCGAGTGACCACTCAAAATGTTCCTCTAGACAAGGTATATCCAACGGTGGGATCAATCGTGGGACTATTTTGATGAATTCCTGAGAAAAAAATTCACACACGTCAAATAAACCGGGTAAATATTAAAAGTTTGCACGCTCCGCGCTCGGAAATTTCTGGTCCGATTCGGCCGTGTGACCACTCAAAATGTTCCTCTAGACTAGCTCTATCCAACGGTGGGATCAATCGTGGGACTATTTTGATGAATTCCTGAGAAAAAAATTCACACACGTCAAATAAACCGGGTAAATATTAAAAGTTTGCACGCTCCGCGCTCGGAAATTTCTGGTCTGATTCGGCCGAGTGACCACTCAAAATGTTCCTCTAGACTAGCTCTATCCAACGGTGGGATCAATCGTGGGACTATTTTGATGAATTCCTGAGAAAAAAATTCACACACGTCAAATAAACCGGGTAAATATTAAAAGTTTGCACGCTCCGCGCTCGGAAATTTCTGGTCTGATTCGGCCGAGTGACCACTCAAAATGTTCCTCTAGACTAGCTCTATCCAACGGTGGGATCAATCGTGGGACTATTTTGATGAATTCCTGAGAAAAAAATTCACACACGTCAAATAAACCGGGTAAATATTAAAAGTTTGCACGCTCCGCGCTCGGAAATTTCTGGTCCGATTCGACCGAGTGACCACTCAAAATGTTCCTCTAGACAAGGTATATCCAACGGTGGGATCAATCGTGGGACTATTTTGATGAATTCCTGAGAAAAAAATTCACACACGTCAAATAAACCGGGTAAATATTAAAAGTTTGCACGCTCCGCGCTCGGAAATTTCTGGTCTGATTCGGCCGAGTGACCACTCAAAATGTTCCTCTAGACTAGCTCTATCCAACGGTGGGATCAATCGTGGGACTATTTTGATGAATTCCTGAGAAAAAAATTCACACACGTCAAATAAACCGGGTAAATATTAAAAGTTTGCACGCTCCGCGCTCGGAAATTTCTGGTCCGATTCGGCCGTGAGACCACTCAAAATGTTCCTCTAGACTAGCTCTATCCAACGGTGGGATCAATCGTGGGACTATTTTGATGAATTCCTGAGAAAAAAATTCACACACGTCAAATAAACCGGGTAAATATTAAAAGTTTGCACGCTCTGCGCTCGGAAATTTCTGGTCCGATTCGGCCGTGTGACCACTCAAAATGTTCCTCTAGACAAGCTCTATCGAACGGTGGTATCAGTCATCGGACTATTTTGATGACTTCCAGAGATAGGAGTAGACATAGGTCAAATAAACCGGGTAAATATTAAAAGTTTGCACGCTCCGTGCTCGGAAATTTCTGGTCTGATTCGGCCGAGTGACCACTCAAAATGTTCCTCTAGACTAGCTCTATCCAACGGTGGGATCAGTCGTGGGACTATTTTGATGAATTCCTGAGAAAAAAATTCACACACGTCAAATAAACCAGGTAAATATTAAAAGTTTGCACGCTCCGCGCTCGGAAATTTCTGGTCCGATTCGACCGAGTGACCACTCAAAATGTTCCTCTAGACAAGGTATATCCAACGGTGGGATCAATCGTGGGACTATTTTGATGAATTCCTGAGAAAAAAATTCACACACGTCAAATAAACCGGGTAAATATTAAAAGTTTGCACGCTCCGTGCTCGGAAATTTCTGGTCTGATTCGGCCGAGTGACCACTCAAAATGTTCCTCTAGACTAGCTCTATCCAACGGTGGGATCAGTCGTGGGACTATTTTGATGAATTCCTGAGAAAAAAATTCACACACGTCAAATAAACCAGGTAAATATTAAAAGTTTGCACGCTCCGCGCTCGGAAATTTCTGGTCCGATTCGGCCGTGTGACCACTCAAAATGTTCCTCTAGACTAGCTCTATCCAACGGTGGGATCAATCGTGGGACTATTTTGATGAATTCCTGAGAAAAAAATTCACACACGTCAAATAAACCGGGTAAATAATAAAAGTTTGCACGCTCCGCGCTCGGAAATTTCTGGTCTGATTCGGCCGAGTGACCACTCAAAATGTTCCTCTAGACTAGCTCTATCCAACGGTGGGATCAATCGTGGGACTATTTTAATGAATTCCTGAGAAAAAAATTCACACACGTCAAATAAACCGGGTAAATATTAAAAGTTTGCACGCTCCGCGCTCGGAAATTTCTGGTCCGATTCGGCCGTGTGACCACTCAAAATGTTCCTCTAGACTAGCTCTATCCAACGGTGGGATCAATCGTGGGACTATTTTAATGAATTCCTGAGAAAAAAATTCACACACGTCAAATAAACCGGGTAAATATTAAAAGTTTGCACGCTCCGCGCTCGGAAATTTCTGGTCCGATTCGACCGAGTGACCACTCAAAATGTTCCTCTAGACAAGGTATATCCAACGGTGGGATCAGTCGTGAGACTATTTAGATGAATTCCTGAGAAAAAAATTCACACACGTCAAATAAACCGGGTAAATATTAAAAGTTTGCACGCTCCGCGCTCGGAAATTTCTGGTCTGATTCGTCCGAGTGACCACTCAAAATGTTCTTCTAGACAAGCTCTATCCAACGGTGGTATCAGTCATCGGACTATTTTGATGACTTCCAGAGATAGGAGTAGACATAGGTCAAATAAACCGGGTAAATATTAAAAGTTTGCACGCTCCGTGCTCGGAAATTTCTGGTCTGATTCGGCCGAGTGACCACTCAAAATGTTCCTCTAGACTAGCTCTATCCAACGGTGGGATCAATCGTGGGACTATTTTGATGAATTCCTGAGAAAAAAATTCACACACGTCAAATAAACCGGGTAAATATTAAAAGTTTGCACGCTCCGCGCTCGGAAATTTCTGGTCCGATTCGGCCGTGAGACCACTCAAAATGTTCCTCTAGACTAGCTCTATCCAACGGTGGGATCAATCGTGGGACTATTTTGATGAATTCCTGAGAAAAAAATTCACACACGTCAAATAAACCGGGTAAATATTAAAAGTTTGCACGCTCTGCGCTCGGAAATTTCTGGTCCGATTCGGCCGTGTGACCACTCAAAATGTTCCTCTAGACAAGCTCTATCGAACGGTGGTATCAGTCATCGGACTATTTTGATGACTTCCAGAGATAGGAGTAGACATAGGTCAAATAAACCGGGTAAATATTAAAAGTTTGCACGCTCCGTGCTCGGAAATTTCTGGTCTGATTCGGCCGAGTGACCACTCAAAATGTTCCTCTAGACTAGCTCTATCCAACGGTGGGATCAGTCGTGGGACTATTTTGATGAATTCCTGAGAAAAAAATTCACACACGTCAAATAAACCAGGTAAATATTAAAAGTTTGCACGCTCCGCGCTCGGAAATTTCTAGTCCGATTCGACCGAGTGACCACTCAAAATGTTCCTCTAGACAAGGTATATCCAACGGTGGGATCAATCGTGGGACTATTTTGATGAATTCCTGAGAAAAAAATTCACACACGTCAAATAAACCGGGTAAATATTAAAAGTTTGCACGCTCCGCGCTCGGAAATTTCTGGTCCGATTCGGCCGTGTGACCACTCAAAATGTTCCTCTAGACTAGCTCTATCCAACGGTGGGATCAATCGTGGGACTATTTTGATGAATTCCTGAGAAAAAAATTCACACACGTCAAATAAACCGGGTAAATATTAAAAGTTTGCACGCTCCGTGCTCGGAAATTTCTGGTCTGATTCGGCCGAGTGACCACTCAAAATGTTCCTCTAGACTAGCTCTATCCAACGGTGGGATCAATCGTGGGACTATTTTGATGAATTCCTGAGAAAAAAATTCACACACGTCAAATAAACCGGGTAAATATTAAAAGTTTGCACGCTCCGCGCTCGGAAATTTCTGGTCCGATTCGGCCGTGAGACCACTCAAAATGTTCCTCTAGACTAGCTCTATCCAACGGTGGGATCAATCGTGGGACTATTTTGATGAATTCCTGAGAAAAAAATTCACACACGTCAAATAAACCGGGTAAATATTAAAAGTTTGCACGCTCTGCGCTCGGAAATTTCTGGTCCGATTCGGCCGTGTGACCACTCAAAATGTTCCTCTAGACAAGCTCTATCGAACGGTGGTATCAGTCATCGGACTATTTTGATGACTTCCAGAGATAGGAGTAGACATAGGTCAAATAAACCGGGTAAATATTAAAAGTTTGCACGCTCCGTGCTCGGAAATTTCTGGTCTGATTCGGCCGAGTGACCACTCAAAATGTTCCTCTAGACTAGCTCTATCCAACGGTGGGATCAGTCGTGGGACTATTTTGATGAATTCCTGAGAAAAAAATTCACACACGTCAAATAAACCAGGTAAATATTAAAAGTTTGCACGCTCCGCGCTCGGAAATTTCTGGTCCGATTCGACCGAGTGACCACTCAAAATGTTCCTCTAGACAAGGTATATCCAACGGTGGGATCAATCGTGGGACTATTTTGATGAATTCCTGAGAAAAAAATTCACACACGTCAAATAAACCGGGTAAATATTAAAAGTTTGCACGCTCCGCGCTCGGAAATTTCTGGTCCGATTCGGCCGTGTGACCACTCAAAATGTTCCTCTAGACTAGCTCTATCCAACGGTGGGATCAATCGTGGGACTATTTTGATGAATTCCTGAGAAAAAAATTCACACACGTCAAATAAACCGGGTAAATATTAAAAGTTTGCACGCTCCGCGCTCGGAAATTTCTGGTCTGATTCGGCCGAGTGACCACTCAAAATGTTCCTCTAGACTAGCTCTATCCAACGGTGGGATCAATCGTGGGACTATTTTGATGAATTCCTGAGAAAAAAATTCACACACGTCAAATAAACCGGGTAAATATTAAAAGTTTGCACGCTCCGCGCTCGGAAATTTCTGGTCCGATTCGACCGAGTGACCACTCAAAATGTTCCTCTAGACAAGGTATATCCAACGGTGGGATCAATCGTGGGACTATTTTGATGAATTCCTGAGAAAAAAATTCACACACGTCAAATAAACCGGGTAAATATTAAAAGTTTGCACGCTCCGCGCTCGGAAATTTCTGGTCTGATTCGGCCGAGTGACCACTCAAAATGTTCCTCTAGACTAGCTCTATCCAACGGTGGGATCAATCGTGGGACTATTTTGATGAATTCCTGAGAAAAAAATTCACACACGTCAAATAAACCGGGTAAATATTAAAAGTTTGCACGCTCCGCGCTCGGAAATTTCTGGTCCGATTCGGCCGTGAGACCACTCAAAATGTTCCTCTAGACTAGCTCTATCCAACGGTGGGATCAATCGTGGGACTATTTTGATGAATTCCTGAGAAAAAAATTCACACACGTCAAATAAACCGGGTAAATATTAAAAGTTTGCACGCTCTGCGCTCGGAAATTTCTGGTCCGATTCGGCCGTGTGACCACTCAAAATGTTCCTCTAGACAAGCTCTATCGAACGGTGGTATCAGTCATCGGACTATTTTGATGACTTCCAGAGATAGGAGTAGACATAGGTCAAATAAACCGGGTAAATATTAAAAGTTTGCACGCTCCGTGCTCGGAAATTTCTGGTCTGATTCGGCCGAGTGACCACTCAAAATGTTCCTCTAGACTAGCTCTATCCAACGGTGGGATCAGTCGTGGGACTATTTTGATGAATTCCTGAGAAAAAAATTCACACACGTCAAATAAACCGGGTAAATATTAAAAGTTTGCACGCTCCGCGCTCGGAAATTTCTGGTCCGATTCGGCCGTGTGACCACTCAAAATGTTCCTCTAGACAAGCTCTATCCAACGGTGGTATCAGTCATCGGACTATTTTGATGACTTCCAGAGATAGGAGTAGACATAGGTCAAATAAACCGGGTAAATATTAAAAGTTTGCACGCTCCGTGCTCGGAAATTTCTGGTCTGATTCGGGCGAGTGACCACTCAAAATGTTCCTCTAGACAAGCTCTATCCAACGGTGGGATAAGTCGTGGGACTATTTTGATGAATTCCTGAGAAAAAAATTCACACACGTCAAATAAACCGGGTAAATATTAAAAGTTTGCTCGCTCCGCGCTCGGAAATTTCTGGTCCGATTCGGCCGTGTGACCACTCAAAATGTTCCTCTAGACAAGCTCTATCCAACGGTGGGATAAGTCGTGGGACTATTTTGATGAATTCCTGAGAAAAAAATTCACACACGTCAAATAAACCGGGTAAATATTAAAAGTTTGCTCGCTCCGCGCTCGGAAATTTCTGGTCCGATTCGGCTGAGTGACCACTCAAAATGTTCCTCTAGACAAGCTCTATCCAACGGTGGCATCAGTAGTGGGACTATTTTGATGAATTACTGAGAAAAAAATTCACACACGTCAAATAAACCGGGTAATTATCAATAGTTTGCAAGCTCCGCGCTCGGAAATTTCTTGTCTGATTCGGCCGAGTGACCACTCAAAATGTTCCTCGAGACAAGCTCTATCCAACGGTGGCATCAGTGGTGGGACTATTTTGATGAATTCCTGAGATAGAAGTAGACACACGTCAAATAAACAGGGTAATTATCAATAGTTTGCACGCTCCGCGCTCAGAAATTTCTGGTCCGATTCGGCCGAGTGACCACTCAAAATGTTCCTCTAGACTAGTTCTATCCAATGGTGCGATCAGTCGTGGGACTATTTTGATGAATTACTGAGAAAAAAATTCACACACGTCAAATAAACCGGGTAAATATCAATAGTTTGCAAGCTCCGCGCTCGGAAATTTCTGGTCCGATTCGGCTGAGTGACCACTCAAAATGTTCCTCTAGACAAGCTCTATCCACCGGCGGGATCAGCCGTGGGACTATTTTGATGAATTCCTGAGATAGAAGTAGACACACGTCAAATAAACCGGGTAAATATTAAAAGTTTGCTCGCTCCGCGCTCGGAAATTTCTGGTCCGATTCGGCCGAGTGACCCCTCAAAATGTTCCTCTAGACAAGCTCTATCCAACGGTGTCATCAGTAGTGGGACTATTTTGATGAATTACTGAGAAAAAAATTCACACACGTCAAATAAACCGGGTAAATATTAAAAGTTTGCTCGCTCCGCGCTCGGAAATTTCTGGTCCGATTCGGCCGAGTGACCCCTCAAAATGTTCCTCTAGACAAGCTCTATCCAACGGTGTCATCAGTAGTGGGACTACTTTGATGAATTCCTGAGAAAAAAATTCACACACGTCAAATAAACCGGGTAAATATTAAAAGTTTGCTCGCTCCGCGCTCGGAAATTTCTGGTCCGATTCGGCTGAGTGACCACTCAAAATGTTCCTCTAGACAAGCTCTATCCACCGGCGGGATCAGCCGTGGGACTATTTTGATGAATTCCTGAGATAGAAGTAGACACACGTCAAATAAACCGGGTAAATATTAAAAGTTTGCTCGCTCCGCGCTCGGAAATTTCTGGTCCGATTCGGCCGAGTGACCCCTCAAAATGTTCCTCTAGACAAGCTCTATCCAACGGTGTCATCAGTAGTGGGACTATTTTGATGAATTACTGAGAAAAAAATTCACACACGTCAAATAAACCGGGTAAATATTAAAAGTTTGCTCGCTCCGCGCTCGGAAATTTCTGGTCCGATTCGGCCGAGTGACCACTCAAAATGTTCCTCTAGACAAGCTCTATCCACCGGCGGGATCAGCCGTGGGACTATTTTGATGAATTCCTGAGAAAAAAATCAACAAACGTCAAATAAACCGGGTAAATATTAAAAGTTTGCTCGCTCCGCGCTCGGAAATTTCTGGTCCGATTCGGCCGTGTGACCACTCAAAATGTTCCTCTAGACAAGCTCTATCCAACGGTATTATCAGTCGTCGGACTATTTTGATGAATTCCAGAGATAGGAGTAGACATACGTAAAATAAACCGGGTAAATATTAAAAGTTTGCACGCTCCGCACTCGGAAATTTCTGGTCTGATTCGTCCGAGTGACCACTCAAAATGTTCCTCTAGACTAGCTCTATCCACCGGCGGGATCAGCCGTGGGACTATTTTGATGAATTCCTGAGAAAAAAATTCACAAACGTCAAATAAACCGGGTAAATATTAAAAGTTTGCTCGCTCCGCGCTCGGAAATTTCTGGTCCGATTCGGCCGTGTGACCACTCAAAATGTTCCTCTAGACAAGCTCTATCCAACGGTGGGATAAGTCGTGGGACTATTTTGATGAATTCCTGAGAAAAAAATCAACAAACGTCAAATAAACCGTGTAAATATTAAAAGTTTGCTCGCTCCGCGCTCGGAAATTTCTGGTCCGATTCGGCCGAGTGACCACTCAAAATGTTCCTCTAGACAAGCTCTATCCAACGGTATTATCAGTCGTCGGACTATTTTGATGAATTCCAGAGATAGGAGTAGACATACGTAAAATAAACCGGGTAAATATTAAAAGTTTGCACGCTCCGCACTCGGAAATTTCTGGTCCGATTCGGCTGAGTGACCACTCAAAATGTTCCTCTAGACAAGCTCTATCCAACGGTGGGATAAGTCATGGGACTATTTTGATGAATTCCTGAGATTGAAGTAGACACACGTCAAATAAACCGGGTAAATATTAAAAGTTTGCTCGCTCAGCGCTCGGAAATTTCTGGTCCGATTCGGCCGAGTGACCCCTCAAAATGTTCCTCTAGACAAGCTCTATCCAACGGTGTCATCAGTAGTGGGACTATTTTCATGAATTCCTGAGAAAAAAATTCACACACGTCAAATAAACCGGGTAAATATTAAAAGTTTGCACGCTCCGCGCTCGGAAATTTCTGGTCCGATTCGGCCGAGTGACCACTCAAAATGTTCCTCTAGACAAGCTCTATCCAACGGTGGGATAAGTCATGGGACTATTTTGATGAATTCCTGAGATTGAAGTAGACACACGTCAAATAAACCGGGTAAATATTAAAAGTTTGCTCGCTCAGCGCTCGGAAATTTCTGGTCCGATTCGGCCGAGTGACCCCTCAAAATGTTCCTCTAGACAAGCTCTATCCAACGGTGTCATCAGTAGTGGGACTATTTTCATGAATTCCTGAGAAAAAAATTCACACACGTCAAATAAACCGGGTAAATATTAAAAGTTTGCTCGCTCCGCGCTCGGAAATTTCTGGTCCGATTCGGCCGAGTGACCACTCAAAATGTTCCTCTAGACAAGCTCTATCCAACGGTGTCATCAGTAGTGGGACTATTTTGATGAATTCCTGAGAAAAAAATTCACACACGTCAAATAAACCGGGTAAATATTAAAAGTTTGCTCGCTCCGCGCTCGGAAATTTCTGGTCCGATTCGGCCGTGTGACCACTCAAAATGTTCCTCGAGACAAGCTCTATCCAACGGTGGCATCAGTAGTGGGACTATTTTGATGAATTCCTGAGAAAAAAATTCACACACGTCAAATAAACCGGGTAAATATTAAAAGTTTGCTCGCTCCGCGCTCGGAAATTTCTGGTCCGATTCGGCCGAGTGACCACTCAAAATGTTCCTCTAGACAAGCTCTATCCAACGGTGGGATAAGTCATGGGACTATTTTGATGAATTCCTGAGATTGAAGTAGACACACGTCAAATAAACCGGGTAAATATTAAAAGTTTGCTCGCTCCGCGCTCGGAAATTTCTGGTCCGATTCGGCCGTGTGACCACTCAAAATGTTCCTCGAGACAAGCTCTATCCAACGGTGGCATCAGTAGTGGGACTATTTTGATGAATTCCTGAGAAAAAAATTCACACATGTCAAATAAACCAGGTAAATATTAAAAGTTTGCACGCTCCGCGCTCGGAAATTTCTGGTCCGATTCGGCCGAGTGACCACTCAAAATGTTCCTCTAGACAAGCTCTATCCAACGGTGGGATAAGTCATGGGACTATTTTGATGAATTCCTGAGATTGAAGTAGACACACGTCAAATAAACCGGGTAAATATTAAAAGTTTGCTCGCTCAGCGCTCGGAAATTTCTGGTCCGATTCGGCCGAGTGACCCCTCAAAATGTTCCTCTAGACAAGCTCTATCCAACGGTGTCATCAGTAGTGGGACTATTTTGATGAATTCCTGAGAAAAAAATTCACAAACGTCAAATAAACCGGGTAAATATTAAAAGTTTGCTCGCTCCGCGCTCGGAAATTTCTGGTCCGATTCGGCCGTGTGACCACTCAAAATGTTCCTCTAGACAAGCTCTATCCAACGGTGGGATAAGTCGTGGGACTATTTTGATGAATTCCTGAGAAAAAAATCAACAAACGTCAAATAAACCGGGTAAATATTAAAAGTTTGCTCGCTCCGCGCTCGGAAATTTCTGGTCCGATTCGGCCGTGTGACCACTCAAAATGTTCCTCTAGACAAGCTCTATCCAACGGTGGGATAAGTCGTGGGACTATTTTGGTGACTTCCTGAGATAGAAGTAGACACACGTCAAATAAACCGGGTAAATATTAAAAGTTTGCTCGCTCCGCGCTCGGAAATTTCTGGTCCGATTCGGCCGAGTGACCCCTCAAAATGTTCCTCTAGACAAGCTCTATCCAACGGCGGGATCAGCCGTGGGACTATTTTGATGAATTCCTGAGATAGAAGTAGACACACGTCAAATAAACCGGGTAAATATTAAAAGTTTGCTCGCTCCGCGCTCGGAAATTTCTGGACAGATTCGGCCGAGTGACCCCTCAAAATGTTCCTCTAGACAAGCTCTATCCAACGGTGTCATCAGTAGTGGGACTATTTTGATGAATTACTGAGAAAAAAATTCACACACGTCAAATAAACCGGGTAAATATTAAAAGTTTGCTCGCTCCGCGCTCGGAAATTTCTGGTCCGATTCGGCCGAGTGACCACTCAAAATGTTCCTCGAGACAAGCTCTATCCAACGGTGGCATCAGTGGTGGGACTATTTTGATGAATTCCTGAGATAGAAGTAGACACACGTCAAATAAACCGGGTAAATATTAAAAGTTTGCTCGCTCCGCGCTCGGAAATTTCTGGTCCGATTCGGCTGAGTGACCACTCAAAATGTTCCTCTAGACAAGCTCTATCCAACGGCGGGATCAGCCGTGGGACTATTTTGATGAATTCCTGAGAAAAAAATTCACACATGTCAAATAAACCGGGTAATTATCAATAGTTTGCAAGCTCCGCGCTCGGAAATTTCTTGTCTAATTCGGCCGAGTGACCACTCAAAATGTTCCTCTAGACAAGCTCTATCCAACGGTGGGATAAGTCGTGGGACTATTTTGATGAATTCCTGAGAAAAAAATTCACACACGTCAAATAAACCGGGTAAATATTAACAGTTTGCTCGCTCCGCGCTCGGAAATTTCTTGTCTGATTCGGCCGATTGACCACTCAAAATGTTCCTCGAGACAAGCTCTATCCAACGGTGGCATCAGTGGTGGGACTATTTTGATGAATTCCTGAGATAGAAGTAGACACACGTCAAATAAACAGGGTAATTATCAATAGTTTGCACGCTCCGCGCTCAGAAATTTCTGGTCCGATTCGGCCGTGTGACCACTCAAAATGTTCCTCTAGACAAGCTCTATCGAACGGTGGTATCAGTCATCGGACTATTTTGATGACTTCCAGAGATAGGAGTAGACATAGGTCAAATAAACCGGGTAAATATTAAAAGTTTGCACGCTCCGTGCTCGGAAATTTCTGGTCTGATTCGGCCGAGTGACCACTCAAAATGTTCCTCTAGACTAGCTCTATCCAACGGTGGGATCAGTCGTGGGACTATTTTGATGAATTCCTGAGAAAAAAATTCACACACGTCAAATAAACCAGGTAAATATTAAAAGTTTGCACGCTCCGCGCTCGGAAATTTCTGGTCTGATTCGGCCGAGTGACCACTCAAAATGTTCCTCTAGACTAGCTCTATCCAACGGTGGGATCAATCGTGGGACTATTTTGATGAATTCCTGAGAAAAAAATTCACACACGTCAAATAAACCGGGTAAATATTAAAAGTTTGCACGCTCCGCGCTCGGAAATTTCTGGTCCGATTCGACCGAGTGACCACTCAAAATGTTCCTCTAGACAAGGTATATCCAACGGTGGGATCAATCGTGGGACTATTTTGATGAATTCCTGAGAAAAAAATTCACACACGTCAAATAAACCGGGTAAATATTAAAAGTTTGCACGCTCCGCGCTCGGAAATTTCTGGTCTGATTCGGCCGAGTGACCACTCAAAATGTTCCTCTAGACTAGCTCTATCCAACGGTGGGATCAATCGTGGGACTATTTTGATGAATTCCTGAGAAAAAAATTCACACACGTCAAATAAACCGGGTAAATATTAAAAGTTTGCACGCTCCGCGCTCGGAAATTTCTGGTCCGATTCGGCCGTGAGACCACTCAAAATGTTCCTCTAGACTAGCTCTATCCAACGGTGGGATCAATCGTGGGACTATTTTGATGAATTCCTGAGAAAAAAATTCACACACGTCAAATAAACCGGGTAAATATTAAAAGTTTGCACGCTCTGCGCTCGGAAATTTCTGGTCCGATTCGGCCGTGTGACCACTCAAAATGTTCCTCTAGACAAGCTCTATCGAACGGTGGTATCAGTCATCGGACTATTTTGATGACTTCCAGAGATAGGAGTAGACATAGGTCAAATAAACCGGGTAAATATTAAAAGTTTGCACGCTCCGTGCTCGGAAATTTCTGGTCTGATTCGGCCGAGTGACCACTCAAAATGTTCCTCTAGACTAGCTCTATCCAACGGTGGGATCAGTCGTGGGACTATTTTGATGAATTCCTGAGAAAAAAATTCACACACGTCAAATAAACCGGGTAAATATTAAAAGTTTGCACGCTCCGCGCTCGGAAATTTCTGGTCCGATTCGGCCGTGTGACCACTCAAAATGTTCCTCTAGACAAGCTCTATCCAACGGTGGTATCAGTCATCGGACTATTTTGATGACTTCCAGAGATAGGAGTAGACATAGGTCAAATAAACCGGGTAAATATTAAAAGTTTGCACGCTCCGTGCTCGGAAATTTCTGGTCTGATTCGGGCGAGTGACCACTCAAAATGTTCCTCTAGACAAGCTCTATCCAACGGTGGGATAAGTCGTGGGACTATTTTGATGAATTCCTGAGAAAAAAATTCACACACGTCAAATAAACCGGGTAAATATTAAAAGTTTGCTCGCTCCGCGCTCGGAAATTTCTGGTCCGATTCGGCCGTGTGACCACTCAAAATGTTCCTCTAGACAAGCTCTATCCAACGGTGGGATAAGTCGTGGGACTATTTTGATGAATTCCTGAGAAAAAAATTCACACACGTCAAATAAACCGGGTAAATATTAAAAGTTTGCTCGCTCCGCGCTCGGAAATTTCTGGTCCGATTCGGCTGAGTGACCACTCAAAATGTTCCTCTAGACAAGCTCTATCCAACGGTGGCATCAGTAGTGGGACTATTTTGATGAATTACTGAGAAAAAAATTCACACACGTCAAATAAACCGGGTAATTATCAATAGTTTGCAAGCTCCGCGCTCGGAAATTTCTTGTCTGATTCGGCCGAGTGACCACTCAAAATGTTCCTCGAGACAAGCTCTATCCAACGGTGGCATCAGTGGTGGGACTATTTTGATGAATTCCTGAGATAGAAGTAGACACACGTCAAATAAACAGGGTAATTATCAATAGTTTGCACGCTCCGCGCTCAGAAATTTCTGGTCCGATTCGGCCGAGTGACCACTCAAAATGTTCCTCTAGACTAGTTCTATCCAATGGTGCGATCAGTCGTGGGACTATTTTGATGAATTACTGAGAAAAAAATTCACACACGTCAAATAAACCGGGTAAATATCAATAGTTTGCAAGCTCCGCGCTCGGAAATTTCTTGTCTGATTCGGCCGAGTGACCACTCAAAATGTTCCTCTAGACAAGCTCTATCCAACGGTGGGATCAGCCGTGGGACTATTTTGATGAATTCCTGAGAAAAAAATTCACACATGTCAAATAAACCAGGTAAATATTAAAAGTTTGCACGCTCCGCGCTCGGAAATTTCTGGTCCGATTCGGCTGAGTGACCACTCAAAATGTTCCTCTAGACAAGTTCTATCCACCGGCGGGATCAGCCGTGGGACTATTTTGATGAATTCCTGAGATAGAAGTAGACACACGTCAAATAAACCGGGTAAATATTAAAAGTTTGCTCGCTCCGCGCTCGGAAATTTCTGGTCCGATTCGGCTGAGTGACCACTCAAAATGTTCCTCTAGACAAGCTCTATCCACCGGCGGGATCAGCCGTGGGACTATTTTGATGAATTCCTGAGATAGAAGTAGACACACGTCAAATAAACCGGGTAAATATTAAAAGTTTGCTCGCTCCGCGCTCGGAAATTTCTGGTCCGATTCGGCCGAGTGACCCCTCAAAATGTTCCTCTAGACAAGCTCTATCCAACGGTGTCATCAGTAGTGGGACTATTTTGATGAATTACTGAGAAAAAAATTCACACACGTCAAATAAACCGGGTAAATATTAAAAGTTTGCTCGCTCCGCGCTCGGAAATTTCTGGTCCGATTCGGCCGAGTGACCCCTCAAAATGTTCCTCTAGACAAGCTCTATCCAACGGTGTCATCAGTAGTGGGACTACTTTGATGAATTCCTGAGAAAAAAATTCACACACGTCAAATAAACCGGGTAAATATTAAAAGTTTGCTCGCTCCGCGCTCGGAAATTTCTGGTCCGATTCGGCTGAGTGACCACTCAAAATGTTCCTCTAGACAAGCTCTATCCACCGGCGGGATCAGCCGTGGGACTATTTTGATGAATTCCTGAGATAGAAGTAGACACACGTCAAATAAACCGGGTAAATATTAAAAGTTTGCTCGCTCCGCGCTCGGAAATTTCTGGTCCGATTCGGCCGAGTGACCCCTCAAAATGTTCCTCTAGACAAGCTCTATCCAACGGTGTCATCAGTAGTGGGACTATTTTGATGAATTACTGAGAAAAAAATTCACACACGTCAAATAAACCGGGTAAATATTAAAAGTTTGCTCGCTCCGCGCTCGGAAATTTCTGGTCCGATTCGGCCGAGTGACCACTCAAAATGTTCCTCTAGACAAGCTCTATCCACCGGCGGGATCAGCCGTGGGACTATTTTGATGAATTCCTGAGAAAAAAATCAACAAACGTCAAATAAACCGGGTAAATATTAAAAGTTTGCTCGCTCCGCGCTCGGAAATTTCTGGTCCGATTCGGCCGTGTGACCACTCAAAATGTTCCTCTAGACAAGCTCTATCCAACGGTATTATCAGTCGTCGGACTATTTTGATGAATTCCAGAGATAGGAGTAGACATACGTAAAATAAACCGGGTAAATATTAAAAGTTTGCACGCTCCGCACTCGGAAATTTCTGGTCTGATTCGTCCGAGTGACCACTCAAAATGTTCCTCTAGACTAGCTCTATCCACCGGCGGGATCAGCCGTGGGACTATTTTGATGAATTCCTGAGAAAAAAATTCACAAACGTCAAATAAACCGGGTAAATATTAAAAGTTTGCTCGCTCCGCGCTCGGAAATTTCTGGTCCGATTCGGCCGTGTGACCACTCAAAATGTTCCTCTAGACAAGCTCTATCCAACGGTGGGATAAGTCGTGGGACTATTTTGATGAATTCCTGAGAAAAAAATCAACAAACGTCAAATAAACCGGGTAAATATTAAAAGTTTGCTCGCTCCGCGCTCGGAAATTTCTGGTCCGATTCGGCCGAGTGACCACTCAAAATGTTCCTCTAGACAAGCTCTATCCAACGGTATTATCAGTCGTCGGACTATTTTGATGAATTCCAGAGATAGGAGTAGACATACGTAAAATAAACCGGGTAAATATTAAAAGTTTGCACGCTCCGCACTCGGAAATTTCTGGTCCGATTCGGCTGAGTGACCACTCAAAATGTTCCTCTAGACAAGCTCTATCCAACGGTGGGATAAGTCATGGGACTATTTTGATGAATTCCTGAGATTGAAGTAGACACACGTCAAATAAACCGGGTAAATATTAAAAGTTTGCTCGCTCAGCGCTCGGAAATTTCTGGTCCGATTCGGCCGAGTGACCCCTCAAAATGTTCCTCTAGACAAGCTCTATCCAACGGTGTCATCAGTAGTGGGACTATTTTCATGAATTCCTGAGAAAAAAATTCACACACGTCAAATAAACCGGGTAAATATTAAAAGTTTGCACGCTCCGCGCTCGGAAATTTCTGGTCCGATTCGGCCGAGTGACCACTCAAAATGTTCCTCTAGACAAGCTCTATCCAACGGTGGGATAAGTCATGGGACTATTTTGATGAATTCCTGAGATTGAAGTAGACACACGTCAAATAAACCGGGTAAATATTAAAAGTTTGCTCGCTCAGCGCTCGGAAATTTCTGGTCCGATTCGGCCGAGTGACCCCTCAAAATGTTCCTCTAGACAAGCTCTATCCAACGGTATTATCAGTCGTCGGACTATTTTGATGAATTCCAGAGATAGGAGTAGACATACGTAAAATAAACCGGGTAAATATTAAAAGTTTGCACGCTCCGCACTCGGAAATTTCTGGTCTGATTCGTCCGAGTGACCACTCAAAATGTTCCTCTAGACTAGCTCTATCCACCGGCGGGATCAGCCGTGGGACTATTTTGATGAATTCCTGAGAAAAAAATTCACAAACGTCAAATAAACCGGGTAAATATTAAAAGTTTGCTCGCTCCGCGCTCGGAAATTTCTGGTCCGATTCGGCCGTGTGACCACTCAAAATGTTCCTCTAGACAAGCTCTATCCAACGGTGGGATAAGTCGTGGGACTATTTTGATGAATTCCTGAGAAAAAAATCAACAAACGTCAAATAAACCGGGTAAATATTAAAAGTTTGCTCGCTCCGCGCTCGGAAATTTCTGGTCCGATTCGGCCGAGTGACCACTCAAAATGTTCCTCTAGACAAGCTCTATCCAACGGTATTATCAGTCGTCGGACTATTTTGATGAATTCCAGAGATAGGAGTAGACATACGTAAAATAAACCGGGTAAATATTAAAAGTTTGCACGCTCCGCACTCGGAAATTTCTGGTCTGATTCGTCCGAGTGACCACTCAAAATGTTCCTCTAGACTAGCTCTATCCACCGGCGGGATCAGCCGTGGGACTATTTTGATGAATTCCTGAGAAAAAAATTCACAAACGTCAAATAAACCGGGTAAATATTAAAAGTTTGCTCGCTCCGCGCTCGGAAATTTCTGGTCCGATTCGGCCGTGTGACCACTCAAAATGTTCCTCTAGACAAGCTCTATCCAACGGTGGGATAAGTCGTGGGACTATTTTGATGAATTCCTGAGAAAAAAATCAACAAACGTCAAATAAACCGGGTAAATATTAAAAGTTTGCTCGCTCCGCGCTCGGAAATTTCTGGTCCGATTCGGCCGAGTGACCACTCAAAATGTTCCTCTAGACAAGCTCTATCCAACGGTATTATCAGTCGTCGGACTATTTTGATGAATTCCAGAGATAGGAGTAGACATACGTAAAATAAACCGGGTAAATATTAAAAGTTTGCACGCTCCGCACTCGGAAATTTCTGGTCCGATTCGGCTGAGTGACCACTCAAAATGTTCCTCTAGACAAGCTCTATCCAACGGTGGGATAAGTCATGGGACTATTTTGATGAATTCCTGAGATTGAAGTAGACACACGTCAAATAAACCGGGTAAATATTAAAAGTTTGCTCGCTCAGCGCTCGGAAATTTCTGGTCCGATTCGGCCGAGTGACCCCTCAAAATGTTCCTCTAGACAAGCTCTATCCAACGGTGTCATCAGTAGTGGGACTATTTTCATGAATTCCTGAGAAAAAAATTCACACACGTCAAATAAACCGGGTAAATATTAAAAGTTTGCACGCTCCGCGCTCGGAAATTTCTGGTCCGATTCGGCCGAGTGACCACTCAAAATGTTCCTCTAGACAAGCTCTATCCAACGGTGGGATAAGTCATGGGACTATTTTGATGAATTCCTGAGATTGAAGTAGACACACGTCAAATAAACCGGGTAAATATTAAAAGTTTGCTCGCTCAGCGCTCGGAAATTTCTGGTCCGATTCGGCCGAGTGACCCCTCAAAATGTTCCTCTAGACAAGCTCTATCCAACGGTGTCATCAGTAGTGGGACTATTTTCATGAATTCCTGAGAAAAAAATTCACACACGTCAAATAAACCGGGTAAATATTAAAAGTTTGCTCGCTCCGCGCTCGGAAATTTCTGGTCCGATTCGGCCGAGTGACCACTCAAAATGTTCCTCTAGACAAGCTCTATCCAACGGTGTCATCAGTAGTGGGACTATTTTGATGAATTCCTGAGAAAAAAATTCACACACGTCAAATAAACCGGGTAAATATTAAAAGTTTGCTCGCTCCGCGCTCGGAAATTTCTGGTCCGATTCGGCCGTGTGACCACTCAAAATGTTCCTCGAGACAAGCTCTATCCAACGGTGGCATCAGTAGTGGGACTATTTTGATGAATTCCTGAGAAAAAAATTCACACACGTCAAATAAACCGGGTAAATATTAAAAGTTTGCTCGCTCCGCGCTCGGAAATTTCTGGTCCGATTCGGCCGAGTGACCACTCAAAATGTTCCTCTAGACAAGCTCTATCCAACGGTGGGATAAGTCATGGGACTATTTTGATGAATTCCTGAGATTGAAGTAGACACACGTCAAATAAACCGGGTAAATATTAAAAGTTTGCTCGCTCCGCGCTCGGAAATTTCTGGTCCGATTCGGCCGTGTGACCACTCAAAATGTTCCTCGAGACAAGCTCTATCCAACGGTGGCATCAGTAGTGGGACTATTTTGATGAATTCCTGAGAAAAAAATTCACACATGTCAAATAAACCAGGTAAATATTAAAAGTTTGCACGCTCCGCGCTCGGAAATTTCTGGTCCGATTCGGCCGAGTGACCACTCAAAATGTTCCTCTAGACAAGCTCTATCCAACGGTGGGATAAGTCATGGGACTATTTTGATGAATTCCTGAGATTGAAGTAGACACACGTCAAATAAACCGGGTAAATATTAAAAGTTTGCTCGCTCAGCGCTCGGAAATTTCTGGTCCGATTCGGCCGAGTGACCCCTCAAAATGTTCCTCTAGACAAGCTCTATCCAACGGTGTCATCAGTAGTGGGACTATTTTGATGAATTCCTGAGAAAAAAATTCACAAACGTCAAATAAACCGGGTAAATATTAAAAGTTTGCTCGCTCCGCGCTCGGAAATTTCTGGTCCGATTCGGCCGTGTGACCACTCAAAATGTTCCTCTAGACAAGCTCTATCCAACGGTGGGATAAGTCGTGGGACTATTTTGATGAATTCCTGAGAAAAAAATCAACAAACGTCAAATAAACCGGGTAAATATTAAAAGTTTGCTCGCTCCGCGCTCGGAAATTTCTGGTCCGATTCGGCCGTGTGACCACTCAAAATGTTCCTCTAGACAAGCTCTATCCAACGGTGGGATAAGTCGTGGGACTATTTTGGTGACTTCCTGAGATAGAAGTAGACACACGTCAAATAAACCGGGTAAATATTAAAAGTTTGCTCGCTCCGCGCTCGGAAATTTCTGGTCCGATTCGGCCGAGTGACCCCTCAAAATGTTCCTCTAGACAAGCTCTATCCAACGGCGGGATCAGCCGTGGGACTATTTTGATGAATTCCTGAGATAGAAGTAGACACACGTCAAATAAACCGGGTAAATATTAAAAGTTTGCTCGCTCCGCGCTCGGAAATTTCTGGACAGATTCGGCCGAGTGACCCCTCAAAATGTTCCTCTAGACAAGCTCTATCCAACGGTGTCATCAGTAGTGGGACTATTTTGATGAATTACTGAGAAAAAAATTCACACACGTCAAATAAACCGGGTAAATATTAAAAGTTTGCTCGCTCCGCGCTCGGAAATTTCTGGTCCGATTCGGCCGAGTGACCACTCAAAATGTTCCTCGAGACAAGCTCTATCCAACGGTGGCATCAGTGGTGGGACTATTTTGATGAATTCCTGAGATAGAAGTAGACACACGTCAAATAAACCGGGTAAATATTAAAAGTTTGCTCGCTCCGCGCTCGGAAATTTCTGGTCCGATTCGGCTGAGTGACCACTCAAAATGTTCCTCTAGACAAGCTCTATCCAACGGCGGGATCAGCCGTGGGACTATTTTGATGAATTCCTGAGAAAAAAATTCACACATGTCAAATAAACCGGGTAATTATCAATAGTTTGCAAGCTCCGCGCTCGGAAATTTCTTGTCTAATTCGGCCGAGTGACCACTCAAAATGTTCCTCTAGACAAGCTCTATCCAACGGTGGGATAAGTCGTGGGACTATTTTGATGAATTCCTGAGAAAAAAATTCACACACGTCAAATAAACCGGGTAAATATTAACAGTTTGCTCGCTCCGCGCTCGGAAATTTCTTGTCTGATTCGGCCGATTGACCACTCAAAATGTTCCTCGAGACAAGCTCTATCCAACGGTGGCATCAGTGGTGGGACTATTTTGATGAATTCCTGAGATAGAAGTAGACACACGTCAAATAAACAGGGTAATTATCAATAGTTTGCACGCTCCGCGCTCAGAAATTTCTGGTCCGATTCGGCCGAGTGACCACTCAAAATGTTCCTCTAGACTAGTTCTATCCAATGGTGCGATCAGTCGTGGGACTATTTTGATGAATTACTGAGAAAAAAATTCACACACGTCAAATAAACCGGGTAATTATCAATAGTTTGCAAGCTCCGCGCTCGGAAATTTCTTGTCTGATTCGGCCGAGTGACCACTCAAAATGTTCCTCTAGACAAGCTCTATCCAACGGTGGGATAAGTCGTGGGACTATTTTGATGAATTCCTGAGATAGAAGTAGACACACGTCAAATAAACAGGGTAATTATCAATAGTTTGCACGCTCCGCGCTCAGAAATTTCTGGTCCGATTCGGCCGAGTGACCACTCAAAATGTTCCTCTAGACTAGTTCTATCCAATGGTGCGATCAGTCGTGGGACTATTTTGATGAATTACTGAGAAAAAAATTCACACACGTCAAATAAACCGGGTAATTATCAATAGTTTGCAAGCTCCGCGCTCGGAAATTTCTTGTCTGATTCGGCCGAGTGACCACTCAAAATGTTCCTCTAGACAAGCTCTATCCAACGGTGGGATAAGTCGTGGGACTATTTTGATGAATTCCTGAGAAAAAAATCAACAAACGTCAAATAAACCGGGTAAATATTAAAAGTTTGCTCGCTCCGCGCTCGGAAATTTCTGGTCCGATTCGGCCGTGTGACCACTCAAAATGTTCCTCTAGACAAGCTCTATCCAACGGCGGGATCAGCCGTGGGACTATTTTGATGAATTCCTGAGATAGAAGTAGACACACGTCAAATAAACCGGGTAAATATTAAAAGTTTGCTCGCTCCGCGCTCGGAAATTTCTGGTTCGATTCGGCTGAGTGACCACTCAAAATGTTCCTCTAGACAAGCTCTATCCAACGGTGGGATAAGTCATGGGACTATTTTGATGAATTCCTGAGATTGAAGTAGACACACGTCAAATAAACCGGGTAAATATTAAAAGTTTGCTCGCTCCGCGCTCGGAAATTTCTGGTCCGATTCGGCCGAGTGACCACTCAAAATGTTCCTCTAGACAAGCTCTATCCAACGGTGTCATCAGCCGTGGGACTATTTTGATGAATTCCTGAGATAGAAGTAGACACACGTCAAATAAACCGGGTAAATATTAAAAGTTTGCTCGCTCCGCGCTCGGAAATTTCTGGTCCGATTCGGCCGAGTGACCCCTCAAAATGTTCCTCTAGACAAGCTCTATCCAACGGCGGGATCAGCCGTGGGACTATTTTGATGAATTCCTGAGATAGAAGTAGACACACGTCAAATAAACCGGGTAAATATTAAAAGTTTGCTCGCTCCGCGCTCGGAAATTTCTGGACAGATTCGGCCGAGTGACCCCTCAAAATGTTCCTCTAGACAAGCTCTATCCAACGGTGTCATCAGTAGTGGGACTATTTTGATGAATTACTGAGAAAAAAATTCACACACGTCAAATAAACCGGGTAAATATTAAAAGTTTGCTCGCTCCGCGCTCGGAAATTTCTGGTCCGATTCGGCCGAGTGACCACTCAAAATGTTCCTCTAGACAAGCTCTATCCAACGGTATTATCAGTCGTCGGACTATTTTGATGAATTCCAGAGATAGGAGTAGACATACGTAAAATAAACCGGGTAAATATTAAAAGTTTGCACGCTCCGCACTCGGAAATTTCTGGTCTGATTCGTCCGAGTGACCACTCAAAATGTTCCTCTAGACAAGCTCTATCCAACGGCGGGATCAGCCGTGGGACTATTTTGATGAATTCCTGAGAAAAAAATTCACACATGTCAAATAAACCAGGTAAATATTAAAAGTTTGCACGCTCCGCGCTCGGAAATTTCTGGTCCGATTCGGCCGAGTGACCACTCAAAATGTTCCTCTAGACAAGCTCTATCCAACGGTGGGATAAGTCATGGGACTATTTTGATGAATTCCTGAGATTGAAGTAGACACACGTCAAATAAACCGGGTAAATATTAAAAGTTTGCTCGCTCCGCGCTCGGAAATTTCTGGTCCGATTCGGCCGAGTGACCACTCAAAATGTTCCTCTAGACAAGCTCTATCCAACGGTGTCATCAGTAGTGGGACTATTTTGATGAATTCCTGAGAAAAAAATTCACACACGTCAAATAAACCGGGTAAATATTAAAAGTTTGCTCGCTCCGCGCTCGGAAATTTCTGGTCCGATTCGGCCGTGTGACCACTCAAAATGTTCCTCGAGACAAGCTCTATCCAACGGTGGCATCAGTGGTGGGACCATTTTGATGAATTCCTGAGAAAAAAATTCACACACGTCAAATAAACCGGGTAAATATTAAAAGTTTGCTCGCTCCGCGCTCGGAAATTTCTGGTCCGATTCGGCCGAGTGACCACTCAAAATGTTCCTCTAGACAAGCTCTATCCAACGGTGGCATCAGTAGTGGGACTATTTTGATGAATTACTGAGAAAAAAATTCACACACGTCAAATAAACAGGGTAATTATCAATAGTTTGCACGCTCCGCGCTCAGAAATTTCTGGTCCGATTCGGCCGAGTGACCACTCAAAATGTTCCTCTAGACTAGTTCTATCCAATGGTGCGATCAGTCGTGGGACTATTTTGATGAATTACTGAGAAAAAAATTCACACACGTCAAATAAACCGGGTAATTATCAATAGTTTGCAAGCTCCGCGCTCGGAAATTTCTTGTCTAATTCGGCCGAGTGACCACTCAAAATGTTCCTCTAGACAAGCTCTATCCAACGGTGGGATAAGCCGTGGGACTATTTTGATGAATTCCTGAGAAAAAAATTCACACACGTCAAATAAACCGGGTAAATATTAAAAGTTTGCTCGCTCCGCGCTCGGAAATTTCTGGTCCGATTCGGCTGAGTGACCACTCAAAATGTTCCTCTAGACAAGCTCTATCCAACGGTGGCATCAGTAGTGGGACTATTTTGATGAATTACTGAGAAAAAAATTCACACACGTCAAATAAACCGGGTAATTATCAATAGTTTGCAAGCTCCGCGCTCGGAAATTTCTTGTCTGATTCGGCCGAGTGACCACTCAAAATGTTCCTCGAGACAAGCTCTATCCAACGGTGGCATCAGTGGTGGGACTATTTTGATGAATTCCTGAGATAGAAGTAGACACACGTCAAATAAACAGGGTAATTATCAATAGTTTGCACGCTCCGCGCTCAGAAATTTCTGGTCCGATTCGGCCGAGTGACCACTCAAAATGTTCCTCTAGACTAGTTCTATCCAATGGTGCGATCAGTCGTGGGACTATTTTGATGAATTACTGAGAAAAAAATTCACACACGTCAAATAAACCGGGTAATTATCAATAGTTTGCAAGCTCCGCGCTCGGAAATTTCTTGTCTGATTCGGCCGTGTGACCACTCAAAATGTTCCTCTAGACAAGCTCTATCCAACGGTGGGATAAGTCGTGGGACTATTTTGGTGACTTCCTGAGATAGAAGTAGACACACGTCAAATAAACCGGGTAAATATTAAAAGTTTGCTCGCTCCGCGCTCGGAAATTTCTGGTCCGATTCGGCTGAGTGACCACTCAAAATGTTCCTCTAGACAAGCTCTATCCAACGGCGGGATCAGCCGTGGGACTATTTTGATGAATTCCTGAGAAAAAAATTCACACATGTCAAATAAACCGGGTAATTATCAATAGTTTGCAAGCTCCGCGCTCGGAAATTTCTTGTCTAATTCGGCCGAGTGACCACTCAAAATGTTCCTCTAGACAAGCTCTATCCAACGGTGGGATAAGTCGTGGGACTATTTTGATGAATTCCTGAGAAAAAAATTCACACACGTCAAATAAACCGGGTAAATATTAACAGTTTGCTCGCTCCGCGCTCGGAAATTTCTTGTCTGATTCGGCCGATTGACCACTCAAAATGTTCCTCGAGACAAGCTCTATCCAACGGTGGCATCAGTGGTGGGACTATTTTGATGAATTCCTGAGATAGAAGTAGACACACGTCAAATAAACAGGGTAATTATCAATAGTTTGCACGCTCCGCGCTCAGAAATTTCTGGTCCGATTCGGCCGAGTGACCACTCAAAATGTTCCTCTAGACTAGTTCTATCCAATGGTGCGATCAGTCGTGGGACTATTTTGATGAATTACTGAGAAAAAAATTCACACACGTCAAATAAACCGGGTAATTATCAATAGTTTGCAAGCTCCGCGCTCGGAAATTTCTTGTCTGATTCGGCCGAGTGACCACTCAAAATGTTCCTCTAGACAAGCTCTATCCAACGGTGGCATCAGTAGTGGGACTATTTTGATGAATTACTGAGAAAAAAATTCACACACGTCAAATAAACCGGGTAATTATCAATAGTTTGCAAGCTCCGCGCTCGGAAATTTCTTGTCTGATTCGGCCGAGTGACCACTCAAAATGTTCCTCGAGACAAGCAATATCCAACGGCGGGATCAGCCGTGGGACTATTTTGATGACTTCCTGAGATAGAAGTAGACACACGTCAAATAAACCGGGTAAATATTAAAAGTTTGCTCGCTCCGCGCTCGGAAATTTCTGGTCCGATTCGGCCGAGTGACCCCTCAAAATGTTCCTCTAGACAAGCTCTATCCAACGGCGGGATCAGCCGTGGGACTATTTTGATGAATTCCTGAGATAGAAGTAGACACACGTCAAATAAACAGGGTAATTATCAATAGTTTGCACGCTCCGCGCTCAGAAATTTCTTGTCTGATTCGGCCGAGTGACCACTCAAAATGTTCCTCTAGACAAGCTCTATCCAACGGTGGCATCAGTAGTGGGACTATTTTGATGAATTACTGAGAAAAAAATTCACACACGTCAAATAAACCGGGTAATTATCAATAGTTTGCAAGCTCCGCGCTCGGAAATTTCTTGTCTGATTCGGCCGAGTGACCACTCAAAATGTTCCTCGAGACAAGCTCTATCCAACGGCGGGATCAGCCGTGGGACTATTTTGATGACTTCCTGAGATAGAAGTAGACACACGTCAAATAAACCGGGTAAATATTAAAAGTTTGCTCGCTCCGCGCTCGGAAATTTCTGGTCCGATTCGGCCGAGTGACCCCTCAAAATGTTCCTCTAGACAAGCTCTATCCAACGGTGGGATAAGTCGTGGGACTATTTTGATGAATTCCTGAGATAGAAGTAGACACACGTCAAATAAACAGGGTAATTATCAATAGTTTGCACGCTCCGCGCTCAGAAATTTCTGGTCCGATTCGGCCGAGTGACCACTCAAAATGTTCCTCTAGACTAGTTCTATCCAATGGTGCGATCAGTCGTGGGACTATTTTGATGAATTACTGAGAAAAAAATTCACACACGTCAAATAAACCGGGTAATTATCAATAGTTTGCAAGCTCCGCGCTCGGAAATTTCTTGTCTGATTCGGCCGAGTGACCACTCAAAATGTTCCTCTAGACAAGCTCTATCCAACGGTGGGATAAGTCGTGGGACTATTTTGATGAATTCCTGAGAAAAAAATCAACAAACGTCAAATAAACCGGGTAAATATTAAAAGTTTGCTCGCTCCGCGCTCGGAAATTTCTGGTCCGATTCGGCCGTGTGACCACTCAAAATGTTCCTCTAGACAAGCTCTATCCAACGGCGGGATCAGCCGTGGGACTATTTTGATGAATTCCTGAGATAGAAGTAGACACACGTCAAATAAACCGGGTAAATATTAAAAGTTTGCTCGCTCCGCGCTCGGAAATTTCTGGTTCGATTCGGCTGAGTGACCACTCAAAATGTTCCTCTAGACAAGCTCTATCCAACGGTGGGATAAGTCATGGGACTATTTTGATGAATTCCTGAGATTGAAGTAGACACACGTCAAATAAACCGGGTAAATATTAAAAGTTTGCTCGCTCCGCGCTCGGAAATTTCTGGTCCGATTCGGCCGAGTGACCACTCAAAATGTTCCTCTAGACAAGCTCTATCCAACGGTGTCATCAGCCGTGGGACTATTTTGATGAATTCCTGAGATAGAAGTAGACACACGTCAAATAAACCGGGTAAATATTAAAAGTTTGCTCGCTCCGCGCTCGGAAATTTCTGGTCCGATTCGGCCGAGTGACCCCTCAAAATGTTCCTCTAGACAAGCTCTATCCAACGGCGGGATCAGCCGTGGGACTATTTTGATGAATTCCTGAGATAGAAGTAGACACACGTCAAATAAACCGGGTAAATATTAAAAGTTTGCTCGCTCCGCGCTCGGAAATTTCTGGACAGATTCGGCCGAGTGACCCCTCAAAATGTTCCTCTAGACAAGCTCTATCCAACGGTGTCATCAGTAGTGGGACTATTTTGATGAATTACTGAGAAAAAAATTCACACACGTCAAATAAACCGGGTAAATATTAAAAGTTTGCTCGCTCCGCGCTCGGAAATTTCTGGTCCGATTCGGCCGAGTGACCACTCAAAATGTTCCTCTAGACAAGCTCTATCCAACGGTATTATCAGTCGTCGGACTATTTTGATGAATTCCAGAGATAGGAGTAGACATACGTAAAATAAACCGGGTAAATATTAAAAGTTTGCACGCTCCGCACTCGGAAATTTCTGGTCTGATTCGTCCGAGTGACCACTCAAAATGTTCCTCTAGACAAGCTCTATCCAACGGCGGGATCAGCCGTGGGACTATTTTGATGAATTCCTGAGAAAAAAATTCACACATGTCAAATAAACCAGGTAAATATTAAAAGTTTGCACGCTCCGCGCTCGGAAATTTCTGGTCCGATTCGGCCGAGTGACCACTCAAAATGTTCCTCTAGACAAGCTCTATCCAACGGTGGGATAAGTCATGGGACTATTTTGATGAATTCCTGAGATTGAAGTAGACACACGTCAAATAAACCGGGTAAATATTAAAAGTTTGCTCGCTCCGCGCTCGGAAATTTCTGGTCCGATTCGGCCGAGTGACCACTCAAAATGTTCCTCTAGACAAGCTCTATCCAACGGTGTCATCAGTAGTGGGACCATTTTGATGAATTCCTGAGAAAAAAATTCACACACGTCAAATAAACCGGGTAAATATTAAAAGTTTGCTCGCTCCGCGCTCGGAAATTTCTGGTCCGATTCGGCCGAGTGACCACTCAAAATGTTCCTCTAGACAAGCTCTATCCAACGGTGTCATCAGTAGTGGGACCATTTTGATGAATTCCTGAGAAAAAAATTCACACACGTCAAATAAACCGGGTAATTATCAATAGTTTGCAAGCTCCGCGCTCGGAAATTTCTTGTCTAATTCGGCCGAGTGACCACTCAAAATGTTCCTCTAGACAAGCTCTATCCAACGGTGGGATAAGCCGTGGGACTATTTTGATGAATTCCTGAGAAAAAAATTCACACACGTCAAATAAACCGGGTAAATATTAAAAGTTTGCTCGCTCCGCGCTCGGAAATTTCTGGTCCGATTCGGCTGAGTGACCACTCAAAATGTTCCTCTAGACAAGCTCTATCCAACGGTGGCATCAGTAGTGGGACTATTTTGATGAATTACTGAGAAAAAAATTCACACACGTCAAATAAACCGGGTAATTATCAATAGTTTGCAAGCTCCGCGCTCGGAAATTTCTTGTCTGATTCGGCCGAGTGACCACTCAAAATGTTCCTCTAGACAAGCTCTATCCAACGGTGGGATAAGTCGTGGGACTATTTTGGTGACTTCCTGAGATAGAAGTAGACACACGTCAAATAAACCGGGTAAATATTAAAAGTTTGCTCGCTCCGCGCTCGGAAATTTCTGGTCCGATTCGGCTGAGTGACCACTCAAAATGTTCCTCTAGACAAGCTCTATCCAACGGCGGGATCAGCCGTGGGACTATTTTGATGAATTCCTGAGAAAAAAATTCACACATGTCAAATAAACCGGGTAATTATCAATAGTTTGCAAGCTCCGCGCTCGGAAATTTCTTGTCTAATTCGGCCGAGTGACCACTCAAAATGTTCCTCTAGACAAGCTCTATCCAACGGTGGGATAAGTCGTGGGACTATTTTGATGAATTCCTGAGAAAAAAATTCACACACGTCAAATAAACCGGGTAAATATTAACAGTTTGCCCGCTCCGCGCTCGGAAATTTCTTGTCTGATTCGGCCGATTGACCACTCAAAATGTTCCTCGAGACAAGCTCTATCCAACGGTGGCATCAGTGGTGGGACTATTTTGATGAATTCCTGAGATAGAAGTAGACACACGTCAAATAAACAGGGTAATTATCAATAGTTTGCACGCTCCGCGCTCAGAAATTTCTGGTCCGATTCGGCCGAGTGACCACTCAAAATGTTCCTCTAGACTAGTTCTATCCAATGGTGCGATCAGTCGTGGGACTATTTTGATGAATTACTGAGAAAAAAATTCACACACGTCAAATAAACCGGGTAATTATCAATAGTTTGCAAGCTCCGCGCTCGGAAATTTCTTGTCTGATTCGGCCGAGTGACCACTCAAAATGTTCCTCTAGACAAGCTCTATCCAACGGTGGCATCAGTAGTGGGACTATTTTGATGAATTACTGAGAAAAAAATTCACACACGTCAAATAAACCGGGTAATTATCAATAGTTTGCAAGCTCCGCGCTCGGAAATTTCTTGTCTGATTCGGCCGAGTGACCACTCAAAATGTTCCTCGAGACAAGCTCTATCCAACGGCGGGATCAGCCGTGGGACTATTTTGATGACTTCCTGAGATAGAAGTAGACACACGTCAAATAAACCGGGTAAATATTAAAAGTTTGCTCGCTCCGCGCTCGGAAATTTCTGGTCCGATTCGGCCGAGTGACCCCTCAAAATGTTCCTCTAGACAAGCTCTATCCAACGGCGGGATCAGCCGTGGGACTATTTTGATGAATTCCTGAGATAGAAGTAGACACACGTCAAATAAACAGGGTAATTATCAATAGTTTGCACGCTCCGCGCTCAGAAATTTCTTGTCTGATTCGGCCGAGTGACCACTCAAAATGTTCCTCTAGACAAGCTCTATCCAACGGTGGCATCAGTAGTGGGACTATTTTGATGAATTACTGAGAAAAAAATTCACACACGTCAAATAAACCGGGTAATTATCAATAGTTTGCAAGCTCCGCGCTCGGAAATTTCTTGTCTGATTCGGCCGAGTGACCACTCAAAATGTTCCTCGAGACAAGCTCTATCCAACGGCGGGATCAGCCGTGGGACTATTTTGATGACTTCCTGAGATAGAAGTAGACACACGTCAAATAAACCGGGTAAATATTAAAAGTTTGCTCGCTCCGCGCTCGGAAATTTCTGGTCCGATTCGGCCGAGTGACCCCTCAAAATGTTCCTCTAGACAAGCTCTATCCAACGGTGGGATAAGTCGTGGGACTATTTTGATGAATTCCTGAGATAGAAGTAGACACACGTCAAATAAACAGGGTAATTATCAATAGTTTGCACGCTCCGCGCTCAGAAATTTCTGGTCCGATTCGGCCGAGTGACCACTCAAAATGTTCCTCTAGACTAGTTCTATCCAATGGTGCGATCAGTCGTGGGACTATTTTGATGAATTACTGAGAAAAAAATTCACACACGTCAAATAAACCGGGTAATTATCAATAGTTTGCAAGCTCCGCGCTCGGAAATTTCTTGTCTGATTCGGCCGAGTGACCACTCAAAATGTTCCTCTAGACAAGCTCTATCCAACGGTGGGATAAGTCGTGGGACTATTTTGATGAATTCCTGAGAAAAAAATCAACAAACGTCAAATAAACCGGGTAAATATTAAAAGTTTGCTCGCTCCGCGCTCGGAAATTTCTGGTCCGATTCGGCCGTGTGACCACTCAAAATGTTCCTCTAGACAAGCTCTATCCAACGGCGGGATCAGCCGTGGGACTATTTTGATGAATTCCTGAGATAGAAGTAGACACACGTCAAATAAACCGGGTAAATATTAAAAGTTTGCTCGCTCCGCGCTCGGAAATTTCTGGTTCGATTCGGCTGAGTGACCACTCAAAATGTTCCTCTAGACAAGCTCTATCCAACGGTGGGATAAGTCATGGGACTATTTTGATGAATTCCTGAGATTGAAGTAGACACACGTCAAATAAACCGGGTAAATATTAAAAGTTTGCTCGCTCCGCGCTCGGAAATTTCTGGTCCGATTCGGCCGAGTGACCACTCAAAATGTTCCTCTAGACAAGCTCTATCCAACGGTGTCATCAGCCGTGGGACTATTTTGATGAATTCCTGAGATAGAAGTAGACACACGTCAAATAAACCGGGTAAATATTAAAAGTTTGCTCGCTCCGCGCTCGGAAATTTCTGGTCCGATTCGGCCGAGTGACCCCTCAAAATGTTCCTCTAGACAAGCTCTATCCAACGGCGGGATCAGCCGTGGGACTATTTTGATGAATTCCTGAGATAGAAGTAGACACACGTCAAATAAACCGGGTAAATATTAAAAGTTTGCTCGCTCCGCGCTCGGAAATTTCTGGTCCGATTCGGCCGAGTGACCACTCAAAATGTTCCTCTAGACAAGCTCTATCCAACGGTATTATCAGTCGTCGGACTATTTTGATGAATTCCAGAGATAGGAGTAGACATACGTAAAATAAACCGGGTAAATATTAAAAGTTTGCACGCTCCGCACTCGGAAATTTCTGGTCTGATTCGTCCGAGTGACCACTCAAAATGTTCCTCTAGACAAGCTCTATCCAACGGCGGGATCAGCCGTGGGACTATTTTGATGAATTCCTGAGAAAAAAATTCACACATGTCAAATAAACCAGGTAAATATTAAAAGTTTGCACGCTCCGCGCTCGGAAATTTCTGGTCCGATTCGGCCGAGTGACCACTCAAAATGTTCCTCTAGACAAGCTCTATCCAACGGTGGGATAAGTCATGGGACTATTTTGATGAATTCCTGAGATTGAAGTAGACACACGTCAAATAAACCGGGTAAATATTAAAAGTTTGCTCGCTCCGCGCTCGGAAATTTCTGGTCCGATTCGGCCGAGTGACCACTCAAAATGTTCCTCTAGACAAGCTCTATCCAACGGTGTCATCAGTAGTGGGACTATTTTGATGAATTCCTGAGAAAAAAATTCACACACGTCAAATAAACCGGGTAAATATTAAAAGTTTGCTCGCTCCGCGCTCGGAAATTTCTGGTCCGATTCGGCCGTGTGACCACTCAAAATGTTCCTCGAGACAAGCTCTATCCAACGGTGGCATCAGTGGTGGGACCATTTTGATGAATTCCTGAGAAAAAAATTCACACACGTCAAATAAACCGGGTAAATATTAAAAGTTTGCTCGCTCCGCGCTCGGAAATTTCTGGTCCGATTCGGCCGAGTGACCACTCAAAATGTTCCTCTAGACAAGCTCTATCCAACGGTGGCATCAGTAGTGGGACTATTTTGATGAATTACTGAGAAAAAAATTCACACACGTCAAATAAACAGGGTAATTATCAATAGTTTGCACGCTCCGCGCTCAGAAATTTCTGGTCCGATTCGGCCGAGTGACCACTCAAAATGTTCCTCTAGACTAGTTCTATCCAATGGTGCGATCAGTCGTGGGACTATTTTGATGAATTACTGAGAAAAAAATTCACACACGTCAAATAAACCGGGTAATTATCAATAGTTTGCAAGCTCCGCGCTCGGAAATTTCTTGTCTAATTCGGCCGAGTGACCACTCAAAATGTTCCTCTAGACAAGCTCTATCCAACGGTGGGATAAGCCGTGGGACTATTTTGATGAATTCCTGAGAAAAAAATTCACACACGTCAAATAAACCGGGTAAATATTAAAAGTTTGCTCGCTCCGCGCTCGGAAATTTCTGGTCCGATTCGGCTGAGTGACCACTCAAAATGTTCCTCTAGACAAGCTCTATCCAACGGTGGCATCAGTAGTGGGACTATTTTGATGAATTACTGAGAAAAAAATTCACACACGTCAAATAAACCGGGTAATTATCAATAGTTTGCAAGCTCCGCGCTCGGAAATTTCTTGTCTGATTCGGCCGAGTGACCACTCAAAATGTTCCTCGAGACAAGCTCTATCCAACGGTGGCATCAGTGGTGGGACTATTTTGATGAATTCCTGAGATAGAAGTAGACACACGTCAAATAAACAGGGTAATTATCAATAGTTTGCACGCTCCGCGCTCAGAAATTTCTGGTCCGATTCGGCCGAGTGACCACTCAAAATGTTCCTCTAGACTAGTTCTATCCAATGGTGCGATCAGTCGTGGGACTATTTTGATGAATTACTGAGAAAAAAATTCACACACGTCAAATAAACCGGGTAATTATCAATAGTTTGCAAGCTCCGCGCTCGGAAATTTCTTGTCTGATTCGGCCGTGTGACCACTCAAAATGTTCCTCTAGACAAGCTCTATCCAACGGTGGGATAAGTCGTGGGACTATTTTGGTGACTTCCTGAGATAGAAGTAGACACACGTCAAATAAACCGGGTAAATATTAAAAGTTTGCTCGCTCCGCGCTCGGAAATTTCTGGTCCGATTCGGCTGAGTGACCACTCAAAATGTTCCTCTAGACAAGCTCTATCCAACGGCGGGATCAGCCGTGGGACTATTTTGATGAATTCCTGAGAAAAAAATTCACACATGTCAAATAAACCGGGTAATTATCAATAGTTTGCAAGCTCCGCGCTCGGAAATTTCTTGTCTAATTCGGCCGAGTGACCACTCAAAATGTTCCTCTAGACAAGCTCTATCCAACGGTGGGATAAGTCGTGGGACTATTTTGATGAATTCCTGAGAAAAAAATTCACACACGTCAAATAAACCGGGTAAATATTAACAGTTTGCTCGCTCCGCGCTCGGAAATTTCTTGTCTGATTCGGCCGATTGACCACTCAAAATGTTCCTCGAGACAAGCTCTATCCAACGGTGGCATCAGTGGTGGGACTATTTTGATGAATTCCTGAGATAGAAGTAGACACACGTCAAATAAACAGGGTAATTATCAATAGTTTGCACGCTCCGCGCTCAGAAATTTCTGGTCCGATTCGGCCGAGTGACCACTCAAAATGTTCCTCTAGACTAGTTCTATCCAATGGTGCGATCAGTCGTGGGACTATTTTGATGAATTACTGAGAAAAAAATTCACACACGTCAAATAAACCGGGTAATTATCAATAGTTTGCAAGCTCCGCGCTCGGAAATTTCTTGTCTGATTCGGCCGAGTGACCACTCAAAATGTTCCTCTAGACAAGCTCTATCCAACGGTGGCATCAGTAGTGGGACTATTTTGATGAATTACTGAGAAAAAAATTCACACACGTCAAATAAACCGGGTAATTATCAATAGTTTGCAAGCTCCGCGCTCGGAAATTTCTTGTCTGATTCGGCCGAGTGACCACTCAAAATGTTCCTCGAGACAAGCTCTATCCAACGGCGGGATCAGCCGTGGGACTATTTTGATGAATTCCTGAGATAGAAGTAGACACACGTCAAATAAACCGGGTAAATATTAAAAGTTTGCTCGCTCCGCGCTCGGAAATTTCTGGTCCGATTCGGCCGAGTGACCCCTCAAAATGTTCCTCTAGACAAGCTCTATCCAACGGTGTCATCAGTAGTGGGACTATTTTGATGAATTCCTGAGAAAAAAATTCACACACGTCAAATAAACCGGGTAAATATTAAAAGTTTGCTCGCTCCGCGCTCGGAAATTTCTGGTCCGATTCGGCTGAGTGACCACTCAAAATGTTCCTCTAGACAAGCTCTATCCACCGGCGGGATCAGCCGTGGGACTATTTTGATGAATTCCTGAGATAGAAGTAGACACACGTCAAATAAACCGGGTAAATATTAAAAGTTTGCTCGCTCCGCGCTCGGAAATTTCTGGTCCGATTCGGCCGAGTGACCCCTCAAAATGTTCCTCTAGACAAGCTCTATCCAACGGTGTCATCAGTAGTGGGACTATTTTGATGAATTACTGAGAAAAAAATTCACACACGTCAAATAAACCGGGTAAATATTAAAAGTTTGCTCGCTCCGCGCTCGGAAATTTCTGGTCCGATTCGGCCGAGTGACCACTCAAAATGTTCCTCTAGACAAGCTCTATCCACCGGCGGGATCAGCCGTGGGACTATTTTGATGAATTCCTGAGAAAAAAATTCACAAACGTCAAATAAACCGGGTAAATATTAAAAGTTTGCTCGCTCCGCGCTCGGAAATTTCTGGTCCGATTCGGCCGTGTGACCACTCAAAATGTTCCTCTAGACAAGCTCTATCCAACGGTGGGATAAGTCGTGGGACTATTTTGATGAATTCCTGAGAAAAAAATCAACAAACGTCAAATAAACCGGGTAAATATTAAAAGTTTGCTCGCTCCGCGCTCGGAAATTTCTGGTCCGATTCGGCCGTGTGACCACTCAAAATGTTCCTCTAGACAAGCTCTATCCAACGGTATTATCAGTCGTCGGACTATTTTGATGAATTCCAGAGATAGGAGTAGACATACGTAAAATAAACCGGGTAAATATTAAAAGTTTGCACGCTCCGCACTCGGAAATTTCTGGTCTGATTCGTCCGAGTGACCACTCAAAATGTTCCTCTAGACTAGCTCTATCCAACGGTGGGATCAGCCGTGGGACTATTTTGATGAATTCCTGAGATTGAAGTAGACACACGTCAAATAAACCGGGTAAATATTAAAAGTTTGCTCGCTCAGCGCTCGGAAATTTCTGGTCCGATTCGGCCGAGTGACCCCTCAAAATGTTCCTCTAGACAAGCTCTATCCAACGGTGTCATCAGTAGTGGGACTATTTTGATGAATTCCTGAGAAAAAAATTCACAAACGTCAAATAAACCGGGTAAATATTAAAAGTTTGCACGCTCCGCGCTCGGAAATTTCTGGTCCGATTCGGCCGTGTGACCACTCAAAATGTTCCTCTAGACAAGCTCTATCCAACGGTGGGATAAGTCGTGGGACTATTTTGATGAATTCCTGAGAAAAAAATCAACAAACGTCAAATAAACCGGGTAAATATTAAAAGTTTGCTCGCTCCGCGCTCGGAAATTTCTGGTCCGATTCGGCCGTGTGACCACTCAAAATGTTCCTCTAGACAAGCTCTATCCAACGGCGGGATCAGCCGTGGGACTATTTTGATGAATTCCTGAGATAGAAGTAGACACACGTCAAATAAACCGGGTAAATATTAAAAGTTTGCTCGCTCCGCGCTCGGAAATTTCTGGTCCGATTCGGCCGAGTGACCCCTCAAAATGTTCCTCTAGACAAGCTCTATCCAACGGCGGGATCAGCCGTGGGACTATTTTGATGAATTCCTGAGATAGAAGTAGACACACGTCAAATAAACCGGGTAAATATTAAAAGTTTGCTCGCTCCGCGCTCGGAAATTTCTGGACAGATTCGGCCGAGTGACCCCTCAAAATGTTCCTCTAGACAAGCTCTATCCAACGGTGTCATCAGTAGTGGGACTATTTTGATGAATTACTGAGAAAAAAATTCACACACGTCAAATAAACCGGGTAAATATTAAAAGTTTGCTCGCTCCGCGCTCGGAAATTTCTGGTCCGATTCGGCCGAGTGACCACTCAAAATGTTCCTCTAGACAAGCTCTATCCAACGGTGTCATCAGTAGTGGGACTATTTTGATGAATTCCTGAGAAAAAAATTCACACACGTCAAATAAACCGGGTAATTATCAATAGTTTGCAAGCTCCGCGCTCGGAAATTTCTTGTCTGATTCGGCCGAGTGACCACTCAAAATGTTCCTCTAGACAAGCTCTATCCAACGGTGGCATCAGTGGTGGGACTATTTTGATGAATTCCTGAGATAGAAGTAGACACACGTCAAATAAACAGGGTAATTATCAATAGTTTGCACGCTCCGCGCTCAGAAATTTCTGGTCCAATTCGGCCGAGTGACCACTCAAAATGTTCCTCTAGACTAGTTCTATCCAATGGTGCGATCAGTCGTGGGACTATTTTGATGAATTACTGAGAAAAAAATTCACAAACGTCAAATAAACCGGGTAAATATTAAAAGTTTGCACGCTCCGCACTCGGAAATTTCTGGTCTGATTCGTCCGAGTGACCACTCAAAATGTTCCTCTAGACTAGCTCTATCCAACGGTGGGATCATTCGTGGGACTATTTTGATGAATTCCTGAGAAAAAAATTCACACACGTCAAATAAACCGGGTAAATATTAAAAGTTTGCACGCTCCGCGCTCGGAAATTTCTGGTCCGATTCGGCTGAGTGACCACTCAAAATGTTCCTCTAGACAAGCTCTATCCAACGGTGTCATCAGTAGTGGGACTATTTTGATGAATTACTGAGAAAAAAATTCACACACGTCAAATAAACCGGGTAAATATTAAAAGTTTGCTCGCTCCGCGCTCGGAAATTTCTGGTCCGATTCGGCCGTGTGACCACTCAAAATGTTCCTCTAGACAAGCTCTATCCAACGGTGGCATCAGTGGTGGGACTATTTTGATGAATTCCTGAGATAGAAGTAGACACACGTCAAATAAACAGGGTAATTATCAATAGTTTGCACGCTCCGCGCTCAGAAATTTCTGGTCCGATTCGGCCGAGTGACCACTCAAAATGTTCCTCTAGACAAGCTCTATCCAACGGTGGGATAAGTCGTGGGACTATTTTGATGAATTCCTGAGAAAAAACTTCACAAACGTCAAATAAACCGGGTAAATATTAAAAGTTTGCTCGCTCCGCGCTCGGAAATTTCTGGTCCGATTCGGCCGTGTGACCACTCAAAATGTTCCTCTAGACAAGCTCTATCCAACGGTGGGATAAGTCGTGGGACTATTTTGATGAATTCCTGAGAAAAAAATCAACAAACGTCAAATAAACCGGGTAAATATTAAAAGTTTGCTCGCTCCGCGCTCGGAAATTTCTGGTCCGATTCGGCCGTGTGACCACTCAAAATGTTCCTCTAGACAAGCTCTATCCAACGGTATTATCAGTCGTCGGACTATTTTGATGAATTCCAGAGATAGGAGTAGACATACGTAAAATAAACCGGGTAAATATTAAAAGTTTGCACGCTCCGCACTCGGAAATTTCTGGTCTGATTCGTCCGAGTGACCACTCAAAATGTTCCTCTAGACTAGCTCTATCCAACGGTGGGATCATTCGTGGGACTATTTTGATGAATTCCTGAGAAAAAAATTCACACACGTCAAATAAACCGGGTAAATATTAAAAGTTTGCTCGCTCCGCGCTCGGAAATTTCTGGTCCGATTCGGCTGAGTGACCACTCAAAATGTTCCTCTAGACAAGCTCTATCCAACGGCGGGATCAGCCGTGGGACTATTTTGATGAATTCCTGAGAAAAAAATTCACACATGTCAAATAAACCAGGTAAATATTAAAAGTTTGCACGCTCCGCGCTCGGAAATTTCTGGTCCGATTCGGCCGAGTGACCACTCAAAATGTTCCTCTAGACAAGCTCTATCCAACGGTGGGATAAGTCATGGGACTATTTTGATGAATTCCTGAGATTGAAGTAGACACACGTCAAATAAACCGGGTAAATATTAAAAGTTTGCTCGCTCCGCGCTCGGAAATTTCTGGTCCGATTCGGCCGAGTGACCACTCAAAATGTTCCTCTAGACAAGCTCTATCCAACGGTGTCATCAGTAGTGGGACTATTTTGATGAATTCCTGAGAAAAAAATTCACACACGTCAAATAAACCGGGTAAATATTAAAAGTTTGCTCGCTCCGCGCTCGGAAATTTCTGGTCCGATTCGGCCGTGTGACCACTCAAAATGTTCCTCGAGACAAGCTCTATCCAACGGTGGCATCAGTGGTGGGACCATTTTGATGAATTCCTGAGAAAAAAATTCACACACGTCAAATAAACCGGGTAAATATTAAAAGTTTGCTCGCTCCGCGCTCGGAAATTTCTGGTCCGATTCGGCTGAGTGACCACTCAAAATGTTCCTCTAGACAAGCTCTATCCAACGGTGGCATCAGTAGTGGGACTATTTTGATGAATTACTGAGAAAAAAATTCACACACGTCAAATAAACAGGGTAATTATCAATAGTTTGCACGCTCCGCGCTCAGAAATTTCTGGTCCGATTCGGCCGAGTGACCACTCAAAATGTTCCTCTAGACTAGTTCTATCCAATGGTGCGATCAGTCGTGGGACTATTTTGATGAATTACTGAGAAAAAAATTCACACACGTCAAATAAACCGGGTAAATATTAAAAGTTTGCTCGCTCCGCGCTCGGAAATTTCTGGTCCGATTCGGCCGTGTGACCACTCAAAATGTTCCTCGAGACAAGCTCTATCCAACGGTGGCATCAGTGGTGGGACCATTTTGATGAATTCCTGAGAAAAAAATTCACACACGTCAAATAAACCGGGTAAATATTAAAAGTTTGCTCGCTCCGCGCTCGGAAATTTCTGGTCCGATTCGGCTGAGTGACCACTCAAAATGTTCCTCTAGACAAGCTCTATCCAACGGTGGCATCAGTAGTGGGACTATTTTGATGAATTACTGAGAAAAAAATTCACACACGTCAAATAAACCGGGTAATTATCAATAGTTTGCAAGCTCCGCGCTCGGAAATTTCTTGTCTGATTCGGCCGAGTGACCACTCAAAATGTTCCTCGAGACAAGCTCTATCCAACGGTGGCATCAGTGGTGGGACTATTTTGATGAATTCCTGAGATAGAAGTAGACACACGTCAAATAAACAGGGTAATTATCAATAGTTTGCACGCTCCGCGCTCAGAAATTTCTGGTCCGATTCGGCCGAGTGACCACTCAAAATGTTCCTCTAGACTAGTTCTATCCAATGGTGCGATCAGTCGTGGGACTATTTTGATGAATTACTGAGAAAAAAATTCACACACGTCAAATAAACCGGGTAATTATCAATAGTTTGCAAGCTCCGCGCTCGGAAATTTCTTGTCTGATTCGGCCGTGTGACCACTCAAAATGTTCCTCTAGACAAGCTCTATCCAACGGTGGGATAAGTCGTGGGACTATTTTGGTGACTTCCTGAGATAGAAGTAGACACACGTCAAATAAACCGGGTAAATATTAAAAGTTTGCTCGCTCCGCGCTCGGAAATTTCTGGTCCGATTCGGCTGAGTGACCACTCAAAATGTTCCTCTAGACAAGCTCTATCCAACGGCGGGATCAGCCGTGGGACTATTTTGATGAATTCCTGAGAAAAAAATTCACACATGTCAAATAAACCGGGTAATTATCAATAGTTTGCAAGCTCCGCGCTCGGAAATTTCTTGTCTAATTCGGCCGAGTGACCACTCAAAATGTTCCTCGAGACAAGCTCTATCCAACGGTGGCATCAGTGGTGGGACTATTTTGATGAATTCCTGAGATAGAAGTAGACACACGTCAAATAAACAGGGTAATTATCAATAGTTTGCTCGCTCCGCGCTCGGAAATTTCTGGTCCGATTCGGCCGTGTGACCACTCAAAATGTTCCTCTAGACAAGCTCTATCCAACGGTGGCATCAGTGGTGGGACTATTTTGATGAATTCCTGAGATAGAAGTAGACACACGTCAAATAAACAGGGTAATTATCAATAGTTTGCACGCTCCGTGCTCAGAAATTTTTGGTCCAATTCGGCCGAGTGACCACTCAAAATGTTCCTCTAGACTAGTTCTATCCAATGGTGCGATCAGTCGTGGGACTATTTTGATGAATTACTGAGAAAAAAATTCACAAACGTCAAATAAACCGGGTAAATATTAACAGTTTGCTCGCTCCGCGCTCGGAAATTTCTTGTCTGATTCGGCCGATTGACCACTCAAAATGTTCCTCGAGACAAGCTCTATCCAACGGTGGCATCAGTGGTGGGACTATTTTGATGAATTCCTGAGATAGAAGTAGACACACGTCAAATAAACAGGGTAATTATCAATAGTTTGCTCGCTCCGCGCTCGGAAATTTCTGGTCCGATTCGGCCGTGTGACCACTCAAAATGTTCCTCTAGACAAGCTCTATCCAACGGTGGGATAAGTCGTGGGACTATTTTGGTGACTTCCTGAGATAGAAGTAGACACACGTCAAATAAACCGGGTAAATATTAAAAGTTTGCTCGCTCCGCGCTCGGAAATTTCTGGTTCGATTCGGCTGAGTGACCACTCAAAATGTTCCTCTAGACAAGCTCTATCCACCGGCGGGATCAGCCGTGGGACTATTTTGATGAATTCCTGAGATAGAAGTAGACACACGTCAAATAAACCGGGTAAATATTAAAAGTTTGCTCGCTCCGCGCTCGGAAATTTCTGGTCCGATTCGGCCGAGTGACCCCTCAAAATGTTCCTCTAGACAAGCTCTATCCAACGGCGGGATCAGCCGTGGGACTATTTTGATGAATTCCTGAGATAGAAGTAGACACACGTCAAATAAACCGGGTAAATATTAAAAGTTTGCTCGCTCCGCGCTCGGAAATTTCTGGACAGATTCGGCCGAGTGACCCCTCAAAATGTTCCTCTAGACAAGCTCCATCCAACGGTGTCATCAGTAGTGGGACTATTTTGATGAATTACTGAGAAAAAAATTCACACACGTCAAATAAACCGGGTAAATATTAAAAGTTTGCTCGCTCCGCGCTCGGAAATTTCTGGACAGATTCGGCCGAGTGACCCCTCAAAATGTTCCTCTAGACAAGCTCCATCCAACGGTGTCATCAGTAGTGGGACTATTTTGATGAATTACTGAGAAAAAAATTCACACACGTCAAATAAACCGGGTAAATATTAAAAGTTTGCACGCTCCGCGCTCAGAAATTTCTGGTCCGATTCGGCCGAGTGACCACTCAAAATGTTCCTCTAGACAAGCTCTATCCAACGGTGGGATAAGTCGTGGGACTATTTTGATGAATTCCTGAGAAAAAAATTCACAAACGTCAAATAAACCGGGTAAATATTAAAAGTTTGCTCGCTCCGCGCTCGGAAATTTCTGGTCCGATTCGGCCGTGTGACCACTCAAAATGTTCCTCTAGACAAGCTCTATCCAACGGTGGGATAAGTCGTGGGACTATTTTGATGAATTCCTGAGAAAAAAATCAACAAACGTCAAATAAACCGGGTAAATATTAAAAGTTTGCTCGCTCCGCGCTCGGAAATTTCTGGTCCGATTCGGCCGTGTGACCACTCAAAATGTTCCTCTAGACAAGCTCTATCCAACGGTATTATCAGTCGTCGGACTATTTTGATGAATTCCAGAGATAGGAGTAGACATACGTAAAATAAACCGGGTAAATATTAAAAGTTTGCACGCTCCGCACTCGGAAATTTCTGGTCTGATTCGTCCGAGTGACCACTCAAAATGTTCCTCTAGACTAGCTCTATCCAACGGTGGGATCATTCGTGGGACTATTTTGATGAATTCCTGAGAAAAAAATTCACACACGTCAAATAAACCGGGTAAATATTAAAAGTTTGCTCGCTCCGCGCTCGGAAATTTCTGGTCCGATTCGGCTGAGTGACCACTCAAAATGTTCCTCTAGACAAGCTCTATCCAACGGCGGGATCAGCCGTGGGACTATTTTGATGAATTCCTGAGAAAAAAATTCACACATGTCAAATAAACCAGGTAAATATTAAAAGTTTGCACGCTCCGCGCTCGGAAATTTCTGGTCCGATTCGGCCGAGTGACCACTCAAAATGTTCCTCTAGACAAGCTCTATCCAACGGTGTCATCAGTAGTGGGACTATTTTGATGAATTCCTGAGAAAAAAATTCACACACGTCAAATAAACCGGGTAAATATTAAAAGTTTGCTCGCTCCGCGCTCGGAAATTTCTGGTCCGATTCGGCCGTGTGACCACTCAAAATGTTCCTCTAGACAAGCTCTATCCAACGGTGGGATAAGTCGTGGGACTATTTTGGTGACTTCCTGAGATAGAAGTAGACACACGTCAAATAAACCGGGTAAATATTAAAAGTTTGCTCGCTCCGCGCTCGGAAATTTCTGGTTCGATTCGGCTGAGTGACCACTCAAAATGTTCCTCTAGACAAGCTCTATCCACCGGCGGGATCAGCCGTGGGACTATTTTGATGAATTCCTGAGATAGAAGTAGACACACGTCAAATAAACCGGGTAAATATTAAAAGTTTGCTCGCTCCGCGCTCGGAAATTTCTGGTCCGATTCGGCCGAGTGACCCCTCAAAATGTTCCTCTAGACAAGCTCTATCCAACGGCGGGATCAGCCGTGGGACTATTTTGATGAATTCCTGAGATAGAAGTAGACACACGTCAAATAAACCGGGTAAATATTAAAAGTTTGCTCGCTCCGCGCTCGGAAATTTCTGGACAGATTCGGCCGAGTGACCCCTCAAAATGTTCCTCTAGACAAGCTCTATCCAACGGTGTCATCAGTAGTGGGACTATTTTGATGAATTACTGAGAAAAAAATTCACACACGTCAAATAAACCGGGTAAATATTAAAAGTTTGCTCGCTCCGCGCTCGGAAATTTCTGGTCCGATTCGGCCGAGTGACCACTCAAAATGTTCCTCTAGACAAGCTCTATCCAACGGTGTCATCAGTAGTGGGACTATTTTGATGAATTCCTGAGAAAAAAATTCACACACGTCAAATAAACCGGGTAAATATTAAAAGTTTGCTCGCTCCGCGGTTCGGAAATTTCTGGTCCGATTCGGCCGAGTGACCAATCAAAATGTTCCTCGAGACAAGCTCTATCCAACGGTGGCATCAGTGGTGGGACCATTTTGATGAATTCCTGAGAAAAAAATTCACACACGTCAAATAAACCGGGTAATTACCAATAGTTTGCAAGCTCCGCGCTCGGAAATTTCTTGTCTGATTCGGCCGAGTGACCACTCAAAATGTTCCTCTAGACAAGCTCTATCCAACGGTGGCATCAGTGGTGGGACTATTTTGATGAATTCCTGAGATAGAAGTAGACACACGTCAAATAAACAGGGTAATTATCAATAGTTTGCACGCTCCGCGCTCAGAAATTTTTGGTCCAATTCGGCCGAGTGACCACTCAAAATGTTCCTCTAGACTAGTTCTATCCAATGGTGCGATCAGTCGTGGGACTATTTTGATGAATTACTGAGAAAAAAATTCACAAACGTCAAATAAACCGGGTAAATATTAAAAGTTTGCACGCTCCGCACTCGGAAATTTCTGGTCTGATTCGTCCGAGTGACCACTCAAAATGTTCCTCTAGACTAGCTCTATCCAACGGTGGGATCATTCGTGGGACTATTTTGATGAATTTCTGAGAAAAAAATTCACACACGTCAAATAAACCGGGTAAATATTAAAAGTTTGCACGCTCCGCGCTCGGAAATTTCTGGTCCGATTCGGCTGAGTGACCACTCAAAATGTTCCTCTAGACAAGCTCTATCCAACGGTGTCATCAGTAGTGGGACTATTTTGATGAATTACTGAGAAAAAAATTCACACACGTCAAATAAACCGGGTAAATATTAAAAGTTTGCTCGCTCCGCGCTCGGAAATTTCTGGTCCGATTCGGCCGTGTGACCACTCAAAATGTTCCTCTAGACAAGCTCTATCCAACGGTGGCATCAGTGGTGGGACTATTTTGATGAATTCCTGAGATAGAAGTAGACACACGTCAAATAAACAGGGTAATTATCAATAGTTTGCACGCTCCGCGCTCAGAAATTTCTGGTCCGATTCGGCCGAGTGACCACTCAAAATGTTCCTCTAGACAAGCTCTATCCAACGGTGGGATAAGTCGTGGGACTATTTTGATGAATTCCTGAGAAAAAAATTCACAAACGTCAAATAAACCGGGTAAATATTAAAAGTTTGCTCGCTCCGCGCTCGGAAATTTCTGGTCCGATTCGGCCGTGTGACCACTCAAAATGTTCCTCTAGACAAGCTCTATCCAACGGTGGGATAAGTCGTGGGACTATTTTGATGAATTCCTGAGAAAAAAATCAACAAACGTCAAATAAACCGGGTAAATATTAAAAGTTTGCTCGCTCCGCGCTCGTAAATTTCTGGTCCGATTCGGCCGTGTGACCACTCAAAATGTTCCTCTAGACAAGCTCTATCCAACGGTATTATCAGTCGTCGGACTATTTTGATGAATTCCAGAGATAGGAGTAGACATACGTAAAATAAACCGGGTAAATATTAAAAGTTTGCACGCTCCGCACTCGGAAATTTCTGGTCTGATTCGTCCGAGTGACCACTCAAAATGTTCCTCTAGACTAGCTCTATCCAACGGTGGGATCATTCGTGGGACTATTTTGATGAATTCCTGAGAAAAAAATTCACACACGTCAAATAAACCGGGTAAATATTAAAAGTTTGCTCGCTCCGCGCTCGGAAATTTCTGGTCCGATTCGGCTGAGTGACCACTCAAAATGTTCCTCTAGACAAGCTCTATCCAACGGCGGGATCAGCCGTGGGACTATTTTGATGAATTCCTGAGAAAAAAATTCACACATGTCAAATAAACCAGGTAAATATTAAAAGTTTGCACGCTCCGCGCTCGGAAATTTCTGGTCCGATTCGGCCGAGTGACCACTCAAAATGTTCCTCTAGACAAGCTCTATCCAACGGTGTCATCAGTAGTGGGACTATTTTGATGAATTCCTGAGAAAAAAATTCACACACGTCAAATAAACCGGGTAAATATTAAAAGTTTGCTCGCTCCGCGCTCGGAAATTTCTGGTCCGATTCGGCCGTGTGACCACTCAAAATGTTCCTCGAGACAAGCTCTATCCAACGGTGTCATCAGTAGTGGGACTATTTTCATGAATTCCTGAGAAAAAAATTCACACACGTCAAATAAACCGGGTAAATATTAAAAGTTTGCTCGCTCCGCGCTCGGAAATTTCTGGTCCGATTCGGCCGAGTGACCACTCAAAATGTTCCTCTAGACAAGCTCTATCCAACGGTGTCATCAGTAGTGGGACTATTTTGATGAATTCCTGAGAAAAAAATTCACACACGTCAAATAAACCGGGTAAATATTAAAAGTTTGCTCGCTCCGCGCTCGGAAATTTCTGGTCCGATTCGGCCGTGTGACCACTCAAAATGTTCCTCGAGACAAGCTCTATCCAACGGTGGCATCAGTGGTGGGACCATTTTGATGAATTCCTGAGATAGAAGTAGACACACGTCAAATAAACCGGGTAATTATCAATAGTTTGCACGCTCCGCGCTCAGAAATTTCTGGTCCGATTCGGCCGAGTGACCACTCAAAATGTGCCTCTAGACAAGCTCTATCCAACGGCGGGATCAGCCGTGGGACTATTTTGATGAATTCCTGAGAAAAAAATTCACACATGTCAAATAAACCGGGTAATTATCAATAGTTTGCAAGCTCCGCGCTCGGAAATTTCTTGTCTGATTCGGCCGTGTGACCACTCAAAATGTTCCTCTAGACAAGCTCTATCCAACGGTGGGATAAGTCGTGGGACTATTTTGATGAATTCCTGAGAAAAAAATCAACAAACGTCAAATAAACCGGGTAAATATTAAAAGTTTGCTCGCTCCGCGCTCGGAAATTTCTGGTCCGATTCGGCTGAGTGACCACTCAAAATGTTCCTCTAGACAAGCTCTATCCAACGGTGGCATCAGTAGTGGGACTATTTTGATGAATTACTGAGAAAAAAATTCACACACGTCAAATAAACCGGGTAAATATTAAAAGTTTGCTCGCTCCGCGCTCGGAAATTTCTGGTCCGATTCGGCCGTGTGACCACTCAAAATGTTCCTCGAGACAAGCTCTATCCAACGGTGGCATCAGTGGTGGGACCATTTTGATGAATTCCTGAGATAGAAGTAGACACACGTCAAATAAACAGGGTAATTATCAATAGTTTGCACGCTCCGCGCTCAGAAATTTCTGGTCCGATTCGGCCGAGTGACCACTCAAAATGTTCCTCTAGACTAGTTCTATCCAATGGTGCGATCAGTCGTGGGACTATTTTGATGAATTACTGAGAAAAAAATTCACACACGTCAAATAAACCGGGTAATTATCAATAGTTTGCAAGCTCCGCGCTCGGAAATTTCTTGTCTCATTCGGCTGAGTGACCACTCAAAATGTTCCTCTAGACAAGCTCTATCCAACGGCGGGATCAGTAGTGGGACTATTTTGATGAATTCCTGAGATAGAAGTAGACACACGTCAAATAAACCGGGTAAATATTAAAAGTTTGCTCGCTCCGCGCTCGGAAATTTCTGGTCCGATTCGGCCGAGTGACCACTCAAAATATTCCTCTAGACAAGCTCTATCCAACGGTGTCATCAGTAGTGGGACTATTTTGATGAATTCCTGAGAAAAAAATTCACACACGTCAAATAAACCGGGTAAATATTAAAAGTTTGCTCGCTCCGCGGTTCGGAAATTTCTGGTCCGATTCGGCCGTGTGACCACTCAAAATGTTCCTCGAGACAAGCTCTATCCAATGGTGGCATCAGTGGTGGGACCATTTTGATGAATTCCTGAGAAAAAAATTCACACACGTCAAATAAACCGGGTAAATATTAAAAGTTTGCTCGCTCCGCGCTCGGAAATTTCTGGTCCGATTCGGCTGAGTGACCACTCAAAATGTTCCTCTAGACAAGCTCTATCCAACGGTGGCATCAGTAGTGGGACTATTTTGATGAATTACTGAGAAAAAAATTCACACACGTCAAATAAACCGGGTAATTATCAATAGTTTGCAAGCTCCGCGCTCGGAAATTTCTTGTCTGATTCGGCCGTGTGACCACTCAAAATGTTCCTCTAGACAAGCTCTATCCAACGGTGGGATAAGTCGTGGGACTATTTTGATGAATTCCTGAGAAAAAAATCAACAAACGTCAAGTAAACCGGGTAAATATTAAAAGTTTGCTCGCTCCGCGCTCGGAAATTTCTGGTCCGATTCGGCCGTGTGACCACTCAAAATGTTCCTCTAGACAAGCTCTATCCAACGGCGGGATCAGCCGTGGGACTATTTTGATGAATTCCTGAGAAAAAAATTCACACATGTCAAATAAACCGGGTAATTATCAATAGTTTGCAAGCTCCGCGCTCGGAAATTTCTTGTCTGATTCGGCCGTGTGACCACTCAAAATGTTCCTCTAGACAAGCTCTATCCAACGGTGGGATAAGTCGTGGGACTATTTTGATGAATTCCTGAGAAAAAAATCAACAAACGTCAAATAAACCGGGTAAATATTAAAAGTTTGCTCGCTCCGCGCTCGGAAATTTCTGGTCCGATTCGGCCGTGTGACCACTCAAAATGTTCCTCTAGACAAGCTCTATCCAACGGTGGGATAAGTCGTGGGACTATTTTGGTGACTTCCTGAGATAGAAGTAGACACACGTCAAATAAACAGGGTAATTATCAATAGTTTGCACGCTCCGCGCTCAGAAATTTCTGGTCCGATTCGGCCGAGTGACCACTCAAAATGTTCCTCTAGACTAGTTCTATCCAATGGTGCGATCAGTCGTGGGACTATTTTGATGAATTACTGAGAAAAAAATTCACACACGTCAAATAAACCGGGTAATTATCAATAGTTTGCAAGCTCCGCGCTCGGAAATTTCTTGTCTAATTCGGCCGAGTGACCACTCAAAATGTTCCTCTAGACAAGCTCTATCCAACGGTGGGATAAGTCGTGGGACTATTTTGATGAATTCCTGAGAAAAAAATTCACACACGTCAAATAAACCGGGTAATTATCAATAGTTTGCACGCTCCGCGCTCAGAAATTTCTGGTCCGATTCGGCCGAGTGACCACTCAAAATGTTCCTCTAGACTAGTTCTATCCAATGGTGCGATCAGTCGTGGGACTATTTTGATGAATTACTGAGAAAAAAATTCACACACGTCAAATAAACCGGGTAATTATCAATAGTTTGCTCGCTCCGCGCTCGGAAATTTCTGGTCCGATTCGGCCGTGTGACCACTCAAAATGTTCCTCTAGACAAGCTCTATCCAACGGCAGGATCAGTCGTGGGACTATTTTGATGAATTCCTGAGATAGAAGTAGACACACGTCAAATAAACCGGGTAAATATTAAAAGTTTGCTCGCTCCGCGCTCGGAAATTTCTGGTCCGATTCGGCCGAGTGACCCCTCAAAATGTTCCTCTAGACAAGCTCTATCCTTCGGCGGGATCAGCCGTGGGACTATTTTGATGAATTCCTGAGAAAAAAATTCACACATGTCAAATAAACCAGGTAAATATTAAAAGTTTGCACGCTCCGCGCTCGGAAATTTCTGGTCCGATTCGGCCGAGTGACCACTCAAAATGTTCCTCTAGACAAGCTCTATCCAACGGTGTCATCAGTAGTGGGACTATTTTGATGAATTCCTGAGAAAAAAATTCACACACGTCAAATAAACCGGGTAAATATTAAAAGTTTGCTCGCTCCGCGCTCGGAAATTTCTGGTCCGATTCGGCCGTGTGACCACTCAAAATGTTCCTCTAGACAAGCTCTATCCAACGGCGGGATCAGCCGTGGGACTATTTTGATGAATTCCTGAGAAAAAAATTCACACATGTCAAATAAACCAGGTAAATATTAAAAGTTTGCACGCTCCGCGCTCGGAAATTTCTGGTCCGATTCGGCCGAGTGACCACTCAAAATGTTCCTCTAGACAAGCTCTATCCAACGGTGTCATCAGTAGTGGGACTATTTTGATGAATTCCTGAGAAAAAAATTCACACACGTCAAATAAACCGGGTAAATATTAAAAGTTTGCTCGCTCCGCGCTCGGAAATTTCTGGTCCGATTCGGCCGTGTGACCACTCAAAATGTTCCTCGAGACAAGCTCTATCCAACGGTGTCATCAGTAGTGGGACTATTTTCATGAATTCCTGAGAAAAAAATTCACACACGTCAAATAAACCGGGTAAATATTAAAAGTTTGCTCGCTCCGCGCTCGGAAATTTCTGGTCCGATTCGGCCGAGTGACCACTCAAAATGTTCCTCTAGACAAGCTCTATCCAACGGTGTCATCAGTAGTGGGACTATTTTGATGAATTCCTGAGAAAAAAATTCACACACGTCAAATAAACCGGGTAAATATTAAAAGTTTGCTCGCTCCGCGCTCGGAAATTTCTGGTCCGATTCGGCCGTGTGACCACTCAAAATGTTCCTCGAGACAAGCTCTATCCAACGGTGGCATCAGTGGTGGGACCATTTTGATGAATTCCTGAGATAGAAGTAGACACACGTCAAATAAACCGGGTAATTATCAATAGTTTGCACGCTCCGCGCTCAGAAATTTCTGGTCCGATTCGGCCGAGTGACCACTCAAAATGTGCCTCTAGACAAGCTCTATCCAACGGCGGGATCAGCCGTGGGACTATTTTGATGAATTCCTGAGAAAAAAATTCACACATGTCAAATAAACCGGGTAATTATCAATAGTTTGCAAGCTCCGCGCTCGGAAATTTCTTGTCTGATTCGGCCGTGTGACCACTCAAAATGTTCCTCTAGACAAGCTCTATCCAACGGTGGGATAAGTCGTGGGACTATTTTGATGAATTCCTGAGAAAAAAATCAACAAACGTCAAATAAACCGGGTAAATATTAAAAGTTTGCTCGCTCCGCGCTCGGAAATTTCTGGTCCGATTCGGCTGAGTGACCACTCAAAATGTTCCTCTAGACAAGCTCTATCCAACGGTGGCATCAGTAGTGGGACTATTTTGATGAATTACTGAGAAAAAAATTCACACACGTCAAATAAACCGGGTAAATATTAAAAGTTTGCTCGCTCCGCGCTCGGAAATTTCTGGTCCGATTCGGCCGTGTGACCACTCAAAATGTTCCTCGAGACAAGCTCTATCCAACGGTGGCATCAGTGGTGGGACCATTTTGATGAATTCCTGAGATAGAAGTAGACACACGTCAAATAAACAGGGTAATTATCAATAGTTTGCACGCTCCGCGCTCAGAAATTTCTGGTCCGATTCGGCCGAGTGACCACTCAAAATGTTCCTCTAGACTAGTTCTATCCAATGGTGCGATCAGTCGTGGGACTATTTTGATGAATTACTGAGAAAAAAATTCACACACGTCAAATAAACCGGGTAATTATCAATAGTTTGCAAGCTCCGCGCTCGGAAATTTCTTGTCTCATTCGGCTGAGTGACCACTCAAAATGTTCCTCTAGACAAGCTCTATCCAACGGCGGGATCAGTAGTGGGACTATTTTGATGAATTCCTGAGATAGAAGTAGACACACGTCAAATAAACCGGGTAAATATTAAAAGTTTGCTCGCTCCGCGCTCGGAAATTTCTGGTCCGATTCGGCCGAGTGACCACTCAAAATATTCCTCTAGACAAGCTCTATCCAACGGTGTCATCAGTAGTGGGACTATTTTGATGAATTCCTGAGAAAAAAATTCACACACGTCAAATAAACCGGGTAAATATTAAAAGTTTGCTCGCTCCGCGGTTCGGAAATTTCTGGTCCGATTCGGCCGTGTGACCACTCAAAATGTTCCTCGAGACAAGCTCTATCCAATGGTGGCATCAGTGGTGGGACCATTTTGATGAATTCCTGAGAAAAAAATTCACACACGTCAAATAAACCGGGTAAATATTAAAAGTTTGCTCGCTCCGCGCTCGGAAATTTCTGGTCCGATTCGGCTGAGTGACCACTCAAAATGTTCCTCTAGACAAGCTCTATCCAACGGTGGCATCAGTAGTGGGACTATTTTGATGAATTACTGAGAAAAAAATTCACACACGTCAAATAAACCGGGTAATTATCAATAGTTTGCAAGCTCCGCGCTCGGAAATTTCTTGTCTGATTCGGCCGTGTGACCACTCAAAATGTTCCTCTAGACAAGCTCTATCCAACGGTGGGATAAGTCGTGGGACTATTTTGATGAATTCCTGAGAAAAAAATCAACAAACGTCAAGTAAACCGGGTAAATATTAAAAGTTTGCTCGCTCCGCGCTCGGAAATTTCTGGTCCGATTCGGCCGTGTGACCACTCAAAATGTTCCTCTAGACAAGCTCTATCCAACGGCGGGATCAGCCGTGGGACTATTTTGATGAATTCCTGAGAAAAAAATTCACACACGTCAAATAAACCGGGTAAATATTAAAAGTTTGCTCGCTCCGCGCTCGGAAATTTCTGGTCCGATTCGGCCGTGTGACCACTCAAAATGTTCCTCTAGACAAGCTCTATCCAACGGTGGGATAAGTCGTGGGACTATTTTGGTGACTTCCTGAGATAGAAGTAGACACACGTCAAATAAACCGGGTAAATATTAAAAGTTTGCTCGCTCCGCGCTCGGAAATTTCTGGTTCGATTCGGCTGAGTGACCACTCAAAATGTTCCTCTAGACAAGCTCTATCCACCGGCGGGATCAGCCGTGGGACTATTTTGATGAATTCCTGAGATAGAAGTAGACACACGTCAAATAAACCGGGTAAATATTAAAAGTTTGCTCGCTCCGCGCTCGGAAATTTCTGGTCCGATTCGGCCGAGTGACCCCTCAAAATGTTCCTCTAGACAAGCTCTATCCAACGGCGGGATCAGCCGTGGGACTATTTTGATGAATTCCTGAGATAGAAGTAGACACACGTCAAATAAACCGGGTAAATATTAAAAGTTTGCTCGCTCCGCGCTCGGAAATTTCTGGACAGATTCGGCCGAGTGACCCCTCAAAATGTTCCTCTAGACAAGCTCTATCCAACGGTGTCATCAGTAGTGGGACTATTTTGATGAATTACTGAGAAAAAAATTCACACACGTCAAATAAACCGGGTAAATATTAAAAGTTTGCTCGCTCCGCGCTCGGAAATTTCTGGTCCGATTCGGCCGAGTGACCACTCAAAATGTTCCTCTAGACAAGCTCTATCCAACGGTGTCATCAGTAGTGGGACTATTTTGATGAATTCCTGAGAAAAAAATTCACACACGTCAAATAAACCGGGTAAATATTAAAAGTTTGCTCGCTCCGCGGTTCGGAAATTTCTGGTCCGATTCGGCCGAGTGACCAATCAAAATGTTCCTCGAGACAAGCTCTATCCAACGGTGGCATCAGTGGTGGGACCATTTTGATGAATTCCTGAGAAAAAAATTCACACACGTCAAATAAACCGGGTAATTACCAATAGTTTGCAAGCTCCGCGCTCGGAAATTTCTTGTCTGATTCGGCCGAGTGACCACTCAAAATGTTCCTCTAGACAAGCTCTATCCAACGGTGGCATCAGTGGTGGGACTATTTTGATGAATTCCTGAGATAGAAGTAGACACACGTCAAATAAACAGGGTAATTATCAATAGTTTGCACGCTCCGCGCTCAGAAATTTTTGGTCCAATTCGGCCGAGTGACCACTCAAAATGTTCCTCTAGACTAGTTCTATCCAATGGTGCGATCAGTCGTGGGACTATTTTGATGAATTACTGAGAAAAAAATTCACAAACGTCAAATAAACCGGGTAAATATTAAAAGTTTGCACGCTCCGCACTCGGAAATTTCTGGTCTGATTCGTCCGAGTGACCACTCAAAATGTTCCTCTAGACTAGCTCTATCCAACGGTGGGATCATTCGTGGGACTATTTTGATGAATTTCTGAGAAAAAAATTCACACACGTCAAATAAACCGGGTAAATATTAAAAGTTTGCACGCTCCGCGCTCGGAAATTTCTGGTCCGATTCGGCTGAGTGACCACTCAAAATGTTCCTCTAGACAAGCTCTATCCAACGGTGTCATCAGTAGTGGGACTATTTTGATGAATTACTGAGAAAAAAATTCACACACGTCAAATAAACCGGGTAAATATTAAAAGTTTGCTCGCTCCGCGCTCGGAAATTTCTGGTCCGATTCGGCCGTGTGACCACTCAAAATGTTCCTCTAGACAAGCTCTATCCAACGGTGGCATCAGTGGTGGGACTATTTTGATGAATTCCTGAGATAGAAGTAGACACACGTCAAATAAACAGGGTAATTATCAATAGTTTGCACGCTCCGCGCTCAGAAATTTCTGGTCCGATTCGGCCGAGTGACCACTCAAAATGTTCCTCTAGACAAGCTCTATCCAACGGTGGGATAAGTCGTGGGACTATTTTGATGAATTCCTGAGAAAAAAATTCACAAACGTCAAATAAACCGGGTAAATATTAAAAGTTTGCTCGCTCCGCGCTCGGAAATTTCTGGTCCGATTCGGCCGTGTGACCACTCAAAATGTTCCTCTAGACAAGCTCTATCCAACGGTGGGATAAGTCGTGGGACTATTTTGATGAATTCCTGAGAAAAAAATCAACAAACGTCAAATAAACCGGGTAAATATTAAAAGTTTGCTCGCTCCGCGCTCGTAAATTTCTGGTCCGATTCGGCCGTGTGACCACTCAAAATGTTCCTCTAGACAAGCTCTATCCAACGGTATTATCAGTCGTCGGACTATTTTGATGAATTCCAGAGATAGGAGTAGACATACGTAAAATAAACCGGGTAAATATTAAAAGTTTGCACGCTCCGCACTCGGAAATTTCTGGTCTGATTCGTCCGAGTGACCACTCAAAATGTTCCTCTAGACTAGCTCTATCCAACGGTGGGATCATTCGTGGGACTATTTTGATGAATTCCTGAGAAAAAAATTCACACACGTCAAATAAACCGGGTAAATATTAAAAGTTTGCTCGCTCCGCGCTCGGAAATTTCTGGTCCGATTCGGCTGAGTGACCACTCAAAATGTTCCTCTAGACAAGCTCTATCCAACGGCGGGATCAGCCGTGGGACTATTTTGATGAATTCCTGAGAAAAAAATTCACACATGTCAAATAAACCAGGTAAATATTAAAAGTTTGCACGCTCCGCGCTCGGAAATTTCTGGTCCGATTCGGCCGAGTGACCACTCAAAATGTTCCTCTAGACAAGCTCTATCCAACGGTGTCATCAGTAGTGGGACTATTTTGATGAATTCCTGAGAAAAAAATTCACACACGTCAAATAAACCGGGTAAATATTAAAAGTTTGCTCGCTCCGCGCTCGGAAATTTCTGGTCCGATTCGGCCGTGTGACCACTCAAAATGTTCCTCGAGACAAGCTCTATCCAACGGTGTCATCAGTAGTGGGACTATTTTCATGAATTCCTGAGAAAAAAATTCACACACGTCAAATAAACCGGGTAAATATTAAAAGTTTGCTCGCTCCGCGCTCGGAAATTTCTGGTCCGATTCGGCCGAGTGACCACTCAAAATGTTCCTCTAGACAAGCTCTATCCAACGGTGTCATCAGTAGTGGGACTATTTTGATGAATTCCTGAGAAAAAAATTCACACACGTCAAATAAACCGGGTAAATATTAAAAGTTTGCTCGCTCCGCGCTCGGAAATTTCTGGTCCGATTCGGCCGTGTGACCACTCAAAATGTGCCTCTAGACAAGCTCTATCCAACGGCGGGATCAGCCGTGGGACTATTTTGATGAATTCCTGAGATAGAAGTAGACACACGTCAAATAAACCGGGTAATTATCAATAGTTTGCACGCTCCGCGCTCAGAAATTTCTGGTCCGATTCGGCCGAGTGACCACTCAAAATGTGCCTCTAGACAAGCTCTATCCAACGGCGGGATCAGCCGTGGGACTATTTTGATGAATTCCTGAGAAAAAAATTCACACATGTCAAATAAACCGGGTAATTATCAATAGTTTGCAAGCTCCGCGCTCGGAAATTTCTTGTCTGATTCGGCCGTGTGACCACTCAAAATGTTCCTCTAGACAAGCTCTATCCAACGGTGGGATAAGTCGTGGGACTATTTTGATGAATTCCTGAGAAAAAAATCAACAAACGTCAAATAAACCGGGTAAATATTAAAAGTTTGCTCGCTCCGCGCTCGGAAATTTCTGGTCCGATTCGGCTGAGTGACCACTCAAAATGTTCCTCTAGACAAGCTCTATCCAACGGTGGCATCAGTAGTGGGACTATTTTGATGAATTACTGAGAAAAAAATTCACACACGTCAAATAAACCGGGTAAATATTAAAAGTTTGCTCGCTCCGCGCTCGGAAATTTCTGGTCCGATTCGGCCGTGTGACCACTCAAAATGTTCCTCGAGACAAGCTCTATCCAACGGTGGCATCAGTGGTGGGACCATTTTGATGAATTCCTGAGATAGAAGTAGACACACGTCAAATAAACAGGGTAATTATCAATAGTTTGCACGCTCCGCGCTCAGAAATTTCTGGTCCGATTCGGCCGAGTGACCACTCAAAATGTTCCTCTAGACTAGTTCTATCCAATGGTGCGATCAGTCGTGGGACTATTTTGATGAATTACTGAGAAAAAAATTCACACACGTCAAATAAACCGGGTAATTATCAATAGTTTGCAAGCTCCGCGCTCGGAAATTTCTTGTCTCATTCGGCTGAGTGACCACTCAAAATGTTCCTCTAGACAAGCTCTATCCAACGGCGGGATCAGTAGTGGGACTATTTTGATGAATTCCTGAGATAGAAGTAGACACACGTCAAATAAACCGGGTAAATATTAAAAGTTTGCTCGCTCCGCGCTCGGAAATTTCTGGTCCGATTCGGCCGAGTGACCACTCAAAATATTCCTCTAGACAAGCTCTATCCAACGGTGTCATCAGTAGTGGGACTATTTTGATGAATTCCTGAGAAAAAAATTCACACACGTCAAATAAACCGGGTAAATATTAAAAGTTTGCTCGCTCCGCGGTTCGGAAATTTCTGGTCCGATTCGGCCGTGTGACCACTCAAAATGTTCCTCGAGACAAGCTCTATCCAATGGTGGCATCAGTGGTGGGACCATTTTGATGAATTCCTGAGAAAAAAATTCACACACGTCAAATAAACCGGGTAAATATTAAAAGTTTGCTCGCTCCGCGCTCGGAAATTTCTGGTCCGATTCGGCTGAGTGACCACTCAAAATGTTCCTCTAGACAAGCTCTATCCAACGGTGGCATCAGTAGTGGGACTATTTTGATGAATTACTGAGAAAAAAATTCACACACGTCAAATAAACCGGGTAATTATCAATAGTTTGCAAGCTCCGCGCTCGGAAATTTCTTGTCTGATTCGGCCGTGTGACCACTCAAAATGTTCCTCTAGACAAGCTCTATCCAACGGTGGGATAAGTCGTGGGACTATTTTGATGAATTCCTGAGAAAAAAATCAACAAACGTCAAGTAAACCGGGTAAATATTAAAAGTTTGCTCGCTCCGCGCTCGGAAATTTCTGGTCCGATTCGGCCGTGTGACCACTCAAAATGTTCCTCTAGACAAGCTCTATCCAACGGCGGGATCAGCCGTGGGACTATTTTGATGAATTCCTGAGAAAAAAATTCACACATGTCAAATAAACCGGGTAATTATCAATAGTTTGCAAGCTCCGCGCTCGGAAATTTCTTGTCTGATTCGGCCGTGTGACCACTCAAAATGTTCCTCTAGACAAGCTCTATCCAACGGTGGGATAAGTCGTGGGACTATTTTGATGAATTCCTGAGAAAAAAATCAACAAACGTCAAATAAACCGGGTAAATATTAAAAGTTTGCTCGCTCCGCGCTCGGAAATTTCTGGTCCGATTCGGCCGTGTGACCACTCAAAATGTTCCTCTAGACAAGCTCTATCCAACGGTGGGATAAGTCGTGGGACTATTTTGGTGACTTCCTGAGATAGAAGTAGACACACGTCAAATAAACAGGGTAATTATCAATAGTTTGCACGCTCCGCGCTCAGAAATTTCTGGTCCGATTCGGCCGAGTGACCACTCAAAATGTTCCTCTAGACTAGTTCTATCCAATGGTGCGATCAGTCGTGGGACTATTTTGATGAATTACTGAGAAAAAAATTCACACACGTCAAATAAACCGGGTAATTATCAATAGTTTGCAAGCTCCGCGCTCGGAAATTTCTTGTCTAATTCGGCCGAGTGACCACTCAAAATGTTCCTCTAGACAAGCTCTATCCAACGGTGGGATAAGTCGTGGGACTATTTTGATGAATTCCTGAGAAAAAAATTCACACACGTCAAATAAACCGGGTAATTATCAATAGTTTGCACGCTCCGCGCTCAGAAATTTCTGGTCCGATTCGGCCGAGTGACCACTCAAAATGTTCCTCTAGACTAGTTCTATCCAATGGTGCGATCAGTCGTGGGACTATTTTGATGAATTACTGAGAAAAAAATTCACACACGTCAAATAAACCGGGTAATTATCAATAGTTTGCTCGCTCCGCGCTCGGAAATTTCTGGTCCGATTCGGCCGTGTGACCACTCAAAATGTTCCTCTAGACAAGCTCTATCCAACGGCAGGATCAGTCGTGGGACTATTTTGATGAATTCCTGAGATAGAAGTAGACACACGTCAAATAAACCGGGTAAATATTAAAAGTTTGCTCGCTCCGCGCTCGGAAATTTCTGGTCCGATTCGGCCGAGTGACCCCTCAAAATGTTCCTCTAGACAAGCTCTATCCTTCGGCGGGATCAGCCGTGGGACTATTTTGATGAATTCCTGAGAAAAAAATTCACACATGTCAAATAAACCAGGTAAATATTAAAAGTTTGCACGCTCCGCGCTCGGAAATTTCTGGTCCGATTCGGCCGAGTGACCACTCAAAATGTTCCTCTAGACAAGCTCTATCCAACGGTGTCATCAGTAGTGGGACTATTTTGATGAATTCCTGAGAAAAAAATTCACACACGTCAAATAAACCGGGTAAATATTAAAAGTTTGCTCGCTCCGCGCTCGGAAATTTCTGGTCCGATTCGGCCGTGTGACCACTCAAAATGTTCCTCTAGACAAGCTCTATCCAACGGCGGGATCAGCCGTGGGACTATTTTGATGAATTCCTGAGAAAAAAATTCACACATGTCAAATAAACCAGGTAAATATTAAAAGTTTGCACGCTCCGCGCTCGGAAATTTCTGGTCCGATTCGGCCGAGTGACCACTCAAAATGTTCCTCTAGACAAGCTCTATCCAACGGTGTCATCAGTAGTGGGACTATTTTGATGAATTCCTGAGAAAAAAATTCACACACGTCAAATAAACCGGGTAAATATTAAAAGTTTGCTCGCTCCGCGCTCGGAAATTTCTGGTCCGATTCGGCCGTGTGACCACTCAAAATGTTCCTCGAGACAAGCTCTATCCAACGGTGTCATCAGTAGTGGGACTATTTTCATGAATTCCTGAGAAAAAAATTCACACACGTCAAATAAACCGGGTAAATATTAAAAGTTTGCTCGCTCCGCGCTCGGAAATTTCTGGTCCGATTCGGCCGAGTGACCACTCAAAATGTTCCTCTAGACAAGCTCTATCCAACGGTGTCATCAGTAGTGGGACTATTTTGATGAATTCCTGAGAAAAAAATTCACACACGTCAAATAAACCGGGTAAATATTAAAAGTTTGCTCGCTCCGCGCTCGGAAATTTCTGGTCCGATTCGGCCGTGTGACCACTCAAAATGTTCCTCGAGACAAGCTCTATCCAACGGTGGCATCAGTGGTGGGACCATTTTGATGAATTCCTGAGATAGAAGTAGACACACGTCAAATAAACCGGGTAATTATCAATAGTTTGCACGCTCCGCGCTCAGAAATTTCTGGTCCGATTCGGCCGAGTGACCACTCAAAATGTGCCTCTAGACAAGCTCTATCCAACGGCGGGATCAGCCGTGGGACTATTTTGATGAATTCCTGAGAAAAAAATTCACACATGTCAAATAAACCGGGTAATTATCAATAGTTTGCAAGCTCCGCGCTCGGAAATTTCTTGTCTGATTCGGCCGTGTGACCACTCAAAATGTTCCTCTAGACAAGCTCTATCCAACGGTGGGATAAGTCGTGGGACTATTTTGATGAATTCCTGAGAAAAAAATCAACAAACGTCAAATAAACCGGGTAAATATTAAAAGTTTGCTCGCTCCGCGCTCGGAAATTTCTGGTCCGATTCGGCTGAGTGACCACTCAAAATGTTCCTCTAGACAAGCTCTATCCAACGGTGGCATCAGTAGTGGGACTATTTTGATGAATTACTGAGAAAAAAATTCACACACGTCAAATAAACCGGGTAAATATTAAAAGTTTGCTCGCTCCGCGCTCGGAAATTTCTGGTCCGATTCGGCCGTGTGACCACTCAAAATGTTCCTCGAGACAAGCTCTATCCAACGGTGGCATCAGTGGTGGGACCATTTTGATGAATTCCTGAGATAGAAGTAGACACACGTCAAATAAACAGGGTAATTATCAATAGTTTGCACGCTCCGCGCTCAGAAATTTCTGGTCCGATTCGGCCGAGTGACCACTCAAAATGTTCCTCTAGACTAGTTCTATCCAATGGTGCGATCAGTCGTGGGACTATTTTGATGAATTACTGAGAAAAAAATTCACACACGTCAAATAAACCGGGTAATTATCAATAGTTTGCAAGCTCCGCGCTCGGAAATTTCTTGTCTCATTCGGCTGAGTGACCACTCAAAATGTTCCTCTAGACAAGCTCTATCCAACGGCGGGATCAGTAGTGGGACTATTTTGATGAATTCCTGAGATAGAAGTAGACACACGTCAAATAAACCGGGTAAATATTAAAAGTTTGCTCGCTCCGCGCTCGGAAATTTCTGGTCCGATTCGGCCGAGTGACCACTCAAAATATTCCTCTAGACAAGCTCTATCCAACGGTGTCATCAGTAGTGGGACTATTTTGATGAATTCCTGAGAAAAAAATTCACACACGTCAAATAAACCGGGTAAATATTAAAAGTTTGCTCGCTCCGCGGTTCGGAAATTTCTGGTCCGATTCGGCCGTGTGACCACTCAAAATGTTCCTCGAGACAAGCTCTATCCAATGGTGGCATCAGTGGTGGGACCATTTTGATGAATTCCTGAGAAAAAAATTCACACACGTCAAATAAACCGGGTAAATATTAAAAGTTTGCTCGCTCCGCGCTCGGAAATTTCTGGTCCGATTCGGCCGAGTGACCACTCAAAATGTTCCTCTAGACAAGCTCTATCCAACGGTGGCATCAGTAGTGGGACTATTTTGATGAATTACTGAGAAAAAAATTCACACACGTCAAATAAACCGGGTAATTATCAATAGTTTGCAAGCTCCGCGCTCGGAAATTTCTTGTCTGATTCGGCCGTGTGACCACTCAAAATGTTCCTCTAGACAAGCTCTATCCAACGGTGGGATAAGTCGTGGGACTATTTTGATGAATTCCTGAGAAAAAAATCAACAAACGTCAAGTAAACCGGGTAAATATTAAAAGTTTGCTCGCTCCGCGCTCGGAAATTTCTGGTCCGATTCGGCCGTGTGACCACTCAAAATGTTCCTCTAGACAAGCTCTATCCAACGGCGGGATCAGCCGTGGGACTATTTTGATGAATTCCTGAGAAAAAAATTCACACATGTCAAATAAACCGGGTAATTATCAATAGTTTGCAAGCTCCGCGCTCGGAAATTTCTTGTCTGATTCGGCCGTGTGACCACTCAAAATGTTCCTCTAGACAAGCTCTATCCAACGGTGGGATAAGTCGTGGGACTATTTTGATGAATTCCTGAGAAAAAAATCAACAAACGTCAAATAAACCGGGTAAATATTAAAAGTTTGCTCGCTCCGCGCTCGGAAATTTCTGGTCCGATTCGGCCGTGTGACCACTCAAAATGTTCCTCTAGACAAGCTCTATCCAACGGTGGGATAAGTCGTGGGACTATTTTGGTGACTTCCTGAGATAGAAGTAGACACACGTCAAATAAACAGGGTAATTATCAATAGTTTGCACGCTCCGCGCTCAGAAATTTCTGGTCCGATTCGGCCGAGTGACCACTCAAAATGTTCCTCTAGACTAGTTCTATCCAATGGTGCGATCAGTCGTGGGACTATTTTGATGAATTACTGAGAAAAAAATTCACACACGTCAAATAAACCGGGTAATTATCAATAGTTTGCAAGCTCCGCGCTCGGAAATTTCTTGTCTAATTCGGCCGAGTGACCACTCAAAATGTTCCTCTAGACAAGCTCTATCCAACGGTGGGATAAGTCGTGGGACTATTTTGATGAATTCCTGAGAAAAAAATTCACACACGTCAAATAAACCGGGTAATTATCAATAGTTTGCACGCTCCGCGCTCAGAAATTTCTGGTCCGATTCGGCCGAGTGACCACTCAAAATGTTCCTCTAGACTAGTTCTATCCAATGGTGCGATCAGTCGTGGGACTATTTTGATGAATTACTGAGAAAAAAATTCACACACGTCAAATAAACCGGGTAATTATCAATAGTTTGCTCGCTCCGCGCTCGGAAATTTCTGGTCCGATTCGGCCGAGTGACCCCTCAAAATGTTCCTCTAGACAAGCTCTATCCTTCGGCGGGATCAGCCGTGGGACTATTTTGATGAATTCCTGAGAAAAAAATTCACACATGTCAAATAAACCAGGTAAATATTAAAAGTTTGCACGCTCCGCGCTCGGAAATTTCTGGTCCGATTCGGCCGAGTGACCACTCAAAATGTTCCTCTAGACAAGCTCTATCCAACGGTGTCATCAGTAGTGGGACTATTTTGATGAATTCCTGAGAAAAAAATTCACACACGTCAAATAAACCGGGTAAATATTAAAAGTTTGCTCGCTCCGCGCTCGGAAATTTCTGGTCCGATTCGGCCGTGTGACCACTCAAAATGTTCCTCTAGACAAGCTCTATCCAACGGTGGGATAAGTCGTGGGACTATTTTGGTGACTTCCTGAGATAGAAGTAGACACACGTCAAATAAACAGGGTAATTATCAATAGTTTGCACGCTCCGCGCTCGGAAATTTCTTGTCTAATTCGGCCGAGTGACCACTCAAAATGTTCCTCTAGACAAGCTCTATCCAACGGCGGGATCAGTCGTGGGACTATTTTGATGAATTCCTGAGATAGAAGTAGACACACGTCAAATAAACCGGGTAAATATTAAAAGTTTGCTCGCTCCGCGCTCGGAAATTTCTGGTCCGATTCGGCCGAGTGACCCCTCAAAATGTTCCTCTAGACAAGCTCTATCCTTCGGCGGGATCAGCCGTGGGACTATTTTGATGAATTCCTGAGAAAAAAATTCACACATGTCAAATAAACCAGGTAAATATTAAAAGTTTGCACGCTCCGCGCTCGGAAATTTCTGGTCCGATTCGGCCGAGTGACCACTCAAAATGTTCCTCTAGACAAGCTCTATCCAACGGTGTCATCAGTAGTGGGACTATTTTGATGAATTCCTGAGAAAAAAATTCACACACGTCAAATAAACCGGGTAAATATTAAAAGTTTGCTCGCTCCGCGCTCGGAAATTTCTGGTCCGATTCGGCCGTGTGACCACTCAAAATGTTCCTCTAGACAAGCTCTATCCAACGGCGGGATCAGCCGTGGGACTATTTTGATGAATTCCTGAGAAAGAAATTCACAAACGTCAAATAAACCGGGTAAATATTAAAAGTTTGCTCGCTCCGCGCTCGGAAATTTCTGGTCCGATTCGGCCGTGTGACCACTCAAAATGTTCCTCTAGACAAGCTCTATCCAACGGTGGCATCAGTGGTGGGACTATTTTGATGAATTCCTGAGAAAAAAATTCACACACGTCAAATAAACCGGGTAAATATTAAAAGTTTGCTCGCTCCGCGCTCGGAAATTTCTGGTCCGATTCGGCCGAGTGACCACTCAAAATATTCCTCTAGACAAGCTCTATCCAACGGTGTCATCAGTAGTGGGACTATTTTGATGAATTCCTGAGAAAAAAATTCACACACGTCAAATAAACCGGGTAAATATTAAAAGTTTGCTCGCTCCGCGGTTCGGAAATTTCTGGTCCGATTCGGCCGTGTGACCACTCAAAATGTTCCTCGAGACAAGCTCTATCCAACGGTGGCATCAGTGGTGGGACCATTTTGATGAATTCCTGAGAAAAAAATTCACACACGTCAAATAAACCGGGTAAATATTAAAAGTTTGCTCGCTCCGCGCTCGGAAATTTCTGGTCCGATTCGGCCGAGTGACCACTCAAAATATTCCTCTAGACAAGCTCTATCCAACGGTGTCATCAGTAGTGGGACTATTTTGATGAATTCCTGAGAAAAAAATTCACACACGTCAAATAAACCGGGTAAATATTAAAAGTTTGCTCGCTCCGCGCTCGGAAATTTCTGGTCCGATTCGGCCGAGTGACCACTCAAAATATTCCTCTAGACAAGCTCTATCCAACGGTGTCATCAGTGGTGGGACTATTTTGATGAATTCCTGAGATAGAAGTAGACACACGTCAAATAAACAGGGTAATTATCAATAGTTTGCACGCTCCGCGCTCAGAAATTTCTGGTCCGATTCGGCCGAGTGACCACTCAAAATGTTCCTCTAGACTAGTTCTATCCAATGGTGCGATCAGTCGTGGGACTATTTTGATGAATTACTGAGAAAAAAATTCACACACGTCAAATAAACCGGGTAAATATTAAAAGTTTGCACGCTCCGCGCTCGGAAATTTCTGGTCCGATTCGGCCGAGTGACCACTCAAAATGTTCCTCTAGACAAGCTCTATCCAACGGTGGCATCAGTGGTGGGACTATTTTGATGAATTCCTGAGAAAAAAATTCACACACGTCAAATAAACCGGGTAAATATTAAAAGTTTGCTCGCTCCGCGCTCGGAAATTTCTGGTCCGATTCGGCCGAGTGACCACTCAAAATATTCCTCTAGACAAGCTCTATCCAACGGTGTCATCAGTAGTGGGACTATTTTGATGAATTCCTGAGAAAAAAATTCACACACGTCAAATAAACCGGGTAAATATTAAAAGTTTGCTCGCTCCGCGGTTCGGAAATTTCTGGTCCGATTCGGCCGTGTGACCACTCAAAATGTTCCTCGAGACAAGCTCTATCCAACGGTGGCATCAGTGGTGGGACCATTTTGATGAATTCCTGAGAAAAAAATTCACACACGTCAAATAAACCGGGTAAATATTAAAAGTTTGCTCGCTCCGCGCTCGGAAATTTCTGGTCCGATTCGGCTGAGTGACCACTCAAAATGTTCCTCTAGACAGGCTCTATCCAACGGTGGCATCAGTAGTGGGACTATTTTGATGAATTACTGAGAAAAAAATTCACACACGTCAAATAAACCGGGTAAATATCAATAGTTTGCAAGCTCCGCGCTCGGAAATTTCTTGTCTGATTCGGCCGTGTGACCACTCAAAATGTTCCTCTAGACAAGCTCTATCCAACGGTGGGATAAGTCGTGGGACTATTTTGGTGACTTCCTGAGATAGAAGTAGACACACGTCAAATAAACCGGGTAAATATTAAAAGTTTGCTCGCTCCGCGCTCGGAAATTTCTGGTCCGATTCGGCTGAGTGACCACTCAAAATGTTCCTCTAGACAAGCTCTATCCAACGGCGGGATCAGCCGTGGGACTATTTTGATGAATTCCTGAGAAAAAAATTCACACATGTCAAATAAACCGGGTAATTATCAATAGTTTGCAAGCTCCGCGCTCGGAAATTTCTTGTCTAATTCGGCCGAGTGACCACTCAAAATGTTCCTCTAGACAAGCTCTATCCAACGGTGGGATAAGTCGTGGGACTATTTTGATGAATTCCTGAGAAAAAAATTCACACACGTCAAATAAACCGGGTAAATATTAACAGTTTGCTCGCTCCGCGCTCGGAAATTTCTGGTCCGATTCGGCTGAGTGACCACTCAAAATGTTCCTCTAGACAAGCTCTATCCAACGGTGGCATCAGTAGTGGGACTATTTTGATGAATTACTGAGAAAAAAATTCACACACGTCAAATAAACCGGGTAATTATCAATAGTTTGCAAGCTCCGCTCTCGGAAATTTCTTGTCTGATTCGGCCGATTGACCACTCAAAATGTTCCTCGAGACAAGCTCTATCCAACGGTGGCATCAGTGGTGGGACTATTTTGATGAATTCCTGAGATAGAAGTAGACACACGTCAAATAAACAGGGTAATTATCAATAGTTTGCACGCTCCGCGCTCAGAAATTTCTGGTCCGATTCGGCCGAGTGACCACTCAAAATGTTCCTCTAGACTAGTTCTATCCAATGGTGCGATCAGTCGTGGGACTATTTTGATGAATTACTGAGAAAAAAATTCACACACGTCAAATAAACCGGGTAATTATCAATAGTTTGCAAGCTCCGCGCTCGGAAATTTCTTGTCTGATTCGGCCGAGTGACCACTCAAAATGTTCCTCTAGACAAGCTCTATCCAACGGTGGGATAAGTCGTGGGACTATTTTGATGAATTCCTGAGAAAAAAATCAACAAACGTCAAATAAACCGGGTAAATATTAAAAGTTTGCTCGCTCCGCGCTCGGAAATTTCTGGTCCGATTCGGCCGTGTGACCACTCAAAATGTTCCTCTAGACAAGCTCTATCCAACGGCGGGATCAGCCGTGGGACTATTTTGATGAATTCCTGAGATAGAAGTAGACACACGTCAAATAAACCGGGTAAATATTAAAAGTTTGCTCGCTCCGCGCTCGGAAATTTCTGGTTCGATTCGGCTGAGTGACCACTCAAAATGTTCCTCTAGACAAGCTCTATCCACCGGCGGGATCAGCCGTGGGACTATTTTGATGAATTCCTGAGATAGAAGTAGACACACGTCAAATAAACCGGGTAAATATTAAAAGTTTGCTCGCTCCGCGCTCGGAAATTTCTGGACAGATTCGGCCGAGTGACCCCTCAAAATGTTCCTCTAGACAAGCTCTATCCAACGGTGTCATCAGTAGTGGGACTATTTTGATGAATTACTGAGAAAAAAATTCACACACGTCAAATAAACCGGGTAAATATTAAAAGTTTGCTCGCTCCGCGCTCGGAAATTTCTGGTCCGATTCGGCCGAGTGACCACTCAAAATGTTCCTCTAGACAAGCTCTATCCAACGGTGTCATCAGTAGTGGGACTATTTTGATGAATTCCTGAGAAAAAAATTCACACACGTCAAATAAATCGGGTAAATATTAAAAGTTTGCTCGCTCCGCGGTTCGGAAATTTCTGGTCCGATTCGGCCGTGTGACCACTCAAAATGTTCCTCGAGACAAGCTCTATCCAACGGTGGCATCAGTGGTGGGACTATTTTGATGAATTACTGAGAAAAAAATTCACAAACGTCAAATAAACCGGGTAAATATTAAAAGTTTGCTCGCTCCGCGCTCGGAAAGTTCTGGTCCGATTCGGCCGTGTGACCACTCAAAATGTTCCTCTAGACAAGATCTATCCAACGGTATTATCAGTCGTCGGACTATTTTGATGAATTCCAGAGATAGGAGTAGACATACGTAAAATAAACCGGGTAAATATTAAAAGTTTGCACGCTCCGCACTCGGAAATTTCTGGTCTGATTCGTCCGAGTGACCACTCAAAATGTTCCTCTAGACTCGCTCTATCCAACGGTGGGATCATTCGTGGGACTATTTTGATGAATTCCTGAGAAAAAAATTCACACACGTCAAATAAACCGGGTAAATATTAAAAGTTTGCACGCTCCGCGCTCGGAAATTTCTGGTCCGATTCGGCTGAGTGACCACTCAAAATGTTCCTCTAGACAAGCTCTATCCACCGGCGGGATCAGCCGTGGGACTATTTGGATGAATTCCTGAGATAGAAGTAGACACACGTCAAATAAACCGGGTAAATATTAAAAGTTTGCTCGCTCCGCGCTCGGAAATTTCTGGTCCGATTCGGCCGAGTGACCCCTCAAAATGTTCCTCTAGACAAGCTCTATCCAACGGTGTCATCAGTAGTGGGACTATTTTGATGAATTACTGAGAAAAAAATTCACACACGTCAAATAAACCGGGTAAATATTAAAAGTTTGCTCGCTCCGCGCTCGGAAATTTCTGGTCCGATTCGGCCGAGTGACCCCTCAAAATGTTCCTCTAGACAAGCTCTATCCAACGGCGGGATCAGCCGTGGGACTATTTTGATGAATTCCTGAGATAGAAGTAGACACACGTCAAATAAACCGGGTAAATATTAAAAGTTTGCTCGCTCCGCGCTCGGAAATTTCTGGACAGATTCGGCCGAGTGACCCCTCAAAATGTTCCTCTAGACAAGCTCTATCCAACGGTGTCATCAGTAGTGGGACTATTTTGATGAATTACTGAGAAAAAAATTCACACACGTCAAATAAACCGGGTAAATATTAAAAGTTTGCTCGCTCCGCGCTCGGAAATTTCTGGTCCGATTCGGCCGAGTGACCACTCAAAATGTTCCTCTAGACAAGCTCTATCCAACGGTGTCATCAGTAGTGGGACTATTTTGATGAATTCCTGAGAAAAAAATTCACACACGTCAAATAAATCGGGTAAATATTAAAAGTTTGCTCGCTCCGCGGTTCGGAAATTTCTGGTCCGATTCGGCCGTGTGACCACTCAAAATGTTCCTCGAGACAAGCTCTATCCAACGATGGCATCAGTGGTGGGACTATTTTGATGAATTACTGAGAAAAAAATTCACAAACGTCAAATAAACCGGGTAAATATTAAAAGTTTGCTCGCTCCGCGCTCGGAAAGTTCTGGTCCGATTCGGCCGTGTGACCACTCAAAATGTTCCTCTAGACAAGATCTATCCAACGGTATTATCAGTCGTCGGACTATTTTGATGAATTCCAGAGATAGGAGTAGACATACGTAAAATAAACCGGGTAAATATTAAAAGTTTGCACGCTCCGCACTCGGAAATTTCTGGTCTGATTCGTCCGAGTGACCACTCAAAATGTTCCTCTAGACTAGCTCTATCCAACGGTGGGATCATTCGTGGGACTATTTTGATGAATTCCTGAGAAAAAAATTCACACACGTCAAATAAACCGGGTAAATATTAAAAGTTTGCACGCTCCGCGCTCGGAAATTTCTGGTCCGATTCGGCCGAGTGACCCCTCAAAATGTTCCTCTAGACAAGCTCTATCCAACGGTGTCATCAGTAGTGGGACTATTTTGATGAATTCCTGAGAAAAAAATTCACACACGTCAAATAAACCGGGTAAATATTAAAAGTTTGCTCGCTCCGCGGTTCGGAAATTTCTGGTCCGATTCGGCCGTGTGACCACTCAAAATGTTCCTCTAGACAAGCTCTATCCAACGGTGTCATCAGTAGTGGGACTATTTTGATGAATTACTGAGAAAAAAATTCACACACGTCAAATAAACCGGGTAAATATTAAAAGTTTGCTCGCTCCGCGCTCGGAAATTTCTGGTCCGATTCGGCCGAGTGACCACTCAAAATGTTCCTCTAGACAAGCTCTATCCAACGGTGTCATCAGTAGTGGGACTATTTTGATGAATTCCTGAGAAAAAAATTCACACACGTCAAATAAACCGGGTAAATATTAAAAGTTTGCTCGCTCCGCGCTCGGAAATTTCTGGTCCGATTCGGCCGAGTGACCCCTCAAAATGTTCCTCTAGACAAGCTCTATCCAACGGTGTCATCAGTAGTGGGACTATTTTGATGAATTACTGAGAAAAAAATTCACACACGTCAAATAAACCGGGTAAATATTAAAAGTTTGCTCGCTCCGCGCTCGGAAATTTCTGGTCCGATTCGGCCGAGTGACCACTCAAAATGTTCCTCTAGACAAGCTCTATCCAACGGTGTCATCAGTAGTGGGACTATTTTGATGAATTCCTGAGAAAAAAATTCACACACGTCAAATAAACCGGGTAAATATTAAAAGTTTGCTCGCTCCGCGGTTCGGAAATTTCTGGTCCGATTCGGCCGTGTGACCACTCAAAATGTTCCTCTAGACAAGCTCTATCCAACGGTGGCAGCAGTGGTGGGACTATTTTGATGAATTCCTGAGATAGAAGTAGACACACGTCAAATAAACAGGGTAATTATCAATAGTTTGCACGCTCCGCGCTCAGAAATTTCTGGTCCGATTCGGCCGAGTGACCACTCAAAATGTTCCTCTAGACAAGCTCTATCCAACGGTGGGATAAGTCGTGGGACTATTTTGATGAATTCCTGAGAAAAAAATTCACAAACGTCAAATAAACCGGGTAAATATTAAAAGTTTGCTCGCTCCGCGCTCGGAAATTTCTGGTCCGATTCGGCCGTGTGACCACTCAAAATGTTCCTCTAGACAAGCTCTATCCAACGGTGGGATAAGTCGTGGGACTATTTTGATGAATTCCTGAGAAAAAAATCAACAAACGTCAAATAAACCGGGTAAATATTAAAAGTTTGCTCGCTCCGCGCTCGGAAATTTCTGGTCCGATTCGGCCGTGTGACCACTCAAAATGTTCCTCTAGACAAGCTCTATCCAACGGTTTTATCAGTCGTCGGACTATTTTGATGAATTCCAGAGATAGGAGTAGACATACGTAAAATAAACCGGATAAATATTAAAAGTTTGCACGCTCCGCACTCGGAAATTTCTGGTCTGATTCGTCCGAGTGACCACTCAAAATGTTCCTCTAGACTAGCTCTATCCAACGGTGGGATCATTCGTGGGACTATTTTGATGAATTCCTGAGAAAAAAATTCACACACGTCAAATAAACCGGGTAAATATTAAAAGTTTGCTCGCTCCGCGCTCGGAAATTTCTGGTCCGATTCGGCCGAGTGACCACTAAAAATGTTCCTCTAGACAAGCTCTATCCAACGGTGGGATAAGTCATGGGACTATTTTGATGAATTCCTGAGATTGAAGTAGACACACGTCAAATAAACCGGGTAAATATTAAAAGTTTGCTCGCTCCGCGCTCGGAAATTTCTGGTCCGATTCGGCCGAGTGACCACTCAAAATGTTCCTCTAGACAAGCTCTATCCAACGGTGTCATCAGTAGTGGGACTATTTTGATGAATTCCTGAGAAAAAAATTCACACACGTCAAATAAACCGGGTAAATATTAAAAGTTTGCTCGCTCCGCGCTCGGAAATTTCTGGTCCGATTCGGCCGTGTGACCACTCAAAATGTTCCTCGAGACAAGCTCTATCCAACGGTGGCATCAGTGGTGGGACCATTTTGATGAATTCCTGAGAAAAAAATTCACACACGTCAAATAAACCGGGTAAATATTAAAAGTTTGCTCGCTCCGCGCTCGGAAATTTCTGGTCCGATTCGGCTGAGTGACCACTCAAAATGTTCCTCTAGACAAGCTCTATCCAACGGTGGCATCAGTAGTGGGACTATTTTGATGAATTACTGAGAAAAAAATTCACACACGTCAAATAAACCGGGTAATTATCAATAGTTTGCAAGCTCCGCGCTCGGAAATTTCTTGTCTGATTCGGCCGAGTGACCACTCAAAATGTTCCTCTAGACAAGCTCTATCCAACGGTGGCATCAGTGGTGGGACTATTTTGATGAATTCCTGAGATAGAAGTAGACACACGTCAAATAAACAGGGTAATTATCAATAGTTTGCACGCTCCGCGCTCAGAAATTTCTGGTCCGATTCGGCCGAGTGACCACTCAAAATGTTCCTCTAGACTAGTTCTATCCAATGGTGCGATCAGTCGTGGGACTATTTTGATGAATTACTGAGAAAAAAATTCACACACGTCAAATAAACCGGGTAATTATCAATAGTTTGCAAGCTCCGCGCTCGGAAATTTCTTGTCTAATTCGGCCGAGTGACCACTCAAAATGTTCCTCTAGACAAGCTCTATCCAACGGTGGGATAAGTCGTGGGACTATTTTGATGAATTCCTGAGAAAAAAATTCACACACGTCAAATAAACCGGGTAAATATTAAAAGTTTGCTCGCTCCGCGCTCGGAAATTTCTGGTCCGATTCGGCTGAGTGACCACTCAAAATGTTCCTCTAGACAAGCTCTATCCAACGGTGGCATCAGTAGTGGGACTATTTTGATGAATTACTGAGAAAAAAATTCACACACGTCAAATAAACCGGGTAAATATTAAAAGTTTGCTCGCTCCGCGCTTGGAAATTTCTGGTCCGATTCGGCCGAGTGACCCCTCAAAATGTTCCTCTAGACAAGCTCTATCCAACGGTGTCATCAGTAGTGGGACTACTTTGATGAATTCCTGAGAAAAAAATTCACACACGTCAAATAAACCGGGTAAATATTAAAAGTTTGCTCGCTCCGCGCTCGGAAATTTCTGGTCCGATTCGGCTGAGTGACCACTCAAAATGTTCCTCTAGACAAGCTCTATCCACCGGCGGGATCAGCCGTGGGACTATTTTGATGAATTCCTGAGATAGAAGTAGACACACGTCAAATAAACCGGGTAAATATTAAAAGTTTGCTCGCTCCGCGCTCGGAAATTTCTGGTCCGATTCGGCCGAGTGACCCCTCAAAATGTTCCTCTAGACAAGCTCTATCCAACGGTGTCATCAGTAGTGGGACTATTTTGATGAATTACTGAGAAAAAAATTCACACACGTCAAATAAACCGGGTAAATATTAAAAGTTTGCTCGCTCCGCGCTCGGAAATTTCTGGTCCGATTCGGCCGAGTGACCACTCAAAATGTTCCTCTAGACAAGCTCTATCCACCGGCGGGATCAGCCGTGGGACTATTTTGATGAATTCCTGAGAAAAAAATTCACAAACGTCAAATAAACCGGGTAAATATTAAAAGTTTGCTCGCTCCGCGCTCGGAAATTTCTGGTCCGATTCGGCCGTGTGACCACTCAAAATGTTCCTCTAGACAAGCTCTATCCAACGGTGGGATAAGTCGTGGGACTATTTTGATGAATTCCTGAGAAAAAAATCAACAAACGTCAAATAAACCGGGTAAATATTAAAAGTTTGCTCGCTCCGCGCTCGGAAATTTCTGGTCCGATTCGGCCGTGTGACCACTCAAAATGTTCCTCTAGACAAGCTCTATCCAACGGTATTATCAGTCGTCGGACTATTTTGATGAATTCCAGAGATAGGAGTAGACATACGTAAAATAAACCGGGTAAATATTAAAAGTTTGCACGCTCCGCACTCGGAAATTTCTGGTCTGATTCGTCCGAGTGACCACTCAAAATGTTCCTCTAGACTAGCTCTATCCAACGGTGGGATCATTCGTGGGACTATTTTGATGAATTCCTGAGAAAAAAATTCACACACGTCAAATAAACCGGGTAAATATTAAAAGTTTGCTCGCTCCGCGCTCGGAAATTTCTGGTCCGATTCGGCTGAGTGACCACTCAAAATGTTCCTCTAGACAAGCTCTATCCAACGGCGGGATCAGCCGTGGGACTATTTTGATGAATTCCTGAGAAAAAAATTCACACATGTCAAATAAACCAGGTAAATATTAAAAGTTTGCACGCTCCGCGCTCGGAAATTTCTGGTCCGATTCGGCCGAGTGACCACTCAAAATGTTCCTCTAGACAAGCTCTATCCAACGGTGTCATCAGTAGTGGGACTATTTTGATGAATTCCTGAGAAAAAAATTCACACACGTCAAATAAACCGGGTAAATATTAAAAGTTTGCTCGCTCCGCGCTCGGAAATTTCTGGTCCGATTCGGCCGTGTGACCACTCAAAATGTTCCTCGAGACAAGCTCTATCCAACGGTGGCATCAGTGGTGGGACCATTTTGATGAATTCCTGAGAAAAAAATTCACACACGTCAAATAAACCGGGTAAATATTAAAAGTTTGCTCGCTCCGCGCTCGGAAATTTCTGGTCCGATTCGGCTGAGTGACCACTCAAAATGTTCCTCTAGACAAGCTCTATCCAACGGTGGCATCAGTAGTGGGACTATTTTGATGAATTACTGAGAAAAAAATTCACACACGTCAAATAAACCGGGTAATTATCAATAGTTTGCAAGCTCCGCGCTCGGAAATTTCTTGTCTAATTCTGCCGAGTGACCACTCAAAATGTTCCTCTAGACAAGCTCTATCCAACGGTGGGATAAGTCGTGGGACTATTTTGATGAATTCCTGAGAAAAAAATTCACACACGTCAAATAAACCGGGTAAATATTAAAAGTTTGCTCGCTCCGCGCTCGGAAATTTCTGGTCCGATTCGGCTGAGTGACCACTCAAAATGTTCCTCTAGACAAGCTCTATCCAACGGTGGCATCAGTAGTGGGACTATTTTGATGAATTACTGAGAAAAAAATTCACACACGTCAAATAAACCGGGTAATTATCAATAGTTTGCAAGCTCCGCGCTCGGAAATTTCTGGTCCGATTCGGCTGAGTGACCACTCAAAATGTTCCTCTAGACTAGTTCTATCCAATGGTGCGATCAGTCGTGGGACTATTTTGATGAATTACTGAGAAAAAAATTCACACACGTCAAATAAACCGTGTAATTATCAATAGTTTGCAAGCTCCGCGCTCGGAAATTTCTTGTCTAATTCTGCCGAGTGACCACTCAAAATGTTCCTCTAGACAAGCTCTATCCAACGGTGGGATAAGTCATGGGACTATTTTGATGAATTCCTGAGATAGAAGTAGACACACGTCAAATAAACAGGGTAATTATCAATAGTTTGCACGCTCCGCGCTCAGAAATTTCTGGTCCGATTCGGCCGAGTGACCACTCAAAATGTTCCTCTAGACTAGTTCTATCCAATGGTGCGATCAGTCGTGGGACTATTTTGATGAATTACTGAGAAAAAAATTCACACACGTCAAATAAACCGGGTAATTATCAATAGTTTGCAAGCTCCGCGCTCGGAAATTTCTTGTCTGATTCGGCCGAGTGAACACTCAAAATGTTCCTCTAGACAAGCTCTATCCAACGGTGGGATAAGTCGTGGGACTATTTTGATGAATTCCTGAGAAAAAAATCAACAAACGTCAAATAAACCGGGTAAATATTAAAACTTTGCTCGCTCCGCGCTCGGAAATTACTGGTCCGATTCGGCCGTGTGACCACTCAAAATGTTCCTCTAGACAAGCTCTATCCAACGGTGGGATCAGCCGTGGGACTATTTTGATGAATTCCTGAGAAAAAAATTCACACATGTCAAATAAACCAGGTAAATATTAAAAGTTTGCACGCTCCGCGCTCGGAAATTTCTGGTCCGATTCGGCTGAGTGACCACTCAAAATGTTCCTCTAGACAAGCTCTATCCACCGGCGGGATCAGCCGTGGGACTATTTTGATGAATTCCTGAGATAGAAGTAGACACACGTCAAATAAACCGGGTAAATATTAAAAGTTTGCTCGCTCCGCGCTCGGAAATTTCTGGTCCGATTCGGCCGAGTGACCCCTCAAAATGTTCCTCTAGACAAGCTCTATCCAACGGTGTCATCAGTAGTGGGACTATTTTGATGAATTACTGAGAAAAAAATTCACACACGTCAAATAAACCGGGTAAATATTAAAAGTTTGCTCGCTCCGCGCTCGGAAATTTCTGGTCCGATTCGGCCGAGTGACCACTCAAAATGTTCCTCTAGACAAGCTCTATCCAACGGTGTCATCAGTAGTGGGACTATTTTGATGAATTCCTGAGAAAAAAATTCACACACGTCAAATAAACCGGGTAAATATTAAAAGTTTGCTCGCTCCGCGCTCGGAAATTTCTGGTCCGATTCGGCCGAGTGACCACTCAAAATGTTCCTCTAGACAAGCTCTATCCAACGGTGGGATAAGTCGTGGGACTATTTTGATGAATTCCTGAGATAGAAGTAGACACACGTCAAATAAACCGGGTAAATATTAAAAGTTTGCTCGCTCCGCGCTCGGAAATTTCTGGTCCGATTCGGCTGAGTGACCACTCAAAATGTTCCTCTAGACAAGCTCTATCCACCGGCGGGATCAGCCGTGGGACTATTTTGATGAATTCCTGAGATAAAAGTAGACACACGTCAAATAAACCGGGTAAATATTAAAAGTTTGCTCGCTCCGCGCTCGGAAATTTCTGGTCCGATTCGGCCGAGTGACCCCTCAAAATGTTCCTCTAGACAAGCTCTATCCAACGGTGTCATCAGTAGTGGGACTATTTTGATGAATTACTGAGAAAAAAATTCACATACGTCAAATAAACCGAGTAAATATTAAAAGTTTGCTCGCTCCGCGCTCGGAAATTTCTGGTCCGATTCGGCCGAGTGACCACTCAAAATGTTCCTCTAGACAAGCTCTATCCAACGGTGGGATAAGTCGTGGGACTATTTTGATGAATTCCTGAGAAAAAAATCAACAAACGTCAAATAAACCGGGTAAATATTAAAAGTTTGCTCGCTCCGCGCTCGGAAATTTCTGGTCCGATTCGGCCGTGTGACCACTCAAAATGTTCCTCTAGACAAGCTCTATCCAACGGTATTATCAGTCGTCGGACTATTTTGATGAATTCCAGAGATAGGAGTAGACATACGTAAAATAAACCGGGTAAATATTAAAAGTTTGCACGCTCCGCACTCGGAAATTTCTGGTCTGATTCGGCCGAGTGACCACTCAAAATGTTCCTCTAGACAAGCTCTATCCAACGGTGGGATAAGTCGTGGGACTATTTTGATGAATTCCTGAGAAAAAAATCAACAAACGTCAAATAAACCGGGTAAATATTAAAAGTTTGCTCGCTCCGCGCTCGGAAATTTCTGGTCCGATTCGGCCGAGTGACCACTCAAAATGTTCCTCTAGACAAGCTCTATCCAACGGTATTATCAGTCGTCGGACTATTTTGATGAATTCCAGAGATAGGAGTAGACATACGTAAAATAAACCGGGTAAATATTAAAAGTTTGCACGCTCCGCACTCGGAAATTTCTGGTCCGATTCGGCCGAGTGACCACTCAAAATGTTCCTCTAGACAAGCTCTATCCACCGGCGGGATCAGCCGTGGGACTATTTTGATGAATTCCTGAGAAAAAAATTCACAAACGTCAAATAAACCGGGTAAATATTAAAAGTTTGCTCGCTCCGCGCTCGGAAATTTCTGGTCCGATTCGGCCGAGTGACCACTCAAAATGTTCCTCTAGACAAGCTCTATCCACCGGCGGGATCAGCCGTGGGACTATTTTGATGAATTCCTGAGAAAAAAATTCACAAACGTCAAATAAACCGGGTAAATATTAAAAGTTTGCTCGCTCCGCGCTCGGAAATTTCTGGTCCGATTCGGCCGTGTGACCACTCAAAATGTTCCTCTAGACAAGCTCTATCCAACGGTGGGATAAGTCGTGGGACTATTTTGATGAATTCCTGAGAAAAAAATTCACAAACGTCAAATAAACCGGGTAAATATTAAAAGTTTGCTCGCTCCGCGCTCGGAAATTTCTGGTCCGATTCGGCCGAGTGACCACTCAAAATGTTCCTCTAGACAAGCTCTATCCACCGGCGGGATCAGTAGTGGGACTATTTTGATGAATTCCTGAGAAAAAAATTCACAAACGTCAAATAAACCGGGTAAATATTAAAAGTTTGCTCGCTCCGCGCTCGGAAATTTCTGGTCCGATTCGGCCGAGTGACCACTCAAAATGTTCCTCTAGACAAGCTCTATCCACCGGCGGGATCAGCCGTGGGACTATTTTGATGAATTCCTGAGAAAAAAATTCACAAACGTCAAATAAACCGGGTAAATATTAAAAGTTTGCTCGCTCCGCGCTCGGAAATTTCTGGTCCGATTCGGCCGTGTGACCACTCAAAATGTTCCTCTAGACAAGCTCTATCCAACGGTGGGATAAGTCGTGGGACTATTTTGATGAATTCCTGAGAAAAAAATCAACAAACGTCAAATAAACCGGGTAAATATTAAAAGTTTGCTCGCTCCGCGCTCGGAAATTTCTGGTCCGATTCGGCCGTGTGACCACTCAAAATGTTCCTCTAGACAAGCTCTATCCAACGGTATTATCAGTCGTCGGACTATTTTGATGAATTCCAGAGATAGGAGTAGACATACGTAAAATAAACCGGGTAAATATTAAAAGTTTGCACGCTCCGCACTCGGAAATTTCTGGTCTGATTCGTCCGAGTGACCACTCAAAATGTTCCTCTAGACTAGCTCTATCCAACGGTGGGATCATTCGTGGGACTATTTTGATGAATTCCTGAGAAAAAAATTCACACACGTCAAATAAACCGGGTAAATATTAAAAGTTTGCTCGCTCCGCGCTCGGAAATTTCTGGTCCGATTCGGCTGAGTGACCACTCAAAATGTTCCTCTAGACAAGCTCTATCCAACGGCGGGATCAGCCGTGGGACTATTTTGATGAATTCCTGAGAAAAAAATTCACACATGTCAAATAAACCAGGTAAATATTAAAAGTTTGCACGCTCCGCGCTCGGAAATTTCTGGTCCGATTCGGCCGAGTGACCACTCAAAATGTTCCTCTAGACAAGCTCTATCCAACGGTGGGATAAGTCATGGGACTATTTTGATGAATTCCTGAGATTGAAGTAGACACACGTCAAATAAACCGGGTAAATATTAAAAGTTTGCTCGCTCAGCGCTCGGAAATTTCTGGTCCGATTCGGCCGAGTGACCCCTCAAAATGTTCCTCTAGACAAGCTCTATCCAACGGTGTCATCAGTAGTGGGACTATTTTCATGAATTCCTGAGAAAAAAATTCACACACGTCAAATAAACCAGGTAAATATTAAAAGTTTGCTCGCTCCGCGCTCGGAAATTTCTGGTCCGATTCGGCCGAGTGACCACTCAAAATGTTCCTCTAGACAAGCTCTATCCAACGGTGTCATCAGTAGTGGGACTATTTTGATGAATTCCTGAGAAAAAAATTCACACACGTCAAATAAACCGGGTAAATATTAAAAGTTTGCTCGCTCCGCGCTCGGAAATTTCTGGTCCGATTCGGCCGTGTGACCACTCAAAATGTTCCTCGAGACAAGCTCTATCCAACGGTGGCATCAGTGGTGGGACCATTTTGATGAATTCCTGAGAAAAAAATTCACACACGTCAAATAAACCGGGTAAATATTAAAAGTTTGCTCGCTCCGCGCTCGGAAATTTCTGGTCCGATTCGGCTGAGTGACCACTCAAAATGTTCCTCTAGACAAGCTCTATCCAACGGTGGCATCAGTAGTGGGACTATTTTGATGAATTACTGAGAAAAAAATTCACACACGTCAAATAAACCGGGTAATTATCAATAGTTTGCAAGCTCCGCGCTCGGAAATTTCTTGTCTAATTCTGCCGAGTGACCACTCAAAATGTTCCTCTAGACAAGCTCTATCCAACGGTGGGATAAGTCGTGGGACTATTTTGATGAATTCCTGAGAAAAAAATTCACAAACGTCAAATAAACCGGGTAAATATTAAAAGTTTGCTCGCTCCGCGCTCGGAAATTTCTGGTCCGATTCGGCCGAGTGACCACTCAAAATGTTCCTCTAGACAAGCTCTATCCACCGGCGGGATCAGCCGTGGGACTATTTTGATGAATTCCTGAGAAAAAAATTCACAAACGTCAAATAAACCGGGTAAATATTAAAAGTTTGCTCGCTCCGCGCTCGGAAATTTCTGGTCCGATTCGGCCGTGTGACCACTCAAAATGTTCCTCTAGACAAGCTCTATCCAACGGTGGGATAAGTCGTGGGACTATTTTGATGAATTCCTGAGAAAAAAATTCACAAACGTCAAATAAACCGGGTAAATATTAAAAGTTTGCTCGCTCCGCGCTCGGAAATTTCTGGTCCGATTCGGCCGAGTGACCACTCAAAATGTTCCTCTAGACAAGCTCTATCCACCGGCGGGATCAGCCGTGGGACTATTTTGATGAATTCCTGAGAAAAAAATTCACAAACGTCAAATAAACCGGGTAAATATTAAAAGTTTGCTCGCTCCGCGCTCGGAAATTTCTGGTCCGATTCGGCCGAGTGACCCCTCAAAATGTTCCTCTAGACAAGCTCTATCCAACGGTGTCATCAGTAGTGGGACTATTTTGATGAATTACTGAGAAAAAAATTCACACACGTCAAATAAACCGGGTAAATATTAAAAGTTTGCTCGCTCCGCGCTCGGAAATTTCTGGTCCGATTCGGCCGAGTGACCACTCAAAATGTTCCTCTAGACAAGCTCTATCCACCGGCGGGATCAGCCGTGGGACTATTTTGATGAATTCCTGAGAAAAAAATTCACAAACGTCAAATAAACCGGGTAAATATTAAAAGTTTGCTCGCTCCGCGCTCGGAAATTTCTGGTCCGATTCGGCCGTGTGACCACTCAAAATGTTCCTCTAGACAAGCTCTATCCAACGGTGGGATAAGTCGTGGGACTATTTTGATGAATTCCTGAGAAAAAAATCAACAAACGTCAAATAAACCGGGTAAATATTAAAAGTTTGCTCGCTCCGCGCTCGGAAATTTCTGGTCCGATTCGGCCGTGTGACCACTCAAAATGTTCCTCTAGACAAGCTCTATCCAACGGTATTATCAGTCGTCGGACTATTTTGATGAATTCCAGAGATAGGAGTAGACATACGTAAAATAAACCGGGTAAATATTAAAAGTTTGCACGCTCCGCACTCGGAAATTTCTGGTCTGATTCGTCCGAGTGACCACTCAAAATGTTCCTCTAGACTAGCTCTATCCAACGGTGGGATCATTCGTGGGACTATTTTGATGAATTCCTGAGAAAAAAATTCACACACGTCAAATAAACCGGGTAAATATTAAAAGTTTGCTCGCTCCGCGCTCGGAAATTTCTGGTCCGATTCGGCTGAGTGACCACTCAAAATGTTCCTCTAGACAAGCTCTATCCAACGGCGGGATCAGCCGTGGGACTATTTTGATGAATTCCTGAGAAAAAAATTCACACATGTCAAATAAACCAGGTAAATATTAAAAGTTTGCACGCTCCGCGCTCGGAAATTTCTGGTCCGATTCGGCCGAGTGACCACTCAAAATGTTCCTCTAGACAAGCTCTATCCAACGGTGGGATAAGTCATGGGACTATTTTGATGAATTCCTGAGATTGAAGTAGACACACGTCAAATAAACCGGGTAAATATTAAAAGTTTGCTCGCTCAGCGCTCGGAAATTTCTGGTCCGATTCGGCCGAGTGACCCCTCAAAATGTTCCTCTAGACAAGCTCTATCCAACGGTGTCATCAGTAGTGGGACTATTTTCATGAATTCCTGAGAAAAAAATTCACACACGTCAAATAAACCAGGTAAATATTAAAAGTTTGCTCGCTCCGCGCTCGGAAATTTCTGGTCCGATTCGGCCGAGTGACCACTCAAAATGTTCCTCTAGACAAGCTCTATCCAACGGTGTCATCAGTAGTGGGACTATTTTGATGAATTCCTGAGAAAAAAATTCACACACGTCAAATAAACCGGGTAAATATTAAAAGTTTGCTCGCTCCGCGCTCGGAAATTTCTGGTCCGATTCGGCCGTGTGACCACTCAAAATGTTCCTCGAGACAAGCTCTATCCAACGGTGGCATCAGTGGTGGGACCATTTTGATGAATTCCTGAGAAAAAAATTCACACACGTCAAATAAACCGGGTAAATATTAAAAGTTTGCTCGCTCCGCGCTCGGAAATTTCTGGTCCGATTCGGCTGAGTGACCACTCAAAATGTTCCTCTAGACAAGCTCTATCCAACGGTGGCATCAGTAGTGGGACTATTTTGATGAATTACTGAGAAAAAAATTCACACACGTCAAATAAACCGGGTAATTATCAATAGTTTGCAAGCTCCGCGCTCGGAAATTTCTTGTCTAATTCTGCCGAGTGACCACTCAAAATGTTCCTCTAGACAAGCTCTATCCAACGGTGGGATAAGTCGTGGGACTATTTTGATGAATTCCTGAGAAAAAAATTCACACACGTCAAATAAACCGGGTAAATATTAAAAGTTTGCTCGCTCCGCGCTCGGAAATTTCTGGTCCGATTCGGCTGAGTGACCACTCAAAATGTTCCTCTAGACAAGCTCTATCCAACGGTGGCATCAGTAGTGGGACTATTTTGATGAATTACTGAGAAAAAAATTCACACACGTCAAATAAACCGGGTAATTATCAATAGTTTGCAAGCTCCGCGCTCGGAAATTTCTGGTCCGATTCGGCTGAGTGACCACTCAAAATGTTCCTCTAGACTAGTTCTATCCAATGGTGCGATCAGTCGTGGGACTATTTTGATGAATTACTGAGAAAAAAATTCACACACGTCAAATAAACCGTGTAATTATCAATAGTTTGCAAGCTCCGCGCTCGGAAATTTCTTGTCTAATTCTGCCGAGTGACCACTCAAAATGTTCCTCTAGACAAGCTCTATCCAACGGTGGGATAAGTCGTGGGACTATTTTGATGAATTCCTGAGAAAAAAATTCACACACGTCAAATAAACCGGGTAAATATTAAAAGTTTGCTCGCTCCGCGCTCGGAAATTTCTTGTCTGATTCGGCCGAGTGACCACTCAAAATGTTCCTCGAGACAAGCTCTATCCAACGGTGGGATAAGTCATGGGACTATTTTGATGAATTCCTGAGATAGAAGTAGACACACGTCAAATAAACAGGGTAATTATCAATAGTTTGCACGCTCCGCGCTCAGAAATTTCTGGTCCGATTCGGCCGAGTGACCACTCAAAATGTTCCTCTAGACTAGTTCTATCCAATGGTGCGATCAGTCGTGGGACTATTTTGATGAATTACTGAGAAAAAAATTCACACACGTCAAATAAACCGGGTAATTATCAATAGTTTGCAAGCTCCGCGCTCGGAAATTTCTTGTCTGATTCGGCCGAGTGAACACTCAAAATGTTCCTCTAGACAAGCTCTATCCAACGGTGGGATAAGTCGTGGGACTATTTTGATGAATTCCTGAGAAAAAAATCAACAAACGTCAAATAAACCGGGTAAATATTAAAACTTTGCTCGCTCCGCGCTCGGAAATTACTGGTCCGATTCGGCCGTGTGACCACTCAAAATGTTCCTCTAGACAAGCTCTATCCAACGGTGGGATCAGCCGTGGGACTATTTTGATGAATTCCTGAGAAAAAAATTCACACATGTCAAATAAACCAGGTAAATATTAAAAGTTTGCACGCTCCGCGCTCGGAAATTTCTGGTCCGATTCGGCTGAGTGACCACTCAAAATGTTCCTCTAGACAAGCTCTATCCACCGGCGGGATCAGCCGTGGGACTATTTTGATGAATTCCTGAGATAGAAGTAGACACACGTCAAATAAACCGGGTAAATATTAAAAGTTTGCTCGCTCCGCGCTCGGAAATTTCTGGTCCGATTCGGCCGAGTGACCCCTCAAAATGTTCCTCTAGACAAGCTCTATCCAACGGTGTCATCAGTAGTGGGACTATTTTGATGAATTACTGAGAAAAAAATTCACACACGTCAAATAAACCGGGTAAATATTAAAAGTTTGCTCGCTCCGCGCTCGGAAATTTCTGGTCCGATTCGGCCGAGTGACCACTCAAAATGTTCCTCTAGAGAAGCTCTATCCAACGGTGTCATCAGTAGTGGGACTATTTTGATGAATTCCTGAGAAAAAAATTCACACACGTCAAATAAACCGGGTAAATATTAAAAGTTTGCTCGCTCCGCGCTCGGAAATTTCTGGTCCGATTCGGCCGAGTGACCACTCAAAATGTTCCTCTAGACAAGCTCTATCCAACGGTGGGATAAGTCGTGGGACTATTTTGATGAATTCCTGAGATAGAAGTAGACACACGTCAAATAAACCGGGTAAATATTAAAAGTTTGCTCGCTCCGCGCTCGGAAATTTCTGGTCCGATTCGGCTGAGTGACCACTCAAAATGTTCCTCTAGACAAGCTCTATCCACCGGCGGGATCAGCCGTGGGACTATTTTGATGAATTCCTGAGATAAAAGTAGACACACGTCAAATAAACCGGGTAAATATTAAAAGTTTGCTCGCTCCGCGCTCGGAAATTTCTGGTCCGATTCGGCCGAGTGACCCCTCAAAATGTTCCTCTAGACAAGCTCTATCCAACGGTGTCATCAGTAGTGGGACTATTTTGATGAATTACTGAGAAAAAAATTCACATACGTCAAATAAACCGAGTAAATATTAAAAGTTTGCTCGCTCCGCGCTCGGAAATTTCTGGTCCGATTCGGCCGAGTGACCACTCAAAATGTTCCTCTAGACAAGCTCTATCCAACGGTGTCATCAGTAGTGGGACTATTTTGATGAATTCCTGAGAAAAAAATTCACACACGTCAAATAAACCGGGTAAATATTAAAAGTTTGCTCGCTCCGCGCTCGGAAATTTCTGGTCCGATTCGGCTGAGTGACCACTCAAAATGTTCCTCTAGACAAGCTCTATCCAACGGTGGCATCAGTAGTGGGACTATTTTGATGAATTACTGAGAAAAAAATTCACACACGTCAAATAAACCGGGTAATTATCAATAGTTTGCAAGCTCCGCGCTCGGAAATTTCTGGTCCGATTCGGCTGAGTGACCACTCAAAATGTTCCTCTAGACAAGCTCTATCCAACGGTGGCATCAGTCGTGGGACTATTTTGATGAATTACTGAGAAAAAAATTCACACACGTCAAATAAACCGTGTAATTATCAATAGTTTGCAAGCTCCGCGCTCGGAAATTTCTTGTCTAATTCTGCCGAGTGACCACTCAAAATGTTCCTCTAGACAAGCTCTATCCAACGGTGGGATAAGTCGTGGGACTATTTTGATGAATTCCTGAGAAAAAAATTCACACACGTCAAATAAACCGGGTAAATATTAAAAGTTTGCTCGCTCCGCGCTCGGAAATTTCTGGTCCGATTCGGCTGAGTGACCACTCAAAATGTTCCTCTAGACAAGCTCTATCCAACGGTGGCATCAGTAGTGGGACTATTTTGATGAATTACTGAGAAAAAAATTCACACACGTCAAATAAACCGGGTAATTATCAATAGTTTGCAAGCTCCGCGCTCGGAAATTTCTTGTCTGATTCGGCCGAGTGACCACTCAAAATGTTCCTCGAGACAAGCTCTATCCAACGGTGGCATCAGTGGTGGGACTATTTTGATGAATTCCTGAGATAGAAGTAGACACACGTCAAATAAACAGGGTAATTATCAATAGTTTGCACGCTCCGCGCTCAGAAATTTCTGGTCCGATTCGGCCGAGTGACCACTCAAAATGTTCCTCTAGACTAGTTCTATCCAATGGTGCGATCAGTCGTGGGACTATTTTGATGAATTACTGAGAAAAAAATTCACACACGTCAAATAAACCGGGTAATTATCAATAGTTTGCAAGCTCCGCGCTCGGAAATTTCTTGTCTGATTCGGCCGAGTGAACACTCAAAATGTTCCTCTAGACAAGCTCTATCCAACGGTGGGATAAGTCGTGGGACTATTTTGATGAATTCCTGAGAAAAAAATCAACAAACGTCAAATAAACCGGGTAAATATTAAAACTTTGCTCGCTCCGCGCTCGGAAATTACTGGTCCGATTCGGCCGTGTGACCACTCAAAATGTTCCTCTAGACAAGCTCTATCCAACGGTGGGATCAGCCGTGGGACTATTTTGATGAATTCCTGAGAAAAAAATTCACACATGTCAAATAAACCAGGTAAATATTAAAAGTTTGCACGCTCCGCGCTCGGAAATTTCTGGTCCGATTCGGCTGAGTGACCACTCAAAATGTTCCTCTAGACAAGCTCTATCCACCGGCGGGATCAGCCGTGGGACTATTTTGATGAATTCCTGAGATAGAAGTAGACACACGTCAAATAAACCGGGTAAATATTAAAAGTTTGCTCGCTCCGCGCTCGGAAATTTCTGGTCCGATTCGGCCGAGTGACCCCTCAAAATGTTCCTCTAGACAAGCTCTATCCAACGGTGTCATCAGTAGTGGGACTATTTTGATGAATTACTGAGAAAAAAATTCACACACGTCAAATAAACCGGGTAAATATTAAAAGTTTGCTCGCTCCGCGCTCGGAAATTTCTGGTCCGATTCGGCCGAGTGACCACTCAAAATGTTCCTCTAGACAAGCTCTATCCAACGGTGTCATCAGTAGTGGGACTATTTTGATGAATTCCTGAGAAAAAAATTCACACACGTCAAATAAACCGGGTAAATATTAAAAGTTTGCTCGCTCCGCGCTCGGAAATTTCTGGTCCGATTCGGCCGAGTGACCACTCAAAATGTTCCTCTAGACAAGCTCTATCCAACGGTGGGATAAGTCGTGGGACTATTTTGATGAATTCCTGAGATAGAAGTAGACACACGTCAAATAAACCGGGTAAATATTAAAAGTTTGCTCGCTCCGCGCTCGGAAATTTCTGGTCCGATTCGGCTGAGTGACCACTCAAAATGTTCCTCTAGACAAGCTCTATCCACCGGCGGGATCAGCCGTGGGACTATTTTGATGAATTCCTGAGATAAAAGTAGACACACGTCAAATAAACCGGGTAAATATTAAAAGTTTGCTCGCTCCGCGCTCGGAAATTTCTGGTCCGATTCGGCCGAGTGACCCCTCAAAATGTTCCTCTAGACAAGCTCTATCCAACGGTGTCATCAGTAGTGGGACTATTTTGATGAATTACTGAGAAAAAAATTCACATACGTCAAATAAACCGAGTAAATATTAAAAGTTTGCTCGCTCCGCGCTCGGAAATTTCTGGTCCGATTCGGCCGAGTGACCACTCAAAATGTTCCTCTAGACAAGCTCTATCCAACGGTGTCATCAGTAGTGGGACTATTTTGATGAATTCCTGAGAAAAAAATTCACACACGTCAAATAAACCGGGTAAATATTAAAAGTTTGCTCGCTCCGCGCTCGGAAATTTCTGGTCCGATTCGGCTGAGTGACCACTCAAAATGTTCCTCTAGACAAGCTCTATCCAACGGTGGCATCAGTAGTGGGACTATTTTGATGAATTACTGAGAAAAAAATTCACACACGTCAAATAAACCGGGTAATTATCAATAGTTTGCAAGCTCCGCGCTCGGAAATTTCTGGTCCGATTCGGCTGAGTGACCACTCAAAATGTTCCTCTAGACAAGCTCTATCCAACGGTGGCATCAGTCGTGGGACTATTTTGATGAATTACTGAGAAAAAAATTCACACACGTCAAATAAACCGTGTAATTATCAATAGTTTGCAAGCTCCGCGCTCGGAAATTTCTTGTCTAATTCTGCCGAGTGACCACTCAAAATGTTCCTCTAGACAAGCTCTATCCAACGGTGGGATAAGTCGTGGGACTATTTTGATGAATTCCTGAGAAAAAAATTCACACACGTCAAATAAACCGGGTAAATATTAAAAGTTTGCTCGCTCCGCGCTCGGAAATTTCTGGTCCGATTCGGCTGAGTGACCACTCAAAATGTTCCTCTAGACAAGCTCTATCCAACGGTGGCATCAGTAGTGGGACTATTTTGATGAATTACTGAGAAAAAAATTCACACACGTCAAATAAACCGGGTAATTATCAATAGTTTGCAAGCTCCGCGCTCGGAAATTTCTTGTCTGATTCGGCCGAGTGACCACTCAAAATGTTCCTCGAGACAAGCTCTATCCAACGGTGGCATCAGTGGTGGGACTATTTTGATGAATTCCTGAGATAGAAGTAGACACACGTCAAATAAACAGGGTAATTATCAATAGTTTGCACGCTCCGCGCTCAGAAATTTCTGGTCCGATTCGGCCGAGTGACCACTCAAAATGTTCCTCTAGACTAGTTCTATCCAATGGTGCGATCAGTCGTGGGACTATTTTGATGAATTACTGAGAAAAAAATTCACACACGTCAAATAAACCGGGTAATTATCAATAGTTTGCAAGCTCCGCGCTCGGAAATTTCTTGTCTGATTCGGCCGAGTGACCACTCAAAATGTTCCTCTAGACAAGCTCTATCCAACGGTGGGATAAGTCGTGGGACTATTTTGATGAATTCCTGAGAAAAAAATCAACAAACGTCAAATAAACCGGGTAAATATTAAAACTTTGCTCGCTCCGCGCTCGGAAATTACTGGTCCGATTCGGCCGTGTGACCACTCAAAATGTTCCTCTAGACAAGCTCTATCCAACGGTGGGATCAGCCGTGGGACTATTTTGATGAATTCCTGAGAAAAAAATTCACACATGTCAAATAAACCAGGTAAATATTAAAAGTTTGCACGCTCCGCGCTCGGAAATTTCTGGTCCGATTCGGCTGAGTGACCACTCAAAATGTTCCTCTAGACAAGCTCTATCCACCGGCGGGATCAGCCGTGGGACTATTTTGATGAATTCCTGAGATAGAAGTAGACACACGTCAAATAAACCGGGTAAATATTAAAAGTTTGCTCGCTCCGCGCTCGGAAATTTCTGGTCCGATTCGGCCGAGTGACCCCTCAAAATGTTCCTCTAGACAAGCTCTATCCAACGGTGTCATCAGTAGTGGGACTATTTTGATGAATTACTGAGAAAAAAATTCACACACGTCAAATAAACCGGGTAAATATTAAAAGTTTGCTCGCTCCGCGCTCGGAAATTTCTGGTCCGATTCGGCCGAGTGACCACTCAAAATGTTCCTCTAGACAAGCTCTATCCAACGGTGTCATCAGTAGTGGGACTATTTTGATGAATTCCTGAGAAAAAAATTCACACACGTCAAATAAACCGGGTAAATATTAAAAGTTTGCTCGCTCCGCGCTCGGAAATTTCTGGTCCGATTCGGCCGAGTGACCACTCAAAATGTTCCTCTAGACAAGCTCTATCCAACAGTGGCATCAGCCGTGGGACTATTTTGATGAATTCCTGAGAAAAAAATTCACACATGTCAAATAAACCAGGTAAATATTAAAAGTTTGCACGCTCTGCGCTCGGAAATTTCTGGTCCGATTCGGCCGAGTGACCACTCAAAATGTTCCTCTAGACAAGCTCTATCCAACGGTGGGATAAGTCGTGGGACTATTTTGATGAATTCCTGAGATAGAAGTAGACACACGTCAAATAAACCGGGTAAATATTAAAAGTTTGCTCGCTCCGCGCTCGGAAATTTCTGGTCCGATTCGGCTGAGTGACCACTCAAAATGTTCCTCTAGACAAGCTCTATCCACCGGCGGGATCAGCCGTGGGACTATTTTGATGAATTCCTGAGATAGAAGTAGACACACGTCAAATAAACCGGGTAAATATTAAAAGTTTGCTCGCTCCGCGCTCGGAAATTTCTGGTCCGATTCGGCCGAGTGACCCCTCAAAATGTTCCTCTAGACAAGCTCTATCCAACGGTGTCATCAGTAGTGGGACTATTTTGATGAATTACTGAGAAAAAAATTCACACACGTCAAATAAACCGAGTAAATATTAAAAGTTTGCTCGCTCCGCGCTCGGAAATTTCTGGTCCGATTCGGCCGAGTGACCACTCAAAATGTTCCTCTAGACAAGCTCTATCCAACGGTGTCATCAGTAGTGGGACTATTTTGATGAATTCCTGAGAAAAAAATTCACACACGTCAAATAAACCGGGTAAATATTAAAAGTTTGCTCGCTCCGCGCTCGGAAATTTCTGGTCCGATTCGGCTGAGTGACCACTCAAAATGTTCCTCTAGACAAGCTCTATCCAACGGTGGCATCAGTAGTGGGACTATTTTGATGAATTACTCAGAAAAAAATTCACACACGTCAAATAAACCGGGTAATTATCAATAGTTTGCTCGCTCCGCGCTCGGAAATTTCTTGTCTGATTCGGCCGAGTGACCACTCAAAATGTTCCTCTAGACAAGCTCTATCCAACGGTGGCATCAGTGGTGGGACTATTTTGATGAATTCCTGAGATAGAAGTAGACACACGTCAAATAAACAGGGTAATTATCAATAGTTTGCACGCTCCGCGCTCAGAAATTTCTGGTCCGATTCGGCCGAGTGACCACTCAAAATGTTCCTCTAGACTAGTTCTATCCAATGGTGCGATCAGTCGTGGGACTATTTTGATGAATTACTGAGAAAAAAATTCACAAACGTCAAATAAACCGGGTAAATATTAAAAGTTTGCTCGCTTCGCGCTCGGAAATTTCTGGTCCGATTCGGCCGTGTGACCACTCAAAATGTTCCTCTAGACAAGCTCTATCCAACGGTGGGATAAGTCGTGGGACTATTTTGATGAATTCCTGAGAAAAAAATCAACAAACGTCAAATAAACCGGGTAAATATTAAAAGTTTGCTCGCTCCGCGCTCGGAAATTTCTGGTCCGATTCGGCCGTGTGACCACTCAAAATGTTCCTCTAGACAAGCTCTATCCAACGGTGGGATAAGTCGTGGGACTATTTTGATGAATTCCTGAGAAAAAAATCAACAAACGTCAAATAAACCGTTTAAATATTAAAAGTTTGCTCGCTCCGCGCTCGGAAATTTCTGGTCCGATTCGGCCGTGTGACCACTCAAAATGTTCCTCTAGACAAGCTCTATCCAACGGTATTATCAGTCGTCGGACTATTTTGATGAATTCCAGAGATAGGAGTAGACATACGTAAAATAAACCGGGTAAATATTAAAAGTTTGCTCGCTCCGCGCTCGGAAATTTCTGGTCCGATTCGGCCGTGTGACCACTCAAAATGTTCCTCTAGACAAGCTCTATCCAACGGTATTATCAGTCGTCGGACTATTTTGATGAATTCCAGAGATAGGAGTAGACATACGTTAAATAAACCGGGTAAATATTAAAAGTTTGCACGCTCCGCGCTCGGAAATTTCTGGTCTGATTCGTCCGAGTGACCACTCAAAATGTTCCTCTAGACTAGCTCTATCCAACGGTGGGATCATTCGTGGGACTATTTTGATGAATTCCTGAGAAAAAATTTCACACACGTCAAATAAACCGGGTAAATATTAAAAGTTTGCACGCTCCGCGCTCGGAAATTTCTGGTCCGATTCGGCTGAGTGACCACTCAAAATGTTCCTCTAGACAAGCTCTATCCACCGGCGGGATCAGCCGTGGGACTATTTTGATGAATTCCAGAGATAGAAGTAGACACACGTCAAATAAACCGGGTAAATATTAAAAGTTTGCTCGCTCCGCGCTCGGAAATTTCTGGTCCGATTCGGCTGAGTGACCACTCAAAATGTTCCTCTAGACAAGCTCTATCCACCGGCGGGATCAGCCGTGGGACTATTTTGATGAATTCCAGAGATAGAAGTAGACACACGTCAAATAAACCGGGTAAATATTAAAAGTTTGCTCGCTCCGCGCTCGGAAATTTCTGGTCCGATTCGGCCGAGTGACCCCTCAAAATGTTCCTCTAGACAAGCTCTATCCAACGGTGTCATCAGTAGTGGGACTATTTTGATGAATTACTGAGAAAAAAATTCACACACGTCAAATAAACTGGGTAAATATTAAAAGTTTGCTCGCTCCGCGCTCGGAAATTTCTGGTCCGATTCGGCCGAGTGACCACTCAAAATGTTCCTCTAGACAAGCTCTATCCAACGGTGGTATCAGTCGTCGGACTATTTTGATGAATTCCAGAGATAGGAGTAGACATAGGTCAAATAAACCGGGTAAATATTAAAAGTTTGCACGCTCCGCGCTCGGAAATTTCTGGTCCGATTCGGCCGTGTGACCACTCAAAATGTTCCTCTAGACAAGCTCTATCCAACGGTGGTATCAGTCGTCGGACTATTTTGCTGAATTCCAGAGATAGGAGTAGACATACGTAAAATAAACAGGGTACATATTAAAAGTTTGCACGCTCCGCGCTCGGAAATTTCTGGTCTGATTCGTCAGAGTGACCACTCAAAATGTTCCTCTAGACAAGCTCTATCCAACGGTGGGATCATTCGTGGGACTATTTTGATGAATTCCTGAGAAAAAAATTCACACACGTCAAATAAACCGGGTAAATATTAAAAGTTTGCTCGCTCCGCGCTCGGAAATTTCTGGTCCGATTCGGCCGAGTGACCACTCAAAATGTTCCTCTAGACAAGCTCTATCCAACGGTGGGATAAGTCATGGGACTATTTTGATGAATTCCTGAGATTGAAGTAGACACACGTCAAATAAACCGGGTAAATATTAAAAGTTTGCTCGCTCAGTGCACGGAAATTTCTGGTCCGATTCGGCCGAGTGACCCCTCAAAATGTTCCTCTAGACAAGCTCTATCCAACGGTGTCATCAGTAGTGGGACTATTTTCATGAATTCCTGAGAAAAAAATTCACACACGTCAAATAAACCGGGTAAATATTAAAAGTTTGCTCGCTCCGCGCTCGGAAATTTCTGGTCCGATTCCGCCGTGTGACCACTCAAAATGTTCCTCGAGACAAGCTCTATCCAACGGTGGCATCAGTGGTGGGACCATTTTGATGAATTCCTGAGAAAAAAATTCACACACGTCAAATAAACCGGGTAATTATCAATAGTTTGCAAGCTCCGCGCTCGGAAATTTCTTGTCTGATTCGGCCGAGTGACCACTCAAAATGTTCCTCTAGACAAGCTCTATCCAACGGTGTCATCAGTAGTGGGACTATTTTGATGAATTCCTGAGAAAAAAATTCACACACGTCAAATAAACCGGGTAATTATCAATAGTTTGCAAGCTCCGCGCTCGGAAATTTCTTGTCTAATTCGGCCGAGTGACCACTCAAAATGTTCCTCTAGACAAGCTCTATCCAACGGTGGGATAAGTCGTGGGACTATTTTGATGAATTCCAGAGATAGGAGTAGACATACGTAAAATAAACAGGGTACATATTAAAAGTTTGCACGCTCCGCGCTCGGAAATTTCTGGTCTGATTCGTGAGAGTGACCACTCAAAATGTTCCTCTAGACAAGCTCTATCCAACGGTGGGATCATTCGTGGGACTATTTTGATGAATTCCTGAGAAAAAAATTCACACACGTCAAATAAACCGGGTAAATATTAAAAGTTTGCTCGCTCCGCGCTCGGAAATTTCTGGTCCGATTCGGCCGAGTGACCACTCAAAATGTTCCTCTAGACAAGCTCTATCCAACGGTGGGATAAGTCATGGGACTATTTTGATGAATTCCTGAGATTGAAGTAGACACACGTCAAATAAACCGGGTAAATATTAAAAGTTTGCTCGCTCAGTGCTCGGAAATTTCTGGTCCGATTCGGCCGAGTGACCCCTCAAAATGTTCCTCTAGACAAGCTCTATCCAACGGTGTCATCAGTAGTGGGACTATTTTCATGAATTCCTGAGAAAAAAATTCACACACGTCAAATAAACCGGGTAAATATTAAAAGTTTGCTCGCTCCGCGCTCGGAAATTTCTGGTCCGATTCCGCCGTGTGACCACTCAAAATGTTCCTCGAGACAAGCTCTATCCAACGGTGGCATCAGTGGTGGGACCATTTTGATGAATTCCTGAGAAAAAAATTCACACACGTCAAATAAACCGGGTAATTATCAATAGTTTGCAAGCTCCGCGCTCGGAAATTTCTTGTCTGATTCGGCCGAGTGACCACTCAAAATGTTCCTCTAGACAAGCTCTATCCAACGGTGGCATCAGTGGTGGGACTATTTTGATGAATTCCTGAGATAGAAGTAGACACACGTCAAATAAACAGGGTAATTATCAATAGTTTGCACGCTCCGCGCTCAGAAATTTCTGGTCCGATTCGGCCGAGTGACCACTCAAAATGTTCCTCTAGACTAGTTCTATCCAATGGTGCGATCAGTCGTGGGACTATTTTGATGAATTACTGAGAAAAAAATTCACACACGTCAAATAAACCGTGTAATTATCAATAGTTTGCAAGCTCCGCGCTCGGAAATTTCTTGTCTAATTCGGCCGAGTGACCACTCAAAATGTTCCTCTAGACAAGCTCTATCCAACGGTGGGATAAGTCGTGGGACTATTTTGATGAATTCCTGAGAAAAAAATTCACACACGTCAAATAAACCGGGTAATTATCAATAGTTTGCAAGCTCCGCGCTCGGAAATTTCTTGTCTGATTCGGCCGAGTGACCACTCAAAATGATCCTCGAGACAAGCTCTATCCAACGGTGGCATCAGTGGTGGGACTATTTTGATGAATTCCTGAGATAGAAGTAGACACACGTCAAATAAACAGGGTAATTATCAATAGTTTGCACGCTCCGCGCTCAGAAATTTCTGGTCCGATTCGGCCGAGTGACCACTCAAAATGTTCCTCTAGACTAGTTCTATCCAATGGTGCGATCAGTCGTGGGACTATTTTGATGAATTACTGAGAAAAAAATTCACACACGTCAAATAAACCGGGTAATTATCAATAGTTTGCTCGCTCCGCGCTCGGAAATTTCTGGTCCGATTCGGCCGAGTGACCACTCAAAATGTTCCTCTAGACAAGCTCTATCCAACGGTGTCATCAGTAGTGGGACTATTTTGATGAATTCCTGAGAAAAAAATTCACACACGTCAAATAAACCGGGTAAATATTAAAAGTTTGCTCGCTCCGCGCTCGGAAATTTCTGGTCCGATTCGGCCGTGTGACCACTCAAAATGTTCCTCGAGACAAGCTCTATCCAACGGTGGCATCAGTGGTGGGACCATTTTGATGAATTCCTGAGATAGAAGTAGACACACGTCAAATAAACCGGGTAATTATCAATAGTTTGCAAGCTCCGCGCTCAGAAATTTCTTGTCTAATTCGGCCGAGTGACCATTCAAAATGTTCCTCTAGACAAGCTCTATCCAACGGCGGGATCAGCCGTGGGACTATTTTGATGAATTCCTGAGATAGAAGTAGACACACGTCAAATAAACCGGGTAAATATGAAAAGTTTGCTCGCTCCGCGCTCGGAAATTTCTGGTCCGATTCGGCCGAGTGACCACTCAAAATATTCCTCTAGACAAGCTCTATCCAACGGTGTCATCAGTAGTGGGACTATTTTGATGAATTCCTGAGAAAAAAATTCACACACGTCAAATAAACCGGGTAAATATTAAAAGTTTGCTCGCTCCGCGGTTCGGAAATTTCTGGTCCGATTCGGCCGTGTGACCACTCAAAATGTTCCTCGAGACAAGCTCTATCCAATGGTGGCATCAGTGGTGGGACCATTTTGATGAATTCCTGAGAAAAAAATTCACACACGTCAAATAAACCGGGTAAATATTAAAAGTTTGCTCGCTCCGCGCTCGGAAATTTCTGGTCCGATTCGGCTGAGTGACCACTCAAAATGTTCCTCTAGACAAGTTCTATCCAACGGTGGCATCAGTAGTGGGACTATTTTGATGAATTACTGAGAAAAAAATTCACACACGTCAAATAAACCGGGTAATTATCAATAGTTTGCAAGCTCCGCGCTCGGAAATTTCTTGTCTGATTCGGCCGTGTGACCACTCAAAATGTTCCTCTAGACAAGCTCTATCCAACGGTGGGATAAGTCGTGGGACTATTTTGATGAATTCCTGAGAAAAAAATCAACAAACGTCAAATAAACCGGGTAAATATTAAAAGTTTGCTCGCTCCGCGCTCGGAAATTTCTGGTCCGATTCGGCCGTGTGACCACTCAAAATGTTCCTCTAGACAAGCTCTATCCAACGGCGGGATCAGCCGTGGGACTATTTTGATGAATTCCTGAGAAAAAAATTCACACATGTCAAATAAACCGGGTAATTATCAATAGTTTGCAAGCTCCGCGCTCGGAAATTTCTTGTCTGATTCGGCCGTGTGACCACTCAAAATGTTCCTCTAGACAAGCTCTATCCAACGGTGGGATAAGTCGTGGGACTATTTTGATGAATTCCTGAGAAAAAAATCAACAAACGTCAAATAAACCGGGTAAATATTAAAAGTTTGCTCGCTCCGCGCTCGGAAATTTCTGGTCCGATTCGGCCGTGTGACCACTCAAAATGTTCCTCTAGACAAGCTCTATCCAACGGTGGGATAAGTCGTGGGACTATTTTGGTGACTTCCTGAGATAGAAGTAGACACACGTCAAATAAACCGGGTAAATATTAAAAGTTTGCTCGCTCCGCGCTCGGAAATTTCTGGTCCGATTCGGCTGAGTGACCACTCAAAATGTTTCTCTAGACAAGCTCTATCCAACGGCGGGATCAGCCGTGGGACTATTTTGATGAATTCCTGAGAAAAAAATTCACACATGTCAAATAAACCAGGTAAATATTAAAAGTTTGCACGCTCCGCGCTCGGAAATTTCTGGTCCGATTCGGCCGAGTGACCACTCAAAATGTTCCTCTAGACAAGCTCTATCCAACGGTGGGATAAGTCGTGGGACTATTTTGATGAATTCCTGAGATTGAAGTAGACACACGTCAAATAAACCGGGTAAATATTAAAAGTTTGCTCGATCCGCGCTCGGAAATTTCTGGTCCGATTCGGCCGAGTGACCCCTCAAAATGTTCCTCTAGACAAGCTCTATCCAACGGTGTCATCAGTAGTGGGACTATTTTGATGAATTCCTGAGAAAAAAATTCACACACGTCAAATAAACCGGGTAAATATTAAAAGTTTGCTCGCTCCGCGCTCGGAAATTTCTGGTCCGATTCGGCCGTGTGACCACTCAAAATGTTCCTCGAGACAAGCTCTATCCAACGGTGGCATCAGTGGTGGGACCATTTTGATGAATTCCTGAGAAAAAAATTCACACACGTCAAATAAACCGGGTAAATATTAAAAGTTTGCTCGCTCCGCGCTCGGAAATTTCTGGTCCGATTCGGCTGAGTGACCACTCAAAATGTTCCTCTAGACAAGCTCTATCCAACGGTGGCATCAGTAGTGGGACTATTTTGATGAATTACTGAGAAAAAAATTCACACACGTCAAATAAACCGGGTAATTATCAATAGTTTGCAAGCTCCGCGCTCGGAAATTTCTTGTCTGATTCGGCCGAGTGACCACTCAAAATGTTCCTCTAGACAAGCTCTATCCAACGGTGGCATCAGTGGTGGGACTATTTTGATGAATTCCTGAGATAGAAGTAGACACACGTCAAATAAACAGGGTAATTATCAATAGTTTGCACGCTCCGCGCTCAGAAATTTCTGGTCCGATTCGGCCGAGTGACCACTCAAAATGTTCCTCTAGACAAGCTCTATCCAACGGTGGGATAAGTCGTGGGACTATTTTGATGAATTCCTGAGATTGAAGTAGACACACGTCAAATAAACCGGGTAAATATTAAAAGTTTGCTCGATCCGCGCTCGGAAATTTCTGGTCCGATTCGGCCGAGTGACCCCTCAAAATGTTCCTCTAGACAAGCTCTATCCAACGGTGTCATCAGTAGTGGGACTATTTTGATGAATTCCTGAGAAAAAAATTCGCACACGTCAAATAAACCGGGTAAATATTAAAAGTTTGCTCGCTCCGCGCTCGGAAATTTCTGGTCCGATTCGGCCGTGTGACCACTCAAAATGTTCCTCGAGACAAGCTCTATCCAACGGTGGCATCAGTGGTGGGACCATTTTGATGAATTCCTGAGAAAAAAATTCACACACGTCAAATAAACCGGGTAAATATTAAAAGTTTGCTCGCTCCGCGCTCGGAAATTTCTGGTCCGATTCGGCTGAGTGACCACTCAAAATGTTCCTCTAGACAAGCTCTATCCAACGGTGGCATCAGTAGTGGGACTATTTTGATGAATTACTGAGAAAAAAATTCACACACGTCAAATAAACCGGGTAATTATCAATAGTTTGCAAGCTCCGCGCTCGGAAATTTCTTGTCTGATTCGGCCGAGTGACCACTCAAAATGTTCCTCTAGACAAGCTCTATCCAACGGTGGGATAAGTCGTGGGACTATTTTGATGAATTCCTGAGATTGAAGTAGACACACGTCAAATAAACCGGGTAAATATTAAAAGTTTGCTCGATCCGCGCTCGGAAATTTCTGGTCCGATTCGGCTGAGTGACCACTCAAAATGTTCCTCTAGACAAGCTCTATCCAGCGGTGGCATCAGTAGTGGGACTATTTTGATGAATTACTGAGAAAAAAATTCACACACGTCAAATAAACCGGGTAATTATCAATAGTTTGCAAGCTCCGCGCTCGGAAATTTCTTGTCTGATTCGGCCGAGTGACCACTCAAAATGTTCCTCGAGACAAGCTCTATCCAACGGTGGCATCAGTGGTGGGACTATTTTGATGAATTCCTGAGATAGAAGTAGACACACGTCAAATAAACAGGGTAATTATCAATAGTTTGCACGCTCCGCGCTCAGAAATTTCTGGTCCGATTCGGCCGAGTGACCACTCAAAATGTTCCTCTAGACTAGTTCTATCCAATGGTGCGATCAGTCGTGGGACTATTTTGATGAATTACTGAGAAAAAAATTCACACACGTCAAATAAACCGGGTAATTATCAATAGTTTGCAAGCTCCGCGCTCGGAAATTTCTTGTCTGATTCGGCCGAGTGACCACTCAAAATGTTCCTCTAGACAAGCTCTATCCAACGGTGGGATAAGTCGTGGGACTATTTTGATGAATTCCTGAGAAAAAAATTCACACACGTCAAATAAACCGGGTAATTATCAATAGTTTGCACGCTCCGCGCTCAGAAATTTCTGGTCCGATTCGGCCGAGTGACCACTCAAAATGTTCCTCTAGACTAGTTCTATCCAATGGTGCGATCAGTCGTGGGACTATTTTGATGAATTACTGAGAAAAAAATTCACACACGTCAAATAAACCGGGTAATTATCAATAGTTTGCTCGCTCCGCGCTCGGAAATTTCTGGTCCGATTCGGCCGTGTGACCACTCAAAATGTTCCTCTAGACAAGCTCTATCCAACGGCGGGATCAGCCGTGGGACTATTTTGATGAATTCCTGAGATAGAAGTAGACACACGTCAAATAAACCAGGTAAATATTAAAAGTTTGCACGCTCCGCGCTCGGAAATTTCTGGTCCGATTCGGCCGAGTGACCACTCAAAATGTTCCTCTAGACAAGCTCTATCCAACGGTGTCATCAGTAGTGGGACTATTTTGATGAATTCCTGAGAAAAAAATTCACACACGTCAAATAAACCGGGTAAATATTAAAAGTTTGCTCGCTCCGCGCTCGGAAATTTCTGGTCCGATTCGGCCGAGTGACCACTCAAAATGTTCCTCTAGACAAGCTCTATCCAACGGTGTCATCAGTAGTGGGACTATTTTGATGAATTCCTGAGAAAAAAATTCACACACGTCAAATAAACCGGGTAATTATCAATAGTTTGCTCGCTCCGCGCTCGGAAATTTCTGGTCCGATTCGGCCGTGTGACCACTCAAAATGTTCCTCTAGACAAGCTCTATCCAACGGTATTATCAGTCGTCGGACTATTTTGATGAATTCCAGAGATAGAAGTAGACACACGTCAAATAAACCGGGTAAATATTAAAAGTTTGCTCGATCCGCGCTCGGAAATTTCTGGTCCGATTCGGCCGAGTGACCCCTCAAAATGTTCCTCTAGACAAGCTCTATCCAACGGTGTCATCAGTAGTGGGACTATTTTGATGAATTCCTGAGAAAAAAATTCACACACGTCAAATAAACCGGGTAAATATTAAAAGTTTGCTCGCTCCGCGCTCGGAAATTTCTGGTCCGATTCGGCCGAGTGACCACTCAAAATGTTCCTCTAGACAAGCTCTATCCAACGGTGTCATCAGTAGTGGGACTATTTTGATGAATTCCTGAGAAAAAAATTCACACACGTCAAATAAACCGGGTAATTATCAATAGTTTGCAAGCTCCGCGCTCGGAAATTTCTTGTCTGATTCGGCCGAGTGACCACTCAAAATGTTCCTCTAGACAAGCTCTATCCAACGGTGGGATAAGTCGTGGGACTATTTTGATGAATTCCTGAGAAAAAAATCAACAAACGTCAAATAAACCGGGTAAATATTAAAAGTTTGCTCGCTCCGCGCTCGGAAAATTCTGGTCCGATTCGGCCGTGTGACCACTCAAAATGTTCCTCTAGACAAGCTCTATCCAACGGTGGGATAAGTCGTGGGACTATTTTGATGAATTCCTGAGAAAAAAATTCACACCTGTCAAATAAACCAGGTAAATATTAAAAGTTTGCTCTCTCCGCGCTGGGAAATTTCTGGTCCGATTCGGCCGAGTGACCACTCAAAATGTTCCTCTAGACTAGTTCTATCCAAGGGTGCGATCAGTCGTGGGACTATTTTGATGAATTACTGAGAAAAAAATTCACACACGTCAAATAAACCGGGTAATTATCAATAGTTTGCAAGCTCCGCGCTCGGAAATTTCTTGTCTGATTCGGCCGAGTGACCACTCAAAATGTTCCTCTAGACAAGCTCTATCCAACGGTGTCATCAGTAGTGGGACTATTTTGATGAATTACTGAGAAAAAAATTCACACACGTCAAATAAACCGGGTAAATATTAAAAGTTTGCTCGCTCCGCGCTCGGAAATTTCTGGTCCGATTCGGCCGAGTGACCACTCAAAATGTTCCTCTAGACAAGCTCTATCCAACGGTGGCATCAGTGGTGGGACTATTTTGATGAATTCCTGAGAAAAAAATTCACACACGTCAAATAAACCGGGTAAATATTAAAAGTTTGCTCGCTCCGCGCTCGGAAATTTCTGGTCCGATTCGGCTGAGTGACCACTCAAAATGTTCCTCTAGACAAGCTCTATCCAACGGTTTCATCAGTAGTGGGACTATTTTGATGAATTACTGAGAAAAAAATTCACACACGTCAAATAAACCGGGTAATTATCAATAGTTTGCAAGCTCCGCGCTCGGAAATTTCTTGTCTGATTCGGCCGAGTGACCACTCAAAATGTTCCTCTAGACAAGCTCTATCCAACGGTGGCATCAGTGGTGGGACTATTTTGATGAATTCCTGAGATAGAAGTAGACACACGTCAAATAAACAGGGTAATTATCAATAGTTTGCAAGCTCCGCGCTCGGAAATTTCTTGTCTGATTCGGCCGAGTGACCACTCAAAATGTTCCTCTAGACAAGCTCTATCCAACGGTGGCATCAGTGGTGGGACTATTTTGATGAATTCCTGAGATAGAAGTAGACACACGTCAAATAAACAGGGTAATTATCAATAGTTTGCACGCTCCGCGCTCAGAAATTTCTGGTCCGATTCGGCCGAGTGACCACTCAAAATGTTCCTCTAGACTAGTTCTATCCAATGGTGCGATCAGTCGTGGGACTATTTTGATGAATTACTGAGAAAAAAATTCACAAACGTCAAATAAACCGGGTAAATATTAAAAGTTTGCTCGCTCCGCGCTCGGAAATTTCTGGTCCGATTCGGCCGTGTGACCACTCAAAATGTTCCTCTAGACAAGCTCTATCCAACGGTGGCATCAGTGGTGGGACTATTTTGATGAATTCCTGAGATAGAAGTAGACACACGTCAAATAAACAGGGTAATTATCAATAGTTTGCACGCTCCGCGCTCAGAAATTTCTGGTCCGATTCGGCCGTGTGACCACTCAAAATGTTCCTCTAGACAAGCTCTATCCAACGGTATTATCAGTCGTCGGACTATTTTGATGAATTCCAGAGATAGGAGTAGACATACGTAAAATAAACCGGGTAAATATTAAAAGTTTGCACGCTCCGCGCTCGGAAATTTCTGGTCTGATTCGTCCGAGTGACCACTCAAAATGTTCCTCTAGACTAGCTCTATCCAACGGTGGGATCATTCGGGGGACTATTTTGATGAATTCCTGAGAAAGAAATTCACACACGTCAAATAAACCGGGTAAATATTAAAAGTTTGCACGCTCCGCGCTCGGAAATTTCTGGTCCGATTCGGCTGAGTGACCACTCAAAATGTTCCTCTAGACAAGCTCTATCCACCGGCGGGATCAGCCGTGGGACTATTTTGATGAATTCCTGAGATAGAAGTAGACACACGTCAAATAAACCGGGTAAATATTAAAAGTTTGCTCGCTCCGCGCTCGGAAATTTCTGGTCCGATTCGGCTGAGTGACCACTCAAAATGTTCCTCTAGACAAGCTCTATCCACCGGCGGGATCAGCCGTGGGACTATTGTGATGAATTCCTGAGATAGAAGTAGACACACGTCAAATAAACCGGGTAATTATCAATAGTTTGCAAGCTCCGCGCTCGGAAATTTCTTGTCTGATTCGGCCGAGTGACCACTCAAAATGTTCCTCTAGACAAGCTCTATCCAACGGTGGGATAAGTCGTGGGACTATTTTGATGAATTCCTGAGAAAAAAATCAACAAACGTCAAATAAACCGGGTAAATATTAAAAGTTTGCTCGCTCCGCGCTCGGAAAATTCTGGTCCGATTCGGCCGTGTGACCACTCAAAATGTTCCTCTAGACAAGCTCTATCCAACGGTGGGATAAGTCGTGGGACTATTTTGATGAATTCCTGAGAAAAAAATTCACACCTGTCAAATAAACCAGGTAAATATTAAAAGTTTGCTCGCTCCGCGCTGGGAAATTTCTGGTCCGATTCGGCCGAGTGACCACTCAAAATGTTCCTCTAGACTAGTTCTATCCAAGGGTGCGATCAGTCGTGGGACTATTTTGATGAATTACTGAGAAAAAAATTCACACACGTCAAATAAACCGGGTAATTATCAATAGTTTGCAAGCTCCGCGCTCGGAAATTTCTTGTCTGATTCGGCCGAGTGACCACTCAAAATGTTCCTCTAGACTTGCTCTATCCAACGGTGGGATCATTCGTGGGACTATTTTGATGAATTCCTGAGAAAAAAATTCACACACGTCAAATAAACCGGGTAAATATTAAAAGTTTGCACGCTCCGCGCTCGGAAATTTCTGGTCCGATTCGGCCGAGTGACCACTCAAAATGTTCCTCTAGACAAGCTCTATCCAACGGTATTATCAGTCGTCGGACTATTTTGATGAATTCCAGAGATAGGAGTAGACATACGTAAAATAAACCGGGTAAATATTAAAAGTTTGCACGCTCCGCACTCGGAAATTTCTGGTCTGATTCGTCCGAGTGACCACTCAAAATGTTCCTCTAGACTAGCTCTATCCAACGGTGGGATCATTCGTGGGACTATTTTGATGAATTCCTGAGAAAAAAATTCACACACGTCAAATAAACCGGGTAAATATTAAAAGTTTGCTCGCTCCGCGCTCGGAAATTTCTGGTCCGATTCGGCTGAGTGACCACTCAAAATGTTCCTCTAGACAAGCTCTATCCACCGGCGGGATCAGCCGTGGGACTATTTTGATGAATTCCTGAGATAGAAGTAGACACACGTCAAATAAACCGGGTAAATATTAAAAGTTTGCTCGCTCCGCGCTCGGAAATTTCTGGTCCGATTCGGCTGAGTGACCACTCAAAATGTTCCTCTAGACAAGCTCTATCCACCGGCGGGATCAGCCGTGGGACTATTGTGATGAATTCCTGAGATAGAAGTAGACACACGTCAAATAAACCGGGTAATTATCAATAGTTTGCAAGCTCCGCGCTCGGAAATTTCTTGTCTGATTCGGCCGAGTGACCACTCAAAATGTTCCTCTAGACAAGCTCTATCCAACGGTGGGATAAGTCGTGGGACTATTTTGATGAATTCCTGAGAAAAAAATCAACAAACGTCAAATAAACCGGGTAAATATTAAAAGTTTGCTCGCTCCGCGCTCGGAAAATTCTGGTCCGATTCGGCCGTGTGACCACTCAAAATGTTCCTCTAGACAAGCTCTATCCAACGGTGGGATAAGTCGTGGGACTATTTTGATGAATTCCTGAGAAAAAAATTCACACCTGTCAAATAAACCAGGTAAATATTAAAAGTTTGCTCTCTCCGCGCTGGGAAATTTCTGGTCCGATTCGGCCGAGTGACCACTCAAAATGTTCCTCTAGACTAGTTCTATCCAAGGGTGCGATCAGTCGTGGGACTATTTTGATGAATTACTGAGAAAAAAATTCACACACGTCAAATAAACCGGGTAATTATCAATAGTTTGCAAGCTCCGCGCTCGGAAATTTCTTGTCTGATTCGGCCGAGTGACCACTCAAAATGTTCCTCTAGACAAGCTCTATCCAACGGTGTCATCAGTAGTGGGACTATTTTGATGAATTACTGAGAAAAAAATTCACACACGTCAAATAAACCGGGTAAATATTAAAAGTTTGCTCGCTCCGCGCTCGGAAATTTCTGGTCCGATTCGGCCGAGTGACCACTCAAAATGTTCCTCTAGACAAGCTCTATCCAACGGTGGCATCAGTGGTGGGACTATTTTGATGAATTCCTGAGAAAAAAATTCACACACGTCAAATAAACCGGGTAAATATTAAAAGTTTGCTCGCTCCGCGCTCGGAAATTTCTGGTCCGATTCGGCTGAGTGACCACTCAAAATGTTCCTCTAGACAAGCTCTATCCAACGGTGGCATCAGTAGTGGGACTATTTTGATGAATTACTGAGAAAAAAATTCACACACGTCAAATAAACCGGGTAATTATCAATAGTTTGCAAGCTCCGCGCTCGGAAATTTCTTGTCTGATTCGGCCGAGTGACCACTCAAAATGTTCCTCTAGACAAGCTCTATCCAACGGTGGCATCAGTGGTGGGACTATTTTGATGAATTCCTGAGATAGAAGTAGACACACGTCAAATAAACAGGGTAATTATCAATAGTTTGCAAGCTCCGCGCTCGGAAATTTCTTGTCTGATTCGGCCGAGTGACCACTCAAAATGTTCCTCTAGACAAGCTCTATCCAACGGTGGCATCAGTGGTGGGACTATTTTGATGAATTCCTGAGATAGAAGTAGACACACGTCAAATAAACAGGGTAATTATCAATAGTTTGCACGCTCCGCGCTCAGAAATTTCTGGTCCGATTCGGCCGAGTGACCACTCAAAATGTTCCTCTAGACTAGTTCTATCCAATGGTGCGATCAGTCGTGGGACTATTTTGATGAATTACTGAGAAAAAAATTCACAAACGTCAAATAAACCGGGTAAATATTAAAAGTTTGCTCGCTCCGCGCTCGGAAATTTCTGGTCCGATTCGGCCGTGTGACCACTCAAAATGTTCCTCTAGACAAGCTCTATCCAACGGTGGCATCAGTGGTGGGACTATTTTGATGAATTCCTGAGATAGAAGTAGACACACGTCAAATAAACAGGGTAATTATCAATAGTTTGCACGCTCCGCGCTCAGAAATTTCTGGTCCGATTCGGCCGTGTGACCACTCAAAATGTTCCTCTAGACAAGCTCTATCCAACGGTATTATCAGTCGTCGGACTATTTTGATGAATTCCAGAGATAGGAGTAGACATACGTAAAATAAACCGGGTAAATATTAAAAGTTTGCACGCTCCGCGCTCGGAAATTTCTGGTCTGATTCGTCCGAGTGACCACTCAAAATGTTCCTCTAGACTAGCTCTATCCAACGGTGGGATCATTCGGGGGACTATTTTGATGAATTCCTGAGAAAGAAATTCACACACGTCAAATAAACCGGGTAAATATTAAAAGTTTGCACGCTCCGCGCTCGGAAATTTCTGGTCCGATTCGGCTGAGTGACCACTCAAAATGTTCCTCTAGACAAGCTCTATCCACCGGCGGGATCAGCCGTGGGACTATTTTGATGAATTCCTGAGATAGAAGTAGACACACGTCAAATAAACCGGGTAAATATTAAAAGTTTGCTCGCTCCGCGCTCGGAAATTTCTGGTCCGATTCGGCTGAGTGACCACTCAAAATGTTCCTCTAGACAAGCTCTATCCACCGGCGGGATCAGCCGTGGGACTATTGTGATGAATTCCTGAGATAGAAGTAGACACACGTCAAATAAACCGGGTAATTATCAATAGTTTGCAAGCTCCGCGCTCGGAAATTTCTTGTCTGATTCGGCCGAGTGACCACTCAAAATGTTCCTCTAGACAAGCTCTATCCAACGGTGGGATAAGTCGTGGGACTATTTTGATGAATTCCTGAGAAAAAAATCAACAAACGTCAAATAAACCGGGTAAATATTAAAAGTTTGCTCGCTCCGCGCTCGGAAAATTCTGGTCCGATTCGGCCGTGTGACCACTCAAAATGTTCCTCTAGACAAGCTCTATCCAACGGTGGGATAAGTCGTGGGACTATTTTGATGAATTCCTGAGAAAAAAATTCACACCTGTCAAATAAACCAGGTAAATATTAAAAGTTTGCTCGCTCCGCGCTGGGAAATTTCTGGTCCGATTCGGCCGAGTGACCACTCAAAATGTTCCTCTAGACTAGTTCTATCCAAGGGTGCGATCAGTCGTGGGACTATTTTGATGAATTACTGAGAAAAAAATTCACACACGTCAAATAAACCGGGTAATTATCAATAGTTTGCAAGCTCCGCGCTCGGAAATTTCTTGTCTGATTCGGCCGAGTGACCACTCAAAATGTTCCTCTAGACAAGCTCTATCCAACGGTGTCATCAGTAGTGGGACTATTTTGATGAATTACTGAGAAAAAAATTCACACACGTCAAATAAACCGGGTAAATATTAAAAGTTTGCTCGCTCCGCGCTCGGAAATTTCTGGTCCGATTCGGCCGAGTGACCACTCAAAATGTTCCTCTAGACAAGCTCTATCCAACGGTGGCATCAGTGGTGGGACTATTTTGATGAATTCCTGAGAAAAAAATTCACACACGTCAAATAAACCGGGTAAATATTAAAAGTTTGCTCGCTCCGCGCTCGGAAATTTCTGGTCCGATTCGGCTGAGTGACCACTCAAAATGTTCCTCTAGACAAGCTCTATCCAACGGTGGCATCAGTAGTGGGACTATTTTGATGAATTACTGAGAAAAAAATTCACACACGTCAAATAAACCGGGTAATTATCAATAGTTTGCAAGCTCCGCGCTCGGAAATTTCTTGTCTGATTCGGCCGAGTGACCACTCAAAATGTTCCTCTAGACAAGCTCTATCCAACGGTGGCATCAGTGGTGGGACTATTTTGATGAATTCCTGAGATAGAAGTAGACACACGTCAAATAAACAGGGTAATTATCAATAGTTTGCAAGCTCCGCGCTCGGAAATTTCTTGTCTGATTCGGCCGAGTGACCACTCAAAATGTTCCTCTAGACAAGCTCTATCCAACGGTGGCATCAGTGGTGGGACTATTTTGATGAATTCCTGAGATAGAAGTAGACACACGTCAAATAAACAGGGTAATTATCAATAGTTTGCACGCTCCGCGCTCAGAAATTTCTGGTCCGATTCGGCCGAGTGACCACTCAAAATGTTCCTCTAGACTAATTCTATCCAATGGTGCGATCAGTCGTGGGACTATTTTGATGAATTACTGAGAAAAAAATTCACAAACGTCAAATAAACCGGGTAAATATTAAAAGTTTGCTCGCTCCGCGCTCGGAAATTTCTGGTCCGATTCGGCCGTGTGACCACTCAAAATGTTCCTCTAGACAAGCTCTATCCAACGGTGGCATCAGTGGTGGGACTATTTTGATGAATTCCTGAGATAGAAGTAGACACACGTCAAATAAACAGGGTAATTATCAATAGTTTGCACGCTCCGCGCTCAGAAATTTCTGGTCCGATTCGGCCGTGTGACCACTCAAAATGTTCCTCTAGACAAGCTCTATCCAACGGTGGGATAAGTCGTGGGACTATTTTGATGAATTCCTGAGAAAAAAATCAACAAACGTCAAATAAACCGGGTAAATATTAAAAGTTTGCTCGCTCCGCGCTCGGAAATTTCTGGTCCGATTCGGCCGTGTGACCACTCAAAATGTTCCTCTAGACAAGCTCTATCCAACGGTATTATCAGTCGTCGGACTATTTTGATGAATTCCAGAGATAGGAGTAGACATACGTAAAATAAACCGGGTAAATATTAAAAGTTTGCACGCTCCGCGCTCGGAAATTTCTGGTCTGATTCGTCCGAGTGACCACTCAAAATGTTCCTCTAGACTAGCTCTATCCAACGGTGGGATCATTCGTGGGACTATTTTGATGAATTCCTGAGAAAAAAATTCACACACGTCAAATAAACCGGGTAAATATTAAAAGTTTGCACGCTCCGCGCTCGGAAATTTCTGGTCCGATTCGGCTGAGTGACCACTCAAAATGTTCCTCTAGACAAGCTCTATCCACCGGCGGGATCAGCCGTGGGACTATTTTGATGAATTCCTGAGATAGAAGTAGACACACGTCAAATAAACCGGGTAAATATTAAAAGTTTGCACGCTCCGCGCTCGGAAATTTCTGGTCCGATTCGGCTGAGTGACCACTCAAAATGTTCCTCTAGACAAGCTCTATCCACCGGCGGGATCAGCCGTGGGACTATTTTGATGAATTCCTGAGATAGAAGTAGACACACGTCAAATAAACCGGGTAAATATTAAAAGTTTGCTCGCTCCGCGCTCGGAAATTTCTGGTCCGATTCGGCTGAGTGACCACTCAAAATGTTCCTCTAGACAAGCTCTATCCACCGGCGGGATCAGCCGTGGGACTATTGTGATGAATTCCTGAGATAGAAGTAGACACACGTCAAATAAACCGGGTAAATATTAAAAGTTTGCTCGCTCCGCGCTCGGAAATTTCTGGTCCGATTCGGCCGAGTGACCCCTCAAAATGTTCCTCTAGACAAGCTCTATCCAACGGTGTCATCAGTAGTGGGACTATTTTGATGAATTACTGAGAAAAAAATTCACACACGTCAAATAAACTGGGTAAATATTAAAAGTTTGCTCGCTCCGCGCTCGGAAATTTCTGGTCCGATTCGGCCGAGTGACCACTCAAAATGTTCCTCTAGACAAGCTCTATCCAACGGTGTCATCAGTAGTGGGACTATTTTGATGAATTCCTGAGAAAAAAATTCACACACGTCAAATAAACCGGGTAAATATTAAAAGTTTGCTCGCTCCGCGCTCGGAAATTTCTGGTCCGATTCGGCCGAGTGACCACTCAAAATGTTCCTCTAGACAAGCTCTATCCAACGGTGTCATCAGTAGTGGGACTATTTTGATGAATTCCTGAGAAAAAAATTCACACACGTCAAATAAACCGGGTAAATATTAAAAGTTTGCACGCTCCGCACTCAGAAATTTCTGGTCTGATTCGTCCGAGTGACCACTCAAAATGTTCCTCTAGACTTGCTCTATCCAACGGTGGGATCATTCGTGGGACTATTTTGATGAATTCCTGAGAAAAAAATTCACACACGTCAAATAAACCGGGTAAATATTAAAAGTTTGCACGCTCCGCGCTCGGAAATTTCTGGTCCGATTCGGCCGAGTGACCACTCAAAATGTTCCTCTAGACAAGCTCTATCCAACGGTGGCATCAGTCGTGGGACTATTTTGATGAATTACTGAGAAAAAAATTCACACACGTCAAATAAACTGGGTAAATATTAAAAGTTTGCTCGCTCTGCGCTCGGAAATTTCTGGTCCGATTCGGCCGTGTGACCACTCAAAATATTCCTCTAGACAAGCTCTATCCAACGGTGGTATCAGTCGTCGGACTATTTTGATGAATTCCAGAGATAGGAGTAGACATAGGTCAAATAAACCGGGTAAATATTAAAAGTTTGCACGCTCCGCGCTCGGAAATTTCTGGTCCGATTCGGCCGTGTGACCACTCAAAATGTTCCTCTAGACAAGCTCTATCCAACGGTATTATCAGTCGTCGGACTATTTTGATGAATTCCAGAGATAGGAGTAGACACAGGTCAAATAAACAGGGTAAATATTAAAAGTTTGCACGCTCCGCGCTCGGAAATTTCTGGTCCGATTCGGCCGTGTGACCACTCAAAATGTTCCTCTAGACAAGCTCTATCCAACGGCGGGATCAGCCGTGGGACTATTTTGATGAATTCCTGAGATAGAAGTAGACACACGTCAAATAAACCGGGTAAATATTAAAAGTTTTCTCGCTCCGCGCTCGGAAATTTCTGGTCCGATTCGGCCGAGTGACCCCTCAAAATGTTCCTCTAGACAAGCTCTATCCAACGGTGTCATCAGTAGTGGGACTATTTTGATGAATTACTGAGAAAAAAATTCACACACGTCAAATAAACCGGGTAAATATTAAAAGTTTGCTCGCTCCGCGCTCGGAAATTTCTGGTCCGATTCGGCCGAGTGACCACTCAAAATGTTCCTCTAGACAAGCTCTATCCAACGGTGGCATCAGTGGTGGGACTATTTTGATGAATTCCTGAGAAAAAAATTCACACACGTCAAATAAACCGGGTAAATATTAAAAGTTTGCTCGCTCCGCGCTCGGAAATTTCTGGTCCGATTCGGCTGAGTGACCACTCAAAATGTTCCTCTAGACAAGCTCTATCCAACGGTGGCATCAGTAGTTTGACTATTTTGATGAATTACTGAGAAAAAAATTCACACACGTCAAATAAACCGGGTAATTATCAATAGTTTGCAAGCTCCGCGCTCGGAAATTTCTTGTCTGATTCGGCCGAGTGACCACTCAAAATGTTCCTCTAGACAAGCTCTATCCAACGGTGGCATCAGTGGTGGGACTATTTTGATGAATTCCTGAGATAGAAGTAGACACACGTCAAATAAACAGGGTAATTATCAATAGTTTGCACGCTCCGCGCTCAGAAATTTCTGGTCCGATTCGGCCGAGTGACCACTCAAAATGTTCCTCTAGACTAGTTCTATCCAATGGTGCGATCAGTCGTGGGACTATTTTGATGAATTACTGAGAAAAAAATTCACAAACGTCAAATAAACCGGGTAAATATTAAAAGTTTGCTCGCTCCGCGCTCGGAAATTTCTGGTCCGATTCGGCCGTGTGACCACTCAAAATGTTCCTCTAGACAAGCTCTATCCAACGGTGGGATAAGTCGTGGGACTATTTTGATGAATTCCTGAGAAAAAAATCAACAAACGTCAAATAAACCGGGTAAATATTAAAAGTTTGCTCGCTCCGCGCTCGGAAATTTCTGGTCCGATTCGGCCGTGTGACCACTCAAAATGTTCCTCTAGACAAGCTCTATCCAACGGTATTATCAGTCGTCGGACTATTTTGATGAATTCCAGAGATAGGAGTAGACATACGTAAAATAAACCGGGTAAATATTAAAAGTTTGCACGCTCCGCGCTCGGAAATTTCTGGTCTGATTCGTCCGAGTGACCACTCAAAATGTTCCTCTAGACTAGCTCTATCCAACGGTGGGATCATTCGTGGGACTATTTTGATGAATTCCTGAGAAAAAAATTCACACACGTCAAATAAACCGGGTAAATATTAAAAGTTTGCACGCTCCGCGCTCGGAAATTTCTGGTCCGATTCGGCTGAGTGACCACTCAAAATGTTCCTCTAGACAAGCTCTATCCACCGGCGGGATCAGCCGTGGGACTATTTTGATGAATTCCTGAGATAGAAGTAGACACACGTCAAATAAACCGGGTAAATATTAAAAGTTTGCTCGCTCCGCGCTCGGAAATTTCTGGTCCGATTCGGCTGAGTGACCACTCAAAATGTTCCTCTAGACAAGCTCTATCCACCGGCGGGATCAGCCGTGGGACTATTGTGATGAATTCCTGAGATAGAAGTAGACACACGTCAAATAAACCGGGTAAATATTAAAAGTTTGCTCGCTCCGCGCTCGGAAATTTCTGGTCCGATTCGGCCGAGTGACCCCTCAAAATGTTCCTCTAGACAAGCTCTATCCAACGGTGTCATCAGTAGTGGGACTATTTTGATGAATTACTGAGAAAAAAATTCACACACGTCAAATAAACTGGGTAAATATTAAAAGTTTGCTCGCTCCGCGCTCGGAAATTTCTGGTCCGATTCGGCCGAGTGACCACTCAAAATGTTCCTCTAGACAAGCTCTATCCAACGGTGTCATCAGTAGTGGGACTATTTTGATGAATTCCTGAGAAAAAAATTCACACACGTCAAATAAACCGGGTAAATATTAAAAGTTTGCTCGCTCCGCGCTCGGAAATTTCTGGTCCGATTCGGCCGTGTGACCACTCAAAATGTTCCTCTAGACAAGCTCTATCCAACGGTATTATCAGTCGTCGGACTATTTTGATGAATTCCAGAGATAGGAGTAGACATACGTAAAATAAACTGGGTAAATATTAAAAGTTTGCACGCTCCGCACTCGGAAATTTCTGGTCTGATTCGTCCGAGTGACCACTCAAAATGTTCCTCTAGACTTGCTCTATCCAACGGTGGTATCAGTCGTCGGACTATTTTGATGAATTCCAGAGATAGGAGTAGACATAGGTCAAATAAACCGGGTAAATATTAAAAGTTTGCACGCTACGCGCTCGGAAATTTCTGGTCCGATTCGGCCGTGTGACCACTCAAAATGTTCCTCTAGACAAGCTCTATCCAACGGTGGTATCAGTCGTCGGACTATTTTGCTGAATTCCAGAGATAGGAGTAGACATACGTAAAATAAACAGGGTACATATTAAAAGTTTGCACGCTCCGCGCTCGGAAATTTCTGGTCTGATTCGTCAGAGTGACCACTCAAAATGTTCCTCTAGACAAGCTCTATCCAACGGCGGGATCAGCCGTGGGACTATTTTGATGAATTCCAGAGATAGGAGTAGACATAGGTCAAATAAACCGGGTAAATATTAAAAGTTTGCACGCTCCGCGCTCGGAAATTTCTGGTCCGATTCGGCCGTGTGACCACTCAAAATGTTCCTCTAGACAAGCTCTATCCAACGGTGGTATCAGTCGTCGGACTATTTTGCTGAATTCCAGAGATAGGAGTAGACATACGTAAAATAAACAGGGTACATATTAAAAGTTTGCACGCTCCGCGCTCGGAAATTTCTGGTCTGATTCGTCAGAGTGACCACTCAAAATGTTCCTCTAGACAAGCTCTATCCAACGGTGGTATCAGTCGTCGGACTATTTTGCTGAATTCCTGAGATAGAAGTAGACACACGTCAAATAAACCGGGTAATTATCAATAGTTTGCACGCTCCGCGCTCAGAAATTTCTGGTCCGATTCGGCCGAGTGACCACTCAAAATGTTCCTCTAGACTAGTTCTATCCAATGGTGCGATCAGTCGTGGGACTATTTTGATGAATTACTGGGAAAAAAATTCACACACGTCAAATAAACCGGGTAATTATCAATAGTTTGCAAGCTCCGCGCTCGGAAATTTCTTGTCTGATTCGGCCGAGTGACCACTCAAAATGTTCCTCTAGACAAGCTCTATCCAACGGTGGCATCAGTGGTGGGACTATTTTGATGAATTCCAGAGAGAGAAGTAGACACACGTCAAATAAACCGGGTAAATATTAAAAGTTTGCTCGCTCCGCGCTCGGAAATTTCTGGTCCGATTCGGCCGAGTGACCACTCAAAATGTTCCTCTAGACAAGCTCTATCCAACGGTGTCATCAGTAGTGGGACTATTTTGATGAATTACTGAGAAAAAAATTCAGACACGTCAAATAAACCGGGTAAATATTAAAAGTTTGCTCGCTCCGCGCTCGGAAATTTCTGGTCCGATTCGGCCGTGTGACCACTCAAAATGTTCCTCGAGACAAGCTCTATCCAACGGTGGCATCAGTGGTGGGACTATTTTGATGAATTCCTGAGAGAGAAGTAGACACACGTCAAATAAACCGGGTAAATATTAAAAGTTTGCTCGCTCCGCGCTCGGAAATTTCTGGTCCGATTCGGCCGAGTGACCACTCAAAATGTTCCTCTAGACAAGCTCTATCCAACGGTGTCATCAGTAGTGGGACTATTTTGATGAATTACTGAGAAAAAAATTCAGACACGTCAAATAAACCGGGTAAATATTAAAAGTTTGCTCGCTCCGCGCTCGGAAATTTCTGGTCCGATTCGGCCGAGTGACCACTCAAAATGTTCCTCTAGACAAGCTCTATCCAACGGTATTATCAGTCGTCGGACTATTTTGATGAATTCCAGAGATAGGAGTAGACATACGTAAAATAAACTGGGTAAATATTAAAAGTTTGCACGCTCCGCACTCGGAAATTTCTGGTCTGATTCGTCCGAGTGACCACTCAAAATGTTCCTCTAGACTTGCTCTATCCAACGGTGGTATCAGTCGTCGGACTATTTTGATGAATTCCAGAGATAGGAGTAGACATAGGTCAAATAAACCGGGTAAATATTAAAAGTTTGCACGCTCCGCGCTTGGAAATTTCTGGTCCGATTCGGCCGAGTGACCACTCAAAATGTTCCTCTAGACAAGCTCTATCCAACGGTGGGATAAGTCGTGGGACTATTTTGATGAATTCCTGAGAGAGAAGTAGACACACGTCAAATAAACCGGGTAAATATTAAAAGTTTGCTCGCTCCGCGCTTGGAAATTTCTGGTCCGATTCGGCCGAGTGACCACTCAAAATGTTCCTCTAGACAAGCTCTATCCAACGGTGTCATCAGTAGTGGGACTATTTTGATGAATTACTGAGAAAAAAATTCACACACGTCAAATAAACAGGGTAAATATTAAAAGTTTGCACGCTCCGCACTCGGAAATTTCTGGTCTGATTCGTCCGAGTGACCACTCAAAATGTTCCTCTAGACTTGCTCTATCCAACGGTGGTATCAGTCGTCGGACTATTTTGATGAATTCCAGAGATAGGAGTAGACATAGGTCAAATAAACCGGGTAAATATTAAAAGTTTGCACGCTACGCGCTCGGAAATTTCTGGTCCGATTCGGCCGTGTGACCACTCAAAATGTTCCTCTAGACAAGCTCTATCCAACGGTGGTATCAGTCGTCGGACTATTTTGCTGAATTCCAGAGATAGGAGTAGACATACGTAAAATAAACAGGGTACATATTAAAAGTTTGCACGCTCCGCGCTCGGAAATTTCTGGTCTGATTCGTCAGAGTGACCACTCAAAATGTTCCTCTAGACAAGCTCTATCCAACGGCGGGATCAGCCGTGGGACTATTTTGATGAATTCCAGAGATAGGAGTAGACATAGGTCAAATAAACCGGGTAAATATTAAAAGTTTGCACGCTCCGCGCTCGGAAATTTCTGGTCCGATTCGGCCGTGTGACCACTCAAAATGTTCCTCTAGACAAGCTCTATCCAACGGTGGTATCAGTCGTCGGACTATTTTGCTGAATTCCAGAGATAGGAGTAGACATACGTAAAATAAACAGGGTACATATTAAAAGTTTGCACGCTCCGCGCTCGGAAATTTCTGGTCTGATTCGTCAGAGTGACCACTCAAAATGTTCCTCTAGACAAGCTCTATCCAACGGTGGTATCAGTCGTCGGACTATTTTGCTGAATTCCTGAGATAGAAGTAGACACACGTCAAATAAACCGGGTAATTATCAATAGTTTGCACGCTCCGCGCTCAGAAATTTCTGGTCCGATTCGGCCGAGTGACCACTCAAAATGTTCCTCTAGACTAGTTCTATCCAATGGTGCGATCAGTCGTGGGACTATTTTGATGAATTACTGAGAAAAAAATTCACACACGTCAAATAAACCGGGTAATTATCAATAGTTTGCAAGCTCCGCGCTCGGAAATTTCTTGTCTGATTCGGCCGAGTGACCACTCAAAATGTTCCTCTAGACAAGCTCTATCCAACGGTGGCATCAGTGGTGGGACTATTTTGATGAATTCCAGAGAGAGAAGTAGACACACGTCAAATAAACCGGGTAAATATTAAAAGTTTGCTCGCTCCGCGCTCGGAAATTTCTGGTCCGATTCGGCCGAGTGACCACTCAAAATGTTCCTCTAGACAAGCTCTATCCAACGGTGTCATCAGTAGTGGGACTATTTTGATGAATTACTGAGAAAAAAATTCAGACACGTCAAATAAACCGGGTAAATATTAAAAGTTTGCTCGCTCCGCGCTCGGAAATTTCTGGTCCGATTCGGCCGTGTGACCACTCAAAATGTTCCTCGAGACAAGCTCTATCCAACGGTGGCATCAGTGGTGGGACTATTTTGATGAATTCCTGAGAGAGAAGTAGACACACGTCAAATAAACCGGGTAAATATTAAAAGTTTGCTCGCTCCGCGCTCGGAAATTTCTGGTCCGATTCGGCCGAGTGACCACTCAAAATGTTCCTCTAGACAAGCTCTATCCAACGGTGTCATCAGTAGTGGGACTATTTTGATGAATTACTGAGAAAAAAATTCAGACACGTCAAATAAACCGGGTAAATATTAAAAGTTTGCTCGCTCCGCGCTCGGAAATTTCTGGTCCGATTCGGCCGAGTGACCACTCAAAATGTTCCTCTAGACAAGCTCTATCCAACGGTATTATCAGTCGTCGGACTATTTTGATGAATTCCAGAGATAGGAGTAGACATACGTAAAATAAACTGGGTAAATATTAAAAGTTTGCACGCTCCGCACTCGGAAATTTCTGGTCTGATTCGTCCGAGTGACCACTCAAAATGTTCCTCTAGACTTGCTCTATCCAACGGTGGTATCAGTCGTCGGACTATTTTGATGAATTCCAGAGATAGGAGTAGACATAGGTCAAATAAACCGGGTAAATATTAAAAGTTTGCACGCTCCGCGCTCGGAAATTTCTGGTCCGATTCGGCCGAGTGACCACTCAAAATGTTCCTCTAGACAAGCTCTATCCAACGGTATTATCAGTCGTCGGACTATTTTGATGAATTCCAGAGATAGGAGTAGACATACGTAAAATAAACTGGGTAAATATTAAAAGTTTGCACGCTCCGCACTCGGAAATTTCTGGTCTGATTCGTCCGAGTGACCACTCAAAATGTTCCTCTAGACAAGCTCTATCCAACGGTGGGATAAGTCGTGGGACTATTTTGATGAATTCCAGAGATAGGAGTAGACATACGTAAAATAAACAGGGTACATATTAAAAGTTTGCACGCTCCGCGCTTGGAAATTTCTGGTCCGATTCGGCCGAGTGACCACTCAAAATGTTCCTCTAGACAAGCTCTATCCAACGGTGGGATAAGTCGTGGGACTATTTTGATGAATTCCTGAGAGAGAAGTAGACACACGTCAAATAAACCGGGTAAATATTAAAAGTTTGCTCGCTCCGCGCTTGGAAATTTCTGGTCCGATTCGGCCGAGTGACCACTCAAAATGTTCCTCTAGACAAGCTCTATCCAACGGTGTCATCAGTAGTGGGACTATTTTGATGAATTACTGAGAAAAAAATTCACACACGTCAAATAAACAGGGTAAATATTAAAAGTTTGCTCGCTCCGCGCTCGGAAATTTCTGGTCCGATTCGGCCGAGTGACCACTCAAAATGTTCCTCTAGACAAGCTCTATCCAACGGTGGGATCAGTAGTGGGACTATTTTGATGAATTACTGAGAAAAAAATTCACACACGTCAAATAAACCGGGTAAATATTAAAAGTTTGCTCGCTCCGCGCTCGGAAATTTCTGGTCCGATTCGGCCGAGTGACCACTCAAAATGTTCCTCTAGTCAAGCTCTATCCAACGGTGTCATCAGTAGTGGGACTATTTTGATGAATTCCTGAGAAAAAAATTCACACACGTCAAATAAACCGGGTAAATATTAAAAGTTTGCTCGCTCCGCGCTCGGAAATTTCTTGTCTGATTCGGCCGAGTGACCACTCAAAATGTTCCTCTAGACAAGCTCTATCCAACGGTGGCATCAGTAGTGGGACTATTTTGATGAATTACTGAGAAAAAAATTCACACACGTCAAATAAACCGGGTAATTATCAATAGTTTGCAAGCTCCGCGCTCGGAAATTTCTTGTCTGATTCGGCCGAGTGACCACTCAAAATGTTCCTCTAGACAAGCTCTATCCAACGGTGGCATCAGTGGTGGGACTATTTTGATGAATTCCTGAGAAAAAAATTCACACACGTCAAATAAACCGGGTAAATATTAAAAGTTTGCTCGCTCTGCGCTCGGAAATTTCTTGTCTGATTCGGCCGAGTGACCACTCAAAATGTTCCTCTAGACAAGCTCTATCCAACGGTGGCATCAGTGGTGGGACTATTTTGATGAATTCCTGAGATAGAAGTAGACACACGTCAAATAAACCGGGTAATTATCAATAGTTTGCACGCTCCGCGCTCAGAAATTTCTGGTCCGATTCGGCCGAGTGACCACTCAAAATGTTCCTCTAGACTAGTTCTATCCAATGGTGCGATCAGTCGTGGGACTATTTTGATGAATTACTGAGAAAAAAATTCACACACGTCAAATAAACCGGGTAATTATCAATAGTTTGCAAGCTCCGCGCTCGGAAATTTCTTGTCTGATTCGGCCGAGTGACCACTCAAAATGTTCCTCTAGACAAGCTCTATCCAACGGTGGCATCAGTAGTGGGACTATTTTGATGAATTACTGAGAAAAAAATTCACACACGTCAAATAAACCGGGTAATTATCAATAGTTTGCAAGCTCCGCGCTCGGAAATTTCTTGTCTGATTCAGCCGAGTGACCACTCAAAATGTTCCTCTAGACAAGCTCTATCCAACGGTGGGATCAGTAGTGGGACTATTTTGATGAATTACTGAGAAAAAAATTCACACATGTCAAATAAACCAGGTAAATATTAAAAGTTTGCTCGCTCCGCGCTCGGAAATTTTTGGTCCGATTCGGCTGAGTGACCACTCAAAATGTTCCTCTAGACAAGCTCTATCCAACGGTGGTATCAGTCGTCGGACTATTTTGATGAATTCCAGAGATAGGAGTAGACATACGTAAAATAAACAGGGTACATATTAAAAGTTTGCACGCTCCGCGCTCGGAAATTTCTGGTCCGATTCGGCCGTGTGACCACTCAAAATGTTCCTCTAGACAAGCTCTATCCAACGGTGGGATAAGTCGTGGGACTATTTTGATGAATTCCTGAGAAAAAAATCAACAAACGTCAAATAAACCGGGTAAATATTAAAAGTTTGCTCGCTCCGCGCTCGGAAATTTCTGGTCCGATTCGGCTGAGTGACCACTCAAAATGTTCCTCTAGACAAGCTCTATCCAACGGTGGCATCAGTCGTGGGACTATTTTGATGAATTACTGAGAAAAAAATTCACACACGTCAAATAAATCGGGTAAATATTAAAAGTTTGCACGCTCCGCGCTCGGAAATTTCTGGTCTGATTCGTCAGAGTGACCACTCAAAATGTTCCTCTAGACAAGCTCTATCCAACGGTGGTATCAGTCGTCGGACTATTTTGATGAATTCCAGAGAAAAAAATTCACACACGTCAAATAAACCGGGTAAATATTAAAAGTTTGCTCGCTCCGCGCTCGGAAATTTCTGGTCCGATTCGGCCGTGTGACCACTCAAAATGTTCCTCGAGACAAGCTCTATCCAACGGTGGCATCAGTGGTGGGACTATTTTGATGAATTCCTGAGAGAGAAGTAGACACACGTCAAATAAACCGGGTAAATATTAAAAGTTTGCTCGCTCCGCGCTCGGAAATTTCTGGTCCGATTCGGCCGAGTGACCACTCAAAATGTTCCTCTAGACAAGCTCTATCCAACGGTGGCATCAGTAGTGGGACTATTTTGATGAATTCCTGAGATAGAAGTAGACACACGTCAAATAAACCGGGTAATTATCAATAGTTTGCACGCTCCGCGCTCAGAAATTTCTGGTCCGATTCGGCCGAGTGACCACTCAAAATGTTCCTCTAGACAAGCTCTATCCAACGGTGTCATCAGTAGTGGGACTATTTTGATGAATTCCTGAGAAAAAAATTCACACACGTCAAATAAACCGGGTAAATATTAAAAGTTTGCTCGCTCCGCGCTCGGAAATTTCTTGTCTGATTCGGCCGAGTGACCACTCAAAATGTTCCTCTAGACAAGCTCTATCCAACGGTGGCATCAGTAGTGGGACTATTTTGATGAATTACTGAGAAAAAAATTCACACACGTCAAATAAACCGGGTAATTATCAATAGTTTGCAAGCTCCGCGCTCGGAAATTTCTTGTCTGATTCGGCCGAGTGACCACTCAAAATGTTCCTCTAGACAAGCTCTATCCAACGGTGGCATCAGTGGTGGGACTATTTTGATGAATTCCTGAGAAAAAAATTCACACACGTCAAATAAACCGGGTAAATATTAAAAGTTTGCTCGCTCTGCGCTCGGAAATTTCTTGTCTGATTCGGCCGAGTGACCACTCAAAATGTTCCTCTAGACAAGCTCTATCCAACGGTGGCATCAGTGGTGGGACTATTTTGATGAATTCCTGAGATAGAAGTAGACACACGTCAAATAAACCGGGTAAATATTAAAAGTTTGCTCGCTCCGCGCTCGGAAATTTCTGGTCCGATTCGGCCGAGTGACCACTCAAAATGTTCCTCTAGACTAGTTCTATCCAATGGTGCGATCAGTCGTGGGACTATTTTGATGAATTACTGAGAAAAAAATTCACACACGTCAAATAAACCGGGTAATTATCAATAGTTTGCAAGCTCCGCGCTCGGAAATTTCTTGTCTGATTCGGCCGAGTGACCACTCAAAATGTTCCTCTAGACAAGCTCTATCCAACGGTGGCATCAGTAGTGGGACTATTTTGATGAATTACTGAGAAAAAAATTCACACACGTCAAATAAACCGGGTAATTATCAATAGTTTGCAAGCTCCGCGCTCGGAAATTTCTTGTCTGATTCAGCCGAGTGACCACTCAAAATGTTCCTCTAGACAAGCTCTATCCAACGGTGGGATCAGTAGTGGGACTATTTTGATGAATTACTGAGAAAAAAATTCACACATGTCAAATAAACCAGGTAAATATTAAAAGTTTGCTCGCTCCGCGCTCGGAAATTTCTGGTCCGATTCGGCTGAGTGACCACTCAAAATGTTCCTCTAGACAAGCTCTATCCAACGGTGGTATCAGTCGTCGGACTATTTTGATGAATTCCAGAGATAGGAGTAGACATACGTAAAATAAACAGGGTACATATTAAAAGTTTGCACGCTCCGCGCTCGGAAATTTCTGGTCCGATTCGGCCGTGTGACCACTCAAAATGTTCCTCTAGACAAGCTCTATCCAACGGTGGGATAAGTCGTGGGACTATTTTGATGAATTCCTGAGAAAAAAATCAACAAACGTCAAATAAACCGGGTAAATATTAAAAGTTTGCTCGCTCCGCGCTCGGAAATTTCTGGTCCGATTCGGCTGAGTGACCACTCAAAATGTTCCTCTAGACAAGCTCTATCCAACGGTGGCATCAGTCGTGGGACTATTTTGATGAATTACTGAGAAAAAAATTCACACACGTCAAATAAATCGGGTAAATATTAAAAGTTTGCACGCTCCGCGCTCGGAAATTTCTGGTCTGATTCGTCAGAGTGACCACTCAAAATGTTCCTCTAGACAAGCTCTATCCAACGGTGGTATCAGTCGTCGGACTATTTTGATGAATTCCAGAGAAAAAAATTCACACACGTCAAATAAACCGGGTAAATATTAAAAGTTTGCTCGCTCCGCGCTCGGAAATTTCTGGTCCGATTCGGCCGAGTGACCACTCAAAATGTTCCTCTAGACAAGCTCTATCCAACGGTGGCATCAGTAGTGGGACTATTTTGATGAATTCCTGAGATAGAAGTAGACACACGTCAAATAAACCGGGTAATTATCAATAGTTTGCACGCTCCGCGCTCAGAAATTTCTGGTCCGATTCGGCCGAGTGACCACTCAAAATGTTCCTCTAGACAAGCTCTATCCAACGGTGTCATCAGTAGTGGGACTATTTTGATGAATTCCTGAGAAAAAAATTCACACACGTCAAATAAACCGGGTAAATATTAAAAGTTTGCTCGCTCCGCGCTCGGAAATTTCTTGTCTGATTCGGCCGAGTGACCACTCAAAATGTTCCTCTAGACAAGCTCTATCCAACGGTGGCATCAGTAGTGGGACTATTTTGATGAATTACTGAGAAAAAAATTCACACACGTCAAATAAACCGGGTAATTATCAATAGTTTGCAAGCTCCGCGCTCGGAAATTTCTTGTCTGATTCGGCCGAGTGACCACTCAAAATGTTCCTCTAGACAAGCTCTATCCAACGGTGGCATCAGTGGTGGGACTATTTTGATGAATTCCTGAGAAAAAAATTCACACACGTCAAATAAACCGGGTAAATATTAAAAGTTTGCTCGCTCTGCGCTCGGAAATTTCTTGTCTGATTCGGCCGAGTGACCACTCAAAATGTTCCTCTAGACAAGCTCTATCCAACGGTGGCATCAGTGGTGGGACTATTTTGATGAATTCCTGAGATAGAAGTAGACACACGTCAAATAAACCGGGTAAATATTAAAAGTTTGCTCGCTCCGCGCTCGGAAATTTCTGGTCCGATTCGGCCGAGTGACCACTCAAAATGTTCCTCTAGACTAGTTCTATCCAATGGTGCGATCAGTCGTGGGACTATTTTGATGAATTACTGAGAAAAAAATTCACACACGTCAAATAAACCGGGTAATTATCAATAGTTTGCAAGCTCCGCGCTCGGAAATTTCTTGTCTGATTCGGCCGAGTGACCACTCAAAATGTTCCTCTAGACAAGCTCTATCCAACGGTGGCATCAGTAGTGGGACTATTTTGATGAATTACTGAGAAAAAAATTCACACACGTCAAATAAACCGGGTAATTATCAATAGTTTGCAAGCTCCGCGCTCGGAAATTTCTTGTCTGATTCAGCCGAGTGACCACTCAAAATGTTCCTCTAGACAAGCTCTATCCAACGGTGGGATCAGTAGTGGGACTATTTTGATGAATTACTGAGAAAAAAATTCACACATGTCAAATAAACCAGGTAAATATTAAAAGTTTGCTCGCTCCGCGCTCGGAAATTTCTGGTCCGATTCGGCTGAGTGACCACTCAAAATGTTCCTCTAGACAAGCTCTATCCAACGGTGGTATCAGTCGTCGGACTATTTTGATGAATTCCAGAGATAGGAGTAGACATACGTAAAATAAACAGGGTACATATTAAAAGTTTGCACGCTCCGCGCTCGGAAATTTCTGGTCCGATTCGGCCGTGTGACCACTCAAAATGTTCCTCTAGACAAGCTCTATCCAACGGTGGGATAAGTCGTGGGACTATTTTGATGAATTCCTGAGAAAAAAATCAACAAACGTCAAATAAACCGGGTAAATATTAAAAGTTTGCTCGCTCCGCGCTCGGAAATTTCTGGTCCGATTCGGCTGAGTGACCACTCAAAATGTTCCTCTAGACAAGCTCTATCCAACGGTGGCATCAGTCGTGGGACTATTTTGATGAATTACTGAGAAAAAAATTCACACACGTCAAATAAATCGGGTAAATATTAAAAGTTTGCACGCTCCGCGCTCGGAAATTTCTGGTCTGATTCGTCAGAGTGACCACTCAAAATGTTCCTCTAGACAAGCTCTATCCAACGGTGGTATCAGTCGTCGGACTATTTTGATGAATTCCAGAGAAAAAAATTCACACACGTCAAATAAACCGGGTAAATATTAAAAGTTTGCTCGCTCCGCGCTCGGAAATTTCTGGTCCGATTCGGCCGTGTGACCACTCAAAATGTTCCTCGAGACAAGCTCTATCCAACGGTGGCATCAGTGGTGGGACTATTTTGATGAATTCCTGAGAGAGAAGTAGACACACGTCAAATAAACCGGGTAAATATTAAAAGTTTGCTCGCTCCGCGCTCGGAAATTTCTGGTCCGATTCGGCCGAGTGACCACTCAAAATGTTCCTCTAGACAAGCTCTATCCAACGGTGTCATCAGTAGTGGGACTATTTTGATGAATTACTGAGAAAAAAATTCACACACGTCAAATAAACCGGGTAAATATTAAAAGTTTGCTCGCTCCGCGCTCGGAAATTTCTGGTCCGATTCGGCCGAGTGACCACTCAAAATGTTCCTCTAGACAAGCTCTATCCAACGGTGTCATCAGTAGTGGGACTATTTTGATGAATTCCTGAGAAAAAAATTCACACACGTCAAATAAACCGGGTAAATATTAAAAGTTTGCTCGCTCCGCGCTCGGAAATTTCTGGTCCGATTCGGCCGTGTGACCACTCAAAATGTTCCTCGAGACAAGCTCTATCCAACGGTGGCATCAGTGGTGGGACCATTTTGATGAATTCCTGAGACAAAAATTCAAACACGTCAAATAAACCGGGTAAATATTAAAAGTTTGCTCGCTCCGCGCTCGGAAATTTCTTGTCTGATTCGGCCGAGTGACCACTCAAAATGTTCCTCGAGACAAGCTCTATCCAACGGTGGCATCAGTGGTGGGACCATTTTGATGAATTCCTGAGAAAAAAATTCACACACGTCAAATAAACCGGGTAAATATTAAAAGTTTGCTCGCTCCGCGCTCGGAAATTTCTTGTCTGATTCGGCCGAGTGACCACTCAAAATGTTCCTCTAGACTAGTTCTATCCAATGGCGGCATCAGTAGTGGGACTATTTTGATGAATTCCTGAGAAAAAAATTCACACACGTCAAATAAACCGGGTAAATATTAAAAGTTTGCTCGCTCCGCGCTCGGAAATTTCTGGTCCGATTCGGCCGTGTGACCACTCAAAATGTTCCTCGAGACAAGCTCTATCCAACGGTGGCATCAGTAGTGGGACTATTTTGATGAATTCCTGAGAAAAAAATCAACAAACGTCAAATAAACCGGGTAAATATTAAAAGTTTGCTCGCTCCGCGCTCGGAAATTTCTATTCCGATTCGGCCGAGTGACCACTCAAAATGTTCCTCTAGACAAGCTCTATCCAACGGTGGCATCAGTAGTGGGACTATTTTGATGAATTCCTGAGATAGAAGTAGACACACGTCAAATAAACCGGGTAAATATTAAAAGTTTGCTCGCTCCGCGCTCGGAAATTTCTGGTCCGATTCGGCCGTGTGACCACTCAAAATGTTCCTCTAGACAAGCTCTATCCAACGGCGGGATCAGCCGTGGGACTATTTTGATGAATTACTGAGAAAAAAATTCACACACGTCAAATAAACCGGGTAATTATCAATAGTTTGCAAGCTCCGCGCTCGGAAATTTCTTGTCTGATTCGGCCGAGTGACCACTCAAAATGTTCCTCGAGACAAGCTCTATCCAACGGTGGCATCAGTGGTGGGACCATTTTGATGAATTCCTGAGAAAAAAATTCACACACGTCAAATAAACCGGGTAAATATTAAAAGTTTGCTCGCTCCGCGCTCGGAAATTTCTTGTCTGATTCGGCCGAGTGACCACTCAAAATGTTCCTCTAGACAAGCTCTATCCAACGGTGGCATCAGTAGTGGGACTATTTTGATGAATTACTGAGAAAAAAATTCACACACGTCAAATTAACCGGGTAAATATTAAAAGTTTGCTCGCTCCGCGCTCGGAAATTTCTGGTCCGATTCGGCCGTGTGACCACTCAAAATGTTCCTCGAGACAAGCTCTATCCAACGGTGGCATCAGTGGTGGGACCATTTTGATGAATTCCTGAGAAAAAAATTCACACACGTCAAATAAACCGGGTAAATATTAAAAGTTTGCTCGCTCCGCGCTCGGAAATTTCTTGTCTGATTCGGCCGAGTGACCACTCAAAATGTTCCTCTAGACAAGCTCTATCCAACGGTGGCATAAGTCGTGGGACTATTTTGATGAATTCCTGAGATAGAAGTAGACACACGTCAAATAAACCGGGTAATTATCAATAGTTTGCAAGCTCCGCGCTCGGAAATTTCTTGTCTGATTCGGCCGAGTGACCACTCAAAATGTTCCTCTAGACAAGCTCTATCCAACGGTGGCATCAGTGGTGGGACTATTTTGATGAATTCCTGAGATAGAAGTAGACACACGTCAAATAAACCGGGTAATTATCAATAGTTTGCACGCTCCGCGCTCAGAAATTTCTGGTCCGATTCGGCCGAGTGACCACTCAAAATGTTCCTCTAAACAAGCTCTATCCAACGGTGGCATCTGTTAGGGCTTGTGTAGAGGACAAAATATCCGATAATTAATTAGTTTAATGTTAATCTATTAGTTCGATAAGTTGTATTCTTCATAAGCCTAGTATTAAATCTGTGACTAGTATGTAAGGAACTCGTGTGCTACGCCTATGGACATTACTCGTTTCTCTTGCCACTTTGCCCGTATGACCAGATGTTGGTCCGCATTTCGTTTGATCTTAGACTAGCCATGTAATAAAACTCCTCGCCGACCTTTTGTGCGTACTAGAATTTAGACACGTTCTCGATGCTGGTCATAAACGCCCTCCAATAAAACGCAATTATATTGTTAAAGTTAGGCAAGTCACAAGGACAAATCTAGAAGAAGTGCCGATGATGACCTCTTAGTTTCTGGTACGCCTATGTACGCTTACCATTAACTTTAGTATTTAAGATTTTGCAAGAAGAAAAATCGCTCTCTTCTTGTGCGTCTCCGTCGACTCTTAACTCCGTACTTTGCACGTTACTCGTACGCGATTACTTTACTCACGCTTCCTATACACGGTTAATTAGTACACTAGTTAACTTGTCACGAAAATTTGTTATTTCTTTGTTAAATTACTCGAAATTGTTGGTGAACAATAAACCTTCGTTACCGTTAAAACGGGTTTTTGTTTTCTTTATTTGCACGAACACGGTGTCTCTGAGACCGCGAACTCAGGGTGATCCTTCGCAAGCATCCAGTCCATTGCTTACTAGACGTATCAAGAATTAGGCCACGTCTAATCAACATCTTGGTACCACGATTCACGAATAAACAGTTTGGTCCTTCGAGACGGATTATACATTTTTTGTCCTTCGAGCCGGATTATACATTTTTGGTCACTTCGAACCGGATATCACGGGACTGGATCAGAACCTGTGGAACATAGGACATCGATAGCGGAATAAGGAGTAGAACGGTGGATCCCAAGGAGAGCAAGAAACAATCCCGGTGAGTCAATTCCTTTTTATCACGATTTTTCCTCTTTGAATTTGCATAACCTCATAATCCCGATTTCCATTTGATACCTTAAATGGTCGTTAGTTGGATGAGATTGATACGACTTATTTACTTTCATTTATGCTCGATTTATGCACATTAAAGAAGTCGAAACTAGTTAATTTCTCCAGTCGTACCTCTGTTTGAATCACGTAAATTGATTTATTTTAACGACACGTTATCAATAGTAGTTAAAAATGACCACGAGAGCTCAAAAAGAAAAAATTTCAAAACGATCCGAAATGGAACTAGGCTCAGCAGAGTCTCTTAGCGAGAAGGATGAATTTCGAGAACTTTTGCACGCTCGCAGAATTTTAACTAAACGTTTATCCCGTTTTGAACAGTACCTTCGTGAAAACAGAGACATTCAAGAAACAGTTCAATTAGAAATCCGCCTCAAAAACGTGGAAGAGGACTATAATCAGTTCGATAAAGTACAATCTCGTCTAGAATTTTTAAGCTTAAACGAAGAAGAACAACGTATTGAGATCGAATCAGCCTACTTTAATTTAATTTCAGAATTAAAGCAGTTAATAAATTCAATTAGCAAAAATCAAAATTGTACTAATACTCATTTAGGAAAACAAAATTCACCAAGAGGTCTGGGAAAATTACCAGATTTAAGCTTACGTTCATTTTATGGCAATTATGAAACTTGGTTCAGTTTCAAAAACATATTTGATTCCTTAGTCCATAGCAGAACCGACTTGAGTGAAACAGAAAAATTGTTATATCTAAAATTATGCTGTAAAGGCGATGCGCTAAATCTCATAGACACTCTCGACATAACTCCCGATAATTATACAATCGCTTTAAATCTGTTACAAAAAAGATACGAGAATAAAAAGGCAGTTATTAACATTCACGCTAAAGGTTTAGTTCTTAATTTACCAAACGCGAATAAAGGATCATCTGTAAATATTAGAAAATTAATAGATGCAGTTCAGCAACATAAATCATCATTAGAAAAATTAAAATCACCCGTGGATCAATGGGATGTTTTGTTGATACCGATAATATTAAACAAACTGGATGATAGTACTAATCACGAGTGGGAGCGGAAACAATGTAATACTGAATTGCCGACTGTTGATCAATTAATGGAATTTTTAACCGAAAAATGTCGTTCGTTGGAAGCGGTTCGCGGCTTCTCAACCATACAATCAAATAAGCATGACAGGGATAGAACGCAAAACAAAGGCCACGAGAAAAGAAACGAATCACATCAGTTTAGGAATTATTCGTATTCTTTGACCGAAAAAATCAATAAGTGCTACATCTGCACCGAAAACCATTTCATTCATCAATGTCCTCGTTTTATCCAATTATCAGTGTCGGACAAATATAACGAAATTCGAAGACATAAATTGTGTAGCAACTGTTTACGTCCAGGGCATCTGAAACAGGAATGTAGATCAAGAGGCTGCAAAAAATGCAACCAAAAACATAATAGCACGTTACATATAGAGAAACGTTCAGGGAGTGGACATGTTCAAAATTCTAGCAACAGCAGCACTAATGAACCTTTCTCATCATTAACTGAACATGAATCATCGATCAGTTCTCCATCTAATCCTTCGGCTCACGATGTATCTAGAAGGTATGGAGAATCCAAACAATCTACAGTTCTAACAATCGGCCAAAGTAACGCGGTCACGTACGATACGGAAAACAACCCTTTGGCATTATCATCGTTAGGTAATGATAAAAATCAAGTACTACTATCCACGGCTACCATTTTCATCTCAGACAGAAAAGGAAATTGGCATAAATGCAATGCCTTACTCGATTGCGGAAGCCAGTCAAATTTAATGACAGAAAACTTCTGCAGAAAGTTAAACTTAAGTCCCCAAAAAATTGACCTTTCATTGTCAGGTATCAGTCAATTTGTCACAAAGATTAATCAGCGAGTGCACACGAAAATAAAATCCAGGTTCAACGAATATGAATCCAACATAGCATTTTTGGTTTTGCCCATTCTTACCGAAAATCTACCCTCATTTAGATTTCCTAGTTCGGTACTTCAAATTCCAACAAATATCAATCTAGCTGATGAAAAATTTAATGAACCAAAACAAATTGATGTTTTATTAGGGGTAGACATATTTTATAATCTGTTAGGTTCGGGTAAACTTAAATTAGGAAAGGGATTGCCAATGTTACAAGAAACCTCTTTAGGCTGGGTAATATCGGGCAATTTAATATGCAGAGAATCTCAAAGTCGGAAAGTAGTATGCAACCTTGCGACTAGTATTTCAAATAAAACATTAAATGACTCGTTGACGAAATTCTGGCAGATTGAAGAGTTTGAAAATGTTAAATTCCTATCTAAAGAAGAAAATTATTGTGAGGAATATTTTAGTCAAACTACAACCCGCGACATGGACAACAGTTTTGTCGTAAGGTATCCGTTCAATAATCAAACAGATTTTAGTCTCGGTGACTCCAAATCGAATGCCCTAAAACGGTTAAAAAATGTAGAGAAAAGGTTAGAAAAGGACAAGTACCTCAAGAAGCAGTACGTAGAATTTATGACGGAATATGAGAACTTAGGCCACATGACGCTTCAAGGGCCCATTGAAAGGGACATCTCTATTCCAAACAATTCTTATTTTTTACCCCACAGTGCGGTACTAAAGAATTCTATTACCACAAAGTATCGCGTCGTTTTTGATGCAAGCTGCAAGACAAGTTCAGGAATTTCCCTGAATGACACGCTTTTGGTAGGACCAGTAGTACAAGATGACTTGTACTCAATTTTGATACGTCTAAGACTTCGCAAAATTGTTTTGAGCGCGGACATCAAAATGATGTACCGATGTATAAAAATTCATGAGGAAGAACGGAACTTCCAAAAGATACTATGGCGAGCAAATCTTAATGATCCGATTAATGTGTATAAACTCAACACGGTAACGTATGGCACATCGAGTGCACCCTTTCAAGCCACACGTTGCTTGATAGAATTGGCCGAGCGCAACAAAGACAGGTATCCACGAACAGCAAAAATAATTAAACGTTCGTTCTACATGGATGATTTGTTGGTTAGCATTGATTCGGAAACAGATGCATTGCAAATTTATAGGGAACTAGACGATATTTTAAGTCAAGCTAATTTTAAATTGAGAAAATGGTCGTTCAACAGTAGCATAGTTTTAAATAGTATCCTACAAGCAAACAGTAACGAAAATCACGACAATTTAATTCTACCTCATGAAGATAAGCATCTAAAAACTCTTGGAATTAGCTGGGATCCTAAACAAGATACTCTGAAATACTCAGTTAATATTAAATACGAGCCATCCCGTGTTACCAAAAGGACTATTCTTTCGAAAATTTCGCAGATCTTTGACCCGCTTGGGTTGATCGGTCCCGCATTAACTAGGGCCAAGTTAATTTCCGACTTATTCAAAAGCAAAAAACTCCCAAGCGATAGTAAAATTTTGAATCTAAACCCATTTCTCGATTCAGAAGGGATACTTCGAGTCGGGGGACGTTTAATAAATTCACAATTTAATTTTGAACAACACCCTATTATATTACCGTATAAACATAAATTCACTGACTTAATAACACAGAATGAGCATATGAAACATCTCCACGCGGGAGTTCAAAACTTGCTTTCGATAATTCACCTCAGATTTTGGATAATAAACGGAAAAAATGCAGTTAAACGTAACCTTAGTAGATGCATAAGATGTTTTAGACTAAAACCGAAACCTTCGAAATTTTTAATGGGTTCCCTTCCGGCCGCAAGGGTAACGCCTTCACGACCTTTTTCAAATTGTGGAATCGATTATGCAGGGCCTATATTCATAAAGGAGGGTACGCTGCGTAGAGCCAAATCCGTAAAAACTTACATATGCATTTTTGTATGTTTCGCCACGCGTGCAGTACATATCGAACTGGTTAAAGATCTTTCGACTAATAGCTTTTTGAATGCATTGGAAAGGTTCTGTTCCAGACGAGGAAAACCAACAAACATACATTCAGACAATGGTTCTAACTTTGTAGGGGCCAATAATTATTTTATCGAACTCAATAACTTAATAAATGATGAATCACACATTAACGCCACAACTACATTTTTAGCCAATCATTTGATAAAGTGGCATTTCATACCCGCGCGTAGTGTCCATATGGGAGGATTGTGGGAGGCGGCGGTGAAATCGACTAAGTTTCATCTTCGCCGCGTCTTAGGTGAATCATCTCTAACATACGAAGAGATGTACACCCTATTAGTAAAAATCGAAGCTTGTCTCAACTCGCGACCACTAATGCCAATCTCAAACGACATAAACGATTATGCACCCTTAACCCCCGCGCATTTCCTTATTGGTGACTCGTTGGCAAGTTTACCACAACCCGACTACCAGAACGCCGTTATCTCTCGCTTATCTCATTACGAACGACTACAACAACTCCAACAGCATTTTTGGAATAGTTGGTCCAGGGATTATTTGACAAATTTGCAAACTCGATGCAAATGGAAGAACACTGTAGATAAAACCATAGATATTGGAGCATTAGTTTTACTGGTGGAACACAATACTGCCCCACTGCGTTGGATTTTAGCTCGAGTTGTCGAACTCCACGAAGGAAAGGATCATGTGATACGTGTAGTGTCAGTGCGCTTACCCAGTGGAACTATATCGCGAAGATCATTGTCAAAAATATGCCCATTGCCCATGAATAACGAATAACTCTTTGTAAATAATTTAAAAGGTAACGACCTTTTAACGGGGCCGGCATGTTAGGGCTTGTGTAGAGGATAAAATATCCGATAATTAATTAGTTTAATGTTAATCTATTAGTTCGATAAGTTGTATTCTTCATAAGCCTAGTATTAAATCTGTGACTAGTATGTAAGGAACCCGTGTGCTACGCCTATGGACATTACTCGTTTCTATTGCCACTTTGCCCGTATGACCAGATGTTGATTCGCATTTCGTTTGATCTTAGACTACCTATGTAATAAAACTCCTCGCCGAACTTTTGTGCGTACTAGAATTTAGACACGTTCTCGATGCTGGTCATAAACGCCCTTCAATAAAACCCAATTATATTGTTAAAGTTAGGCAAGTCACAAGGACAAATCTAGAAGAAGTGCCGATGATCACCTCTTAGTTCTGGTACGCCTATGTACGCTTACCATTAACTTTAGTATTTAAGATTTTGCAAGAAGAAAAATCGCTCTCTTCTTGTGCGTCTCCGTCGACTCTTAACTCCGTACTTTGCACGTTACTCGTACGCGATTACTTTACTCACGGTTCCTATACACGGTTAATTAGTACACTAGTTAACTTGTCACGAAAAGTTGTTATTTCTTTGTTAAATTACTCGAAATTGTTGGTGAACAATAAACCTTCGTTACCGTTAAAAAGGGTTTTTGTTTTCTTCATTTGCACGAACACGGTGTCTCTGAGACCGCGAACTCAGGGTGGTCCTTCGCAAGCATCCCGTCCATTGCTTACTAGACGTATCAAGAATTAGGCCATGTCTAATCAACATCTTGGTACCACGATTCACGAATAAACAGTTTGGTCCTTCGAGACGGATTAAACAGCACGTTTTCATCCATTTGGTGCAATTTGAAGCCAAAAATGGACAGATTTGGCCGAAATAAGCCAAATCGGTCGATTTCAACAAATTCAGAGATGAAACGATCGTTTCTGACCGATTTCGCTCGTTTCTGCCTGTTGTAGTCATTTTGGCACGTTTTCATCCATTTGGTTCTGTTTCCATCTAAAATAGACAGATTTGGCCGAAATAAGCCAAATTGTTCGATTTGAGCAAATTCCTTGATGAAACGATCGTTTCTGACCGATTTCGCTCGTTTCTGCCTGTTTTAGTCATTTTGGCACGTTTTCATCAATTTGGTGCAATTTGAAGCCAAAATAGACAGATTTGGCCGAAATAAGCCAAATCGGTCGATTTGAACAAATTCAGAGATGAAACGATCGTTTCTAACCGATTTCGCTCGTTTCTGCCAGTTTTAGTCATTTTGGCACGTTTTCTACAATTTGGAGCAATTTGAATCCAAAATAGACAGATTTGGCCGAAATAAGCCAAATCGGTCGATTTGAGCAAATTCCTTGATGAAACGATCGTTTCTGACCGATTTCGCTCGCTTCTGCCTGTTTTAGTCATTTTGGCACGTTTTCATCAATTTGGTGCAATTTGAAGCCAAAATACCCAGATTTGGCCGAAATAAGCCAAATCGGTCGATTTGTGCAAACTCCTGTATGAAACGATCGTTTCTGACCGATTTCGCTCGTTTCTGCCTGTTTTAGTCATTTTGGCACGTTTTCATCAATGTGGTGCAATTTGATGCCAAAATACCTAGATTTGGCCGAAATAAGCCTAATCGGTCGATTTGAGCAAATTCCTTGATGAAACGATCGTTTCTGACCGATTTCGCTCGTTTCTGCCTGTTTTAGTCATTTTGGCACGTTTTCATCAATTTGGTGCAATTTGAAGCCAAAATACCCAGATTTGGCCGAAATAAGCCAAATCGGTCGAATTGAGCAAATTCCTTGATGAAACGATCGTTTCTGACCGATTTCGCTCGTTTCTGCCTGTTTTAGTCATTTTGGCACGTTTTCATCAATTTGGTGCAATTTCAAGCCAAAATAGACAGATTTGGCCGAAATAAGCCAAATCGGTCGATTTGTGCAAATTCCTAGATGAAGCGATCGTTTCTGCCCGATTTCGCTCGTTTCTGCCTGTTTTAGTCATTTTGGCACGTTTTCATCAATTTGGTGCAATTTGAAGCCAAAATACCCAGATTTGGCCGAAATAAGCCAAATCGGTCGATTTGAGCAAATTCCTTGATGAAACGATCGTTTCTGACCGATTTCGCTCGTTTCTGCCTGTTTTAGTCATTTTGGCACGTTTTCATCAATTTGGTGCAATTTGATGCCAAAATACCCAGATTTGGCCGAAATAAGGCAAATCTGTCGATTTGAGCAAATTCCTTGATGAAACGATCGTTTCTGACCGATTTCGCTCGTTTCTGCCTGTTTTAGTCATTTTGGCACGTTTTCATCAATTTGGTGCAATTTGAAGCCAAAATACTAAGATTTGGCCGAAATAAGCCAAATCGGTCGATTTGAGCAAATTCCTTGATGAAACGATCGTTTCTGACCGATTTCGCTCGTTTCTGCCTGTTTTAGTCATTTTGGCACGTTTTCATCAATTTGGTGCAATTTGATGCCAAAATACCCAGATTTGGCCGAAATAAGGCAAATCTGTCGATTTGAGCAAATTCCTTGGTGAAACGATCGTTTCTGACCGATTTCGCTCGTTTCTGCCTGTTTTAGTCATTTTGGCACGTTTTCATCAATTTGCTTCTGTTTCCATCCAAAATAGACAGATTTGGCCAAAATAAGCCAAATCGGTCGATTTGTGCAAATTCCTTGATGAAACGATCGTTTCTGACCGATTTCGCTCGTTTCTGCCTGTTTTAGTCATTTTGGCACGTTTTCATCAATTTGGTGCAATTTGAAGCCAAAATACCCAGATTTGGCCGAAATAAGCCAAATCGGTCGAATTGAGCAAATTCCTTGATGAAACGATCGTTTCTGACCGATTTCGCTCGTTTCTGCCTGTTTTAGTCATTTTGGCACGTTTTCATCAATTTGGTGCAATTTGAAGCCAAAATACCCAGATTTGGCCGAAATAAGCCAAATCGGTCGAATTGAGCAAATTCCATGATGAAACGATCGTTTCTGACCGATTTCGCTCGTTTCTACCTGTTTTAGTCATTTTGGCACGTTTTCATCAATTTGGTGCAATTTCAAGCCAAAATAGACAGATTTGGCCGAAATAAGCCAAATCGGTCGATTTGACCAAATTCCTTGATGAAACGATCGTTTCTGCCCGATTTCGCTCGTTTCTGCCTGTTTTAGTCATTTTGGCACGTTTTCATCAATTTGGTGCAATTTGATGCCAAAATACCCAGATTTGGCCGAAATAAGCCAAATCGGTCGATTTGTGCAAATTCCTGGATGAAACGATCGTTTCTGACCGATTTTGCTCGTTTCTGCCTGTTTTAGTCATTTTGGCACGTTTTCATCAATTTGGTGCAATTTGAAACCAAAATACCCAGATTGGGCCGAAATAAGCCAAATCGGTCGATTTGAGCAAATTCAGAGATGAAACGATCGTTTCTGACCGATTTCGCTCGTTTCTGCCTGTTTTAGTCATTTTGGCACGTTTTCATCAATTTGGTGCAATTTGAAGCCAAAATACCCAGATTTGGCCGAAATAAGCCAAATCGGTCGATTTGTGCAAACTCCTGTATGAAACGATCGTTTCTGACCGATTTCGCTCGTTTCTGCCTGTTTTAGTCATTTTGGCACGTTTTTATCAATTTGGTGCAATTTGATGCCAAAATACCCAGATTTGGCCGAAATAAGCCAAATCGGTCGATTTGTGCAAACTCCTGGATGAAACGATCGTTTCTGACCGATTTCGCTCGTTTCTGCCTGTTTTAGTCATTTTGGCACGTTTTCATCAATTTGGTGCAATTTGAAGCCAAAATACCCAGATTTGGCCGAAATAAGCCAAATCGGTCGATTTGAGCAAATTCCTTGATGAAACGATCGTTTCTCACCGATTTCGCTCGTTTTTGCCTGTTTTAGTCATTTTGGCACGTTTTCATCAATTTGGTGCAATTTGATGCCAAAATACCCAGATTTGGCCGAAATAAGCCAAATCGGTCGATTTGAGCTAATTCCTTGATGAAACGATCGTTTCTGACCGATTTCGCTCGTTTCTGCCTGTTTTAGTCATTTTGGCACGTTTTCATCAATTTGCTTCTGTTTCCATCCAAAATAGACAGATTTGGCCAAAATAAGCCAAATCGGTCGATTTGTGCAAATTCCTTGATGAAACGATCGTTTCTGACCGATTTCGCTCGTTTCTGCCTGTTTTAGTCATTTTGGCACGTTTTCATCAATTTGGTGCAATTTGAAGCCAAAATACCCAGATTTGGCCGAAATAAGCCAAATCGGTCGATTTGTGCAAAATCCTGTATGAAACGATCGTTTCTGACCGATTTCGCTCGTTTCTGCCTGTTTTAGTCATTTTGGCACGTTTTCATCAATTTGGTGCAATTTGATGCCAAAATACCCAGATTTGGCCGAAATAAGCCAAATCGGTCGATTTGTGCAAACTCCTGGATGAAACGATCGTTTCTGACCGATTTCGCTCGTTTCTGCCTGTTTTAGTCATTTTGGCACGTTTTCATCAATTTGGTGCAATTTGAAGCCAAAATACCCAGATTTGGCCGAAATAAGCCAAATCGGTCGATTTGAGCAAATTCCTTGATGAAACGATCGTTTCTCACCGATTTCGCTCGTTTTTGCCTGTTTTAGTCATTTTGGCACGTTTTCATCAATTTGGTGCAATTTGAAACCAAAATACCCAGATTTGGCCGAAATAAGCCAAATCGGTCGATTTGAGCAAATTCCTTGATGAAACGATCGTTTCTGACCGATTTCGCTCGTATCTGCCTGTTTTAGTCATTTTGGCACGTTTTCATCAATTTGGTGCAATTTGAAGCCAAAATACCCAGATTTGGCCGAAATAAGCCAAATCGGTCGATTTGTGCAAACTCCTGGATGAAACGATCGTTTCTGATCGATTTCGCTCGTTTCTGCCTGTTTTAGTCATTTTGGCACGTTTTCATCAATTTGCTTCTGTTTCCATCCAAAATAGACAGATTTGGCCAAAATAAGCCAAATCGGTCGATTTGTGCAAATTCCTTGATGAAACGATCGTTTCTGACCGATTTCGCTCGTTTCTGCCTGTTTTAGTCATTTTGGCACGTTTTCATCAATATGGTGCAATTTGAATCCAAAATAGACAGATTTGGCCGAAATAAGCCAAATCGGCCGATTTGAGCAAATTCCTTGATGAAACGATCGTTTCTGACCGATTTCGCTCGTTTCTGCCTGTTTTAGTCATTTTGGCACGTTTTCATCAATTTGGTGCAATTTGAAGCCAAAATACCCAGATTTGGCCGAAATAAGCCAAATCGGTCGATTTGAGCAAATTCCTTGATGAAACGATCGTTTCTCACCGATTTCGCTCGTTTTTGCCTGTTTTAGTCATTTTGGCACGTTTTCATCAATTTGGTGCAATTTGATGCCAAAATACCCAGATTTGGCCGAAATAAGCCAAATCGGTCGATTTGAGCTAATTCCTTGATGAAACGATCGTTTCTGACCGATTTCGCTCGTTTCTGCCTGTTTTAGTCATTTTGGCACGTTTTCATCAATTTGCTTCTGTTTCCATCCAAAATAGACAGATTTGGCCAAAATAAGCCAAATCGGTCGATTTGTGCAAATTCCTTGATGAAACGATCGTTTCTGACCGATTTCGCTCGTTTCTGCCTGTTTTAGTCATTTTGGCACGTTTTCATCCATTTGGTTCTGTTTCCATCCAAAATTGACAGATTTGGCCGAAATAAGCCAAATTGGTCGATTTGAGCAAATTCAGAGACGAGACGATCGTTTCTGACCGATTTCGCTCGTTTCTGCCTGTTTTAGTCATTTTGGCACGTTTTCATCAATTTGGTGCAATTTGAATCCAAAATAGACAGATTTGGCCGAAATAAGCCAAATCGGTCGATTTGAGCAAATTCCTTGATGAAACGATCGTTTCTGACCGATTTCGCTCGTTTTTGCCTGTTTTAGTCATTTTGGCACGTTTTCATCAATTTGGTGCAATTTGAATCCAAAATAGACAGATTTGGCCGAAATAACCCAAATTGGTCGATTTGAGCAAATTCAGAGACGAAACGATCGTTTCTGACCGATTTCGCTCGTTTCTGCCTGTTTTAGTCATTTTGGCACGTTTTCATCCATTTGGTTCTGTTTCCATCCAAAATTGACAGATTTGGCCGAAATAAGCCAAATTGGTCGATTTGAGCAAATTCAGAGACGAAACGATCGTTTCTGACCGATTTCGCTCGTTTCTGCCTGTTTTAGTTATTTTGGCACGTTTTCATCAATTTGGTGCAATTTGAATCCAAAATAGACAGATTTGGCCGAAATAACCCAAATTGGTCGATTTGAGCAAATTCAGAGACGAAACGATCGTTTCTGACCGATTTCGCTCGTTTCTGCCTGTTTTAGTCATTTTGGCACGTTTTCATCCATTTGGTACTGTTTCCATCCAAAATTGACAGATTTGGCCGAAATAACCCAAATTGGTCGATTTGAGCAAATTCAGAGACGAAACGATCGTTTCTGACCGATTTCGCTCGTTTCTGCCTGTTTTAGTCATTTTGGCACGTTTTCATCAATTTGGTGCAATTTGAATCCAAAATAGACAGATTTGGCCGAAATAACCCAAATTGGTCGATTTGAGCAAATTCAGAGATGAAACCATCGTTTCTGACCGATTTCGCTCGTTTCTGCCTGTTTTAGTCATTTTGGCACGTTTTCATCAATTTGGTGCAATTTGAATCCAAAATAGACAGATTTGGCCGAAATAAGCCAAATCGGTCGATTTGAGCAAATTCCTTGATGAAACGATCGTTTCTGACCGATTTCGCTCGTTTCTGCCTGTTTTAGTCATTTTGGCACGTTTTCATCAATTTGGTTCTGTTTCCATCCAAAATAGACAAATTTGGCCGAAATAAGCCAAATCGGCCGATTTGAGCAAATTCCTTGACGAAACGATCGTTTCTGACCGATTTCGCTCGTTTCTGCCTGTTTTAGTCATTTTGGCACGTTTTCATCAATTTGGTGCAATTTGAATCCAAAATAGACAGATTTGGCCGAAATAACCCAAATTGGTCGATTTGAGCAAATTCAGAGACGAAACGATCGTTTCTGACCGATTTCGCTCGTTTCTGCCTGTTTTAGTCATTTTGGCACGTTTTCATCAATTTGGTGCAATTTGAATCCAAAATAGACAGATTTGGCCGAAATAACCCAAATTGGTCGATTTGAGCAAATTCAGAGACGAAACGATCGTTTCTGACCGATTTCGCTCGTTTCTGCCTGTTTTAGTCATTTTGGCACGTTTTCATCCATTTGGTTCTGTTTCCATCCAAAATTGACAGATTTGGCCGAAATAAGCCAAATTGGTCGATTTGAGCAAATTCAGAGACGAAACGATCGTTTCTGACCGATTTCGCTCGTTTCTGCCTGTTTTAGTCATTTTGGCACGTTTTCATCAATTTGGTGCAATTTGAATCCAAAATAGACAGATTTGGCCGAAATAAGCCAAATCGGTCGATTTGAGCAAATTCCTTGATGAAACGATCGTTTCTGACCGATTTCGCTCGTTTTTGCCTGTTTTAGTCATTTTGGCACGTTTTCATCAATTTGGTGCAATTTGAATCCAAAATAGACAGATTTGGCCGAAATAACCCAAATTGGTCGATTTGAGCAAATTCAGAGACGAAACGATCGTTTCTGACCGATTTCGCTCGTTTCTGCCTGTTTTAGTCATTTTGGCACGTTTTCATCAATATGGTGCAATTTGAATCCAAAATAGACAGATTTGGCCGAAATAAGCCAAATCGGTCGATTTGAGCAAATTCCTTGATGAAACGATCGTTTCTGACCGATTTCGCTCGTTTCTGCCTGTTTTAGTCATTTTGGCACGTTTTCATCAATTTGGTGCAATTTGAATCCAAAATAGACAGATTTGGCCGAAATAAGCCAAATCGGTCGATTTGAGCAAATTCCTTGATGAAACGATCGTTTCTGACCGATTTCGCTCGTTTCTGCCTGTTTTAGTCATTTTGGCACGTTTTCATCCATTTGGTTCTGTTTCCATCCAAAATTGACAGATTTGGCCGAAATAAGCCAAATTGGTCGATTTGAGCAAATTCAGAGACGAAACGATCGTTTCTGACCGATTTCGCTCGTTTCTGCCTGTTTTAGTCATTTTGGCACGTTTTCATCAATTTGGTGCAATTTGAATCCAAAATAGACAGATTTGGCCGAAATAACCCAAATTGGTCGATTTGAGCAAATTCAGAGACGAAACGATCGTTTCTGACCGATTTCGCTCGTTTCTGCCTGTTTTAGTCATTTTGGCACGTTTTCATCCATTTGGTACTGTTTCCATCCAAAATTGACAGATTTGGCCGAAATAACCCAAATTGGTCGATTTGAGCAAATTCAGAGACGAAACGATCGTTTCTGACCGATTTCGCTCGTTTCTGCCTGTTTTAGTCATTTTGGCACGTTTTCATCAATATGGTGCAATTTGAATCCAAAATAGACAGATTTGGCCGAAATAAGCCAAATTGGTCGATTTGAGCAAATTCAGAGACGAGACGATCGTTTCTGACCGATTTCGCTCGTTTCTGCCTGTTTTAGTCATTTTGGCACGTTTTCATCAATTTGGTGCAATTTGAATCCAAAATAGACAGATTTGGCCGAAATAAGCCAAATCGGTCGATTTGAGCAAATTCCTTGATGAAACGATCGTTTCTGACCGATTTCGCTCGTTTCTGCCTGTTTTAGTCATTTTGGCACGTTTTCATCCATTTGGTTCTGTTTCCATCCAAAATTGACAGATTTGGCCGAAATAAGCCAAATTGGTCGATTTGAGCAAATTCAGAGACGAAACGATA